>NC_056733.1:156250202-156612702 GCF_019279795.1 Protopterus annectens | reverse complement strand
CCTCCCCCCTTCAGGAGGCCATTCTGTGTACAGTAAACTTCTTGTCCCAGTACGTAGCTACTGTGTGCACTTAAGAATCTGGATCCCTTTTTGTTCCTTCTCCTTCCAGTCCTTTAAGGTGCTATCTTAGAATTATTTGTATACTCTGTCACATTATCTTTCTTAGCTCCCTTTATAACAGAAATGAGCATTTTCCAGCAGCTGTTTATCAGATTATGGACATAATGTTACCCGCTATCCCCCTGAAGTTTAGTACCTTCAGACAGTTGCATTTTAAATTCAGTTTCCTGCTACTCCCTGGCTCTTTCTCTGAAGCTGCTACATTGCCAGCAGTTGTTGATGTCTGGATATTGATTGTGTCTCCGATTTGCTGCCTTTTCCCATATGCTTGTTTTTGTGTAAGTGCATGTGCAGAAAGTACTGGGTCATTACCTGTAAGGGCATTTTCTGGATTGTCATCACACCCTGTTTGTCTCCCTGCCTCCCTTTTCTAGTTTAAATGAACCTTGGTCAGTGGCAGCTGAAAAAGTTTCCTCTCCCATGGCCCTACCTGGAATGGACTGTCCAGCAAGTAATGTTCCTGTCCAACAACTAAAGTTTTAAAAGTTGGTATGTCTCTGTCTCTACCAAGATTGGATACAAGTCCTCGTGAAAGTCTGGAGCAGCTGTAATTTGATGACCACCCAACACTTCCATGGTGCTCTGGTTCCCTCTTGAGGCTTTTGTGCCACACCCTGTCTCTGTGGGTGGTTGGACCATGTGAGTATCTTTTGGGTCTATTGAAAATATTTTGACCCAAGACAATTGCATATACCCGAGCCAGTGATTCCCTGACTTTGCCTGTGAACTCTGCTATAAAGGTTTAAACTGCGTCCCCATGTGTTCCTCTATCTGTGTACATCGTCTGAGTACCCTATTCTTTTGCACTTGTCCCCTGCTGTCTGGGTAGAAGTCGCCCATTTTTACCACTTCTTCAGTAGTGTTTTCTTAACTAGGATCTCACTTTGTTTGGCAAGGTACTAAGAATTTGCTCCTTCATCATAGTCTTCCAACATTTCAAAAGTAACTTGATGTACTCTCTCCCATCATTAAACTTCATATATTTTGCAGTGGAATCACTGACATATTGTCTTCTGGTTTTCTACTATATTCTCTAAACTTTTTCCTATAAGCTTTGGGAGTATATTCAACCGACACATTTTTAATTTTACGTAGTCAGAGCAATGTATTAGTCACCTTAATGCATGCATTGCCTAACCTTTGAGCAGAGGAATGAAAACCTTACTCGTCACCCATTGTTAGTTTACAGTAGCATAAACACACACAAATTCCAGAATAAAACTATCAAAGTTGTTGCTGTCTTTTTTAGAGGAAAAAAATTGTATTGAACTTGGCATCCTGGATTCTGTTCTCGACCAGTTACTTTTGTGCCTTTGAATGACCCTTTCCCTGAGACACTCTTGCTGCTTCTCTCTCTCCTTTCTTTCTGTTATTGCACATCAGACTGTTTCACTGTCTCGTGCTTCAACGTTAGGTGTGCATCTTGGCTGTAGTTTGCACAGTTCAGTTTGCATTTTATGGACACTGGGGAAAGGTTAAATTGGTTTGCTGCATATACTGTACTCTCAGCTGTTTCCAGGCTCTCTCTTTATTCAGAGTACTCAATGTTAGCTGTATGGTGGTGGTTTTGTCTTGGGTCATAATGATTACATTGCACTCCCTTTAGTTTGCATTGTTTAGTCAGCTGAGGCACAGAATTTATTCATACTTCAAAGAGGTAATTTTTGTGTATGTCGAAAGTACTCTGTAAAATATAATGTGCTCAGTTTTGCTCAAGACACTCCTGGAGAGAGACTCCACAGGGGCAGAAGGGGAAATACCAGTGAGAATGTATGGGTAATTCACTTACAAACCCTTTCATTACTCCCATAAGATTGCCTGATTGCCGCACTCTGGAGGCATTTGGGAGTGCTTTGCCATATGGCTGCAAGAGTACACACACTGAAAAACAACAGCAAACACTTTAAATAAAAAAAAATCAGGATAAAAAAACAACACAAGGCTCCGTTCCACTCGTTAATTGCACTTTAGTGCCTCAGCCAAACAGCCTTCAAGAAGTGATACCTGTTTCCTGTTTGAGTACACACACTGCCTGGTAAAAAAAAACTGTTTTGCAGGCTGTACAAATTTATTTTGCAGTAGGCAGCATGAGTATTGATTTGTGAATGAGGAGTTTTGAAAGGAAAAATAAAAAGGTTTTCATACAACTGTGAGGTTTATTTATGTAAAGTATGCCTCTCTTTTCAGAATCAGAATGTAACCGATTTGTGAACTGCACGGTGGTGGGGCTGCGGTAGTGTTGTCACCTCACAGTAAGATGCTGTCCGGTTCAATTCTCAGCTAGAGCGTCTTCTGCGTGGAGATATGCATGAATGGGCGTACCTTCGTTGAAGGTTGTGCGTCAGGGCTGGTAACTCGGCACGTAAAAATCAACTACCAATCATTAGCGGACCGGAGTTCCACTGTGGCGACCCCTAACCGGGAAAAGCTGAAAGACACAAACTTAGGTCTTCTAAAACCTGCAGCCATAAAAAAGAAATTATGTACTTATCATAACATTCCATCTGTGTTATAGATCTTCATTTATCTTTGACCTTTGGGTACTCTGTTCTGATCCTCGGAACCGACTTGGCTGTTACATAGCTTGCGCTAGCCAAAAACTCTTGAGCTAAGACTCTACCAAGAATACTCTTCTCCATCGAGTTTGCAAGTGCACAGAAAGACAGAATAATATGTATATGGAATTGAAGAGGCTATGTCCAAGGTCAAACCTGATAAAGTTACCAGGACAAGCGTCCGATCCTCAAGGAAGTCTGCAAGAGGGGGAAGGAGGGTAGGGTGTAAAAATCGACAACACAGATAGAACATTATGGTAAGTACATAACTTCTTTATCTGATGTTGTCAATATTCATTTATCTTTGACCTTTGGGACACAGTCCTCAGCTACTTCAGATCCTGGCTGGCCTTATGGAAGGATTTTCCTGATTACCATTGAGCCAAAGGATGCTCTTCCCCTGGAGACCAGATAAAATTTGTAATGTGTGATAAAGGTATGCGGAGTAGTCCAGGTTGCTGCCGTGCATATTTCATCCATGGAAGCCTTGGAGTGGAAAACAGCAGATGTGGCTACTGCCCTAGTGGAATGCACTCTCACTGGCCATGGTAACGAGATTCTTTTTATTGTATATGTAAGTAATACAGCCTCTTAACAAGATAACTATTGAAACAGATTTCCCTAGAGATGGACGAGAGAGAGAGACAAATAACTGGTCCGATTTTCTAAATTCTTTAGTTCTGTTGAGGTAGAAACGTAATTTTCTGTGAACATTCAGCAAATATAAGGAATGTTCACCTTTGTTGGAAAATTTTGGAAGGAAAACGGCTAAATCAGTGGTTTAATATTAGCTTCTGAGACCACCTTCTGGAGAAATGATGGGTTGATTCTTAGTGAAAATCTGTCCTTATGAAAAATCAGATAAGGGGGTTTTGAAAATAGTGCTTGTATTTCAGAAATTCCTCTGTTGTAGGTAATGGCTATCAGAAAATTAGACTTCTGTGAAAGAAACTTTAAGCGACAAGTAGCCACTGGTTCAAAAGGAGAAAGTACCAGGGACTGCAAAATTAAGGTCAGATCCCAAGGAGCTAAAGGGTCTTTAAATGGAGGTTTCAACTGCAAAGCCCCTTTCTTGAACACTTTACACAGTCTGTGGGAAATTAGTGAATGGTCCTCATAGCCATTGTGGAAATTGGAAATAACAGCTAGTTAGACCTTATTAGTAGATGCAGATGCTCATTGAATGAAAAAGATAGCTAAAAACTCCAATACCTTTTCAAGTGGCATGGAAAAAATTGCTGTGAATAGTTCCTTGGTGTAATGTCTATGAGAAGCCACTACAATTTTTGGATTAGGGAAGATACATTTTTTTCTGCCTGCTGACTAATGGAATTGGAGGAGCCAAGCTGTAAGCTTGAGCTTCTGACGATTGGGGTGCACCAGTCCCTGTGGATGAGACAGAAGATCCGGAACTGGGTCCAGAATCCATGGATGGTGAATTAGCTGAGGCCACATGAAGGGGAACCAGACTTGTCCAGGCCAGAAGGACAAAATGAGTATCACCTTGCTTCTCAACCTTCTGGCATTCTTTAAGAAGAGAGAAATCAGTGGAAAGGGGGAGAGGCATAGAGTAGTCCCAAGGGTCAGTCATGAAGGAGAGCTTCTCTCAGGGACTCCCCCTGAGAGGAAGTTAGTGCAAAGTAGCTGCTGCACTTGTTGTTTAGGGGTGATGCAAAGAGGTCACAGCAAGGCTGGCCCCAGCAACAGAAAATCTCCTTCGTCACTCTGGCATTGAGAGACCACTCGTGAGGCAGGAGAATGCATCTGCTCAGTTTGTCCGCTATCACATTCGAGCTCCCCGGGATGTGCATTGCTTTAGAAAGCAGTTGGAGGTTATTGCTCATTGCTTAAGACTCGTTTTCGCCCTGTTTGTTGATGTACCAGACTGTTGACATATTGTCTGACTGAACTGCGATCATTCTTAGAGGGACAACAGATTGGAAGGCTTGCAACACTAAGAGCACTCTCCTCAGTTCCAGAACATTGATATGCAGATTTTCCTCTATCAATGACCAAGTGCCTTGGACTGTTCTTGCCAGATAATGCCCCCCCCCCAAAATCTGGGAGGCGTTTGTGGTCACTATGGCCTTGGGTTGAGGAGGAACAAAGGGACACCCTAAAAGAATTTCCTTGGATTCCATCCACCAGGATAAGTCGTTCTTGCAGCGACTGGTGATCAAAATTGGATGCATCATTGGATGTGTTAGGATGGACCATTGGGATGCTAGAAGCCATTGTAGCAGCTGCATGTGAAATCTTGGTAGTGGAATTAAGGTAATGGTCGCTGCCATGGACCCTAAAGCTCGAAGGACTGGAAGTGCAGGAGCCATGTCTTTGGAGAGAATGTATTGTACTTTGGATTTTATCTTCTGTAACCTGTGAAGAGGAAGGGAGGCTACACAAGAGATGGTATTCAGACAAGCTCCTATGAACTCTAGATCCTGAGTGGACCTTAGCTGAGATTTTGATTGATTCACTGTAATGTCCAAACAAGCGAACAGGTGCAGAATGAAGTCTGTTGCTTGAAGCAGTAGATGCCTGCTGGGAGAGGTGATGAGCCAGTTGTCTAGATAAGGAAACACCCGGAATCCTTGCAGTCTCAGGTGAGCAGTTACTTTTGCCAGACACTTGGTGAACACCCTGGGGGCTGTGGTGATGCCAAGGGGCAACACTCTGAAATGAAAATGACTGGCTCCTAGCCAAAAGTGGAGGAACCTTCTGGAGCATTTGTCCATTTTTATGTAGTAATACACATTCTGAAGATCTGCAGAGCACATCCAATTGTTTCCCTTTAGATGGGGAAGTATAGACTGAACCGTGACCATCCAGAATTTTGCTTGTTGACCAAATTTGCTTAGAAATGTGAGATCTAAAATTGGTCTCCAGTCCCCCGTCTTTTTTGGCACCAAAAAGAAGCTTGAGTAAAATCCGGATCCTATCAGGTCTGGTGAGACTTCTTGGATGACTCTTTTTCTAGCAGCTTTTAAAGGGATAATCCCAGTGTTTAAAATTAGGGTCCGGGTTAAGCTGACAGAAGTCATGCCCACTTCGACACGTCATTTTCATCTCCCCCCACAGTGTAATTTTACTTTTAAATATCCTGTAAATCCACATTTCCATTCTTGTTTCAGCTCCCAGGATAAACTAATCTTTGGATTTGTGTTTCTGTCCAACTTACATTGGATTGGGGAACTATGCCCCCAGCTCCTAACTCATATTTAAAATAAAGAAAATTGTGCCAGGGAAAAGGGACATCGGTGTATACAAATTTTTAAATTTTGCATCACTCATGCTTCTGCAGATGTACAAGCAGCCTGCTCATAAAAAAATAGTGCATATCTCTAGTAGCATTCAGAAATCCGCACGTATCAAACTAGAAGGTGAAAAAGGAACAGAAGATCGTGTCCACTAATGCTCCAACCTTCTGTCACACACTTGCTTTATATGGAATTACTAGCTGGTCAGAAAATCACTACACCAGGCTAATATTCAGAAATCAGAATAGAGTAAAACATGAAAGAAAGAGAAATATGGTTTCCACTACTGTTTGTCTGACTCATATGCTTTCTATAGGTAGAAGCCATGTCATAAAAATGTTGTAGATGGTCAGGATTCACAATCAGCGTAGAGTAAAATATGAAATGAAAGAAACCAAAAACTCTATTTACTAATGTTTTAAAAGCCTTGCATTACTGATGTGTTTTCTAAAGTAGCAGGAACAGTCAAGTCATAAAATACCTGAAAGGCTACTTTCCTCGATGGATAAAATGCACAGATCAAATTAATGAATGGCTCACAGGGAGAGCTGTTGTCAGTACAACTGCAATTTGAGATGGAATTTGGCTAACACTTTTGAAACTTCCTTCAGGCACTCTTCCCCACCCCACTCAGCCAAAGGTGAGCATGCTCAGAAAGGCAAACCCGAAATGTAGACAAAGGCTGAATCAAAACAAAAAATCCCTGGGACTGTCCCTTGAAATCTCTAATGATGCTTGATCCCTCTGATTGGGTGGAACATCGGGGAGCCTTTGTTTTGATCTTGGAAAAAGAGTGAAGGGAATATGGTAACCTTTGGCAATGATCTTTTGCACCCAAGTATCTGAAGTTATTTGCCGCCAGGCTCTTCAGTGCAGAGTAAATCTTCCCCCGACTGCTTCCAGAGATAACCAGTCGGGCCCCCTTTCAGGAGCGCTGATAGGATTGTCCAGATAAAGAATCTCTGGAACCCTGATTTTGTGGGCCACCTCTGCCCCGGGGTCAGCGTCTCCCATTAGAGCTCCCCCATCTGCCCCGAGGGGAGCCACCACCACATGTGTTCGGAAAAGGCCCTTGGAATTTTTTGAACCATATCTTCCCACTCCTCTGATTCCTAGAGTAGGTTCATTGGGGAGCAGAAATATGTATGCCCACTGCAGATAGTCTTTCCATCTTTCTCGCACCTGGCTAGAGTTTGTTTAACTTTGGGGCCGAATAAGGAAGACCTGTCAAAGGGTGCATTGATGAAAGAAGACTTAAATGGCTCCGCATACTCTCATAAATGCATCCAGGCATGACACCTTATGGCAATGCCTGAACCCACTGCCCTGGTCATCCCTTCTTCTGCATGTGTTGTGAGCCTCATGGACAAGTTGGAAATAGACTCCAGGGTGGCTAGCTGGGAGGCCACTTTATCCTGGACCTCCTCAGACACAGCTCCTGCTAGGGTATCTGATAACTCCTTGATCAGATCCCTCTGAAGCCTAGTGAAATGTGCCATAAAATTCAAAGACCTTAAAGTGAAAGTCAATGAAGTGTACACCTCCTTTCCAAATAAGTCCATCGTCCTGGACTCTCGATTATGGTGATTGACAGTAGAACTCTCTTCAGCTTGTTCCTTTTTGGTGGCCGCTGCCACCACCATAGCATCTACTGCTAACCCCTTAACCTAATGCAGGTGGTCCTCTGGAGCTGAGAGTATTTTATCTAGTCTCGAGGGAATTGGCTCAGTGGAGTCAGAAGCCTTCCAAACCCACTGACCAATCAATTTAATAAGATCGTCAGAGGAAGGCGTCACCCAAGAAGTAGATGGGTGAGCACCAAAAGCCTGCAAGTATGAAGAGTCCTCAGAGGTAGGGTCTTTGGGCTTCCAGTTACCCCTCTGTTTCAGAATCTCTAGAATATCTCCAAAGGAGACGTCTTCCGGAGTTGACTGGGGGAACCTTACCAATCATCGAAGTCGGTGTCTTCTGTGACAGATTCCTCAGGGGAATCTAAGTGTTTCTTCTTACACATCTTCCTCCTGGGTGGCTCCTCAGTGGAAATCTCTGAGGAGGACTCTGAAGAAGAGGGGCCCTGTACAGAGGTATCTTGCAGCTTAGGTTCCCGCTGTCAGGGTGTGGAGGTTGGTGGCAGCTCTGGGCAAGAGGGAGTCCTGGGATAAAACTCTGACACAGAAGGAGCCAGCTGAGAGCCTGCAGAGGCCAATGCCCTCTCCATTACCTGGAAGGCCCCCTGAAGAGGGATGGGAGCCCGGAACCAAGAAAGACAACCTTGGAACCGAGGTCACACCCTGCTTTGAGAGACCCACATCTGCCAAGGTTCCGAGAGCTAAGAACAGCCCTGAAAAAAAACTGGACCTGGTCTGAAACCCTTGGACCCGACAGCAGAGCTATGATTCCCAGAGTCCGTCAGTTCCAAAGGAACCGCTGAAGTCAAGACTGATCCTGGAACTGAAGAAGAAAAAGGTTGTCAGCACTAGAGCAGCTGGAACTAGAGGGATCAGAGTCAGAAGCTCTAAGCCCTCAGAGGAGATTAGAGGAGGAAGATTCAATGGAGTTCTGAGAAAAAACACCCCAACTTCAGAGGGGAGAGGGTACTGAGAAGAGACAGACCCCTAGCCACAAGGAGCTGATCCACCAACCTCACTACGTCGACTTTGGTTAGACTCCTGGGGGAATGGACATTTAAGCCTGAGGGGGATTCTGGTCTGTCAAGAAAAGGACTTGGGAGCTGTCCCACAAAGGGGTCAATACAGGGTGATTACTTTGTCCTGGGTGTGGTAATTATGCATGTTAGCACTGATGGAGGTTCCAATATTTGTAGAAGCATAGTAGACTGAGTCAGTTCTGATTGGGAAGCTGAAGATGTTGGTACCTGTGTGACCGGCACCGAGGTCTGTAGCACCATAGTAGACAGTGCTGAGGTAGTTGTTTCCGAACCTTGGCCTTTGGTTCCACTGAAGCAGTGGGGAGCAGAGGGCTTATGCTTTTGTGCTACCTGAGCCTAAGGAGATGTCGGTACTGAGCGGCTTTACTTAAGTGTCAGGGGAAGTGTCAGTCTTGGATAAAGCCTCCTCAAAAGAGGACTTAGACCTTTCAATGTCAATTTATTTTTTCTTTCCGCTAAGACTCGATTACTGAAAGCCTGGCAAATAGAACAGTCCTGTTGAAGATGAGCCGGGCCTAAATAGTACACACAGGAAGAATGCCCGATGGAATTGGGCATATTCTGTCTGCATTCTTGACACTGCTTAAAGCCATTAGTGCCTTTAGATTTATCCCTAATGTTGACAGTCACCAAAAAAGAAAGGTCAACAGGCAGCAGTCACACAGACAAACACAGACAAGCACACGCACACACACACACAGAAGGGAAAAAACTGCAAACAGTGGTAGCCAAAGTTATCTAAAAAGGTAAAGAAAAGAGAGAGAGAGGTACTACCAATGATGGTAGGGAAAGAATACCATAGGGTAAAAAGGGCTTACTCAACAAAGAAAGTAGGTAGAAGAACAGGTAAAAAAATATGTATGTAACTAGATTAAACAGGAAAGAAGCAAAGAAAAAATATACAATTTTACTTAGATGCGAGAGAAAATGGCTGACTAATCTTGTGACAAGTGTGGCAAATGAGATCTGAGGTAATATGGAGAGGGGTTTTGTGGGTAGAGTCTTTGCTCGAGAGTTTTTGTCTGGCGTGAGCTATGTAATGGCCCAGCAAATTGCAAGCATCTGAACAGAGTACCCAAAGGTCAAGGATAAATGAAGATTGACAACATCAGATCTAAAATTTATTTAATCTGGAATGTGCATTTTTCATTTGCAAGAAAATGTTTGTGGTGATCTGACCTTTTTCTATGAAATGTATAGAAAAGTATGTGGAGTTTGCAACTGAAGATATCTTCCTGTTGGAGAAAACAACACTTATACCTACAGAGTGTAATATACTTTTTTGCTAATTGGTTTGTCTGTGTGACCTTTTTACTCTTTGGTTTAGAATGTGAAATGTGTGAAGTAAAACAGACTATAATTGGCCTGTCTTGTAAATTACAGGATTACTGACTTCCTCCAAGACTCAAGAAGGTAGCAAATTGCTTAAAAAGGCAATTAGAAAACTATTTCAAGAAATAGCTAAGAGCAACTGAATTGAGAAATACCCCTTGATTGCTATCACTGTTTTTTGCATGAAAAAAAAATATAAACTACACAGCAACATGAATAGCACAGTCAAGAAAGTGTGCTACTAAAAACCAAACAGCTGAATGAATAAATCAGTTGAGGAGTGCTGCCTGCAGCTTTTGATTCAAGTTCCGTGCAGATTTGTCTCTGAAATGTTCTGATAATTCAGATAGTTTAGCTTAAGATTCAACAGTTCTCTTAACAATTCATCCATCCAGAACCCCTTTTTTCCACATAGGGTTGGGGTGGCAGTTCTGCACTTCATCTGGAGCCAAAGATCACACTGCTAGGTGGCTAGCCCTGCACGGCTGTTCTTCCATACCAGTTACACTCATGAACACACAGACCTACTGCCAATTTAGTGTCCAGTCCACTTAATGCATGTCTTTGGAGTTTGGGAGGAAACCATGGCACTTGGCGAAAACCCATGTGAACACAGGGAGGGCATGCAGAAAAAGACCCCAGGTGACAATCGAACCAGAGAACTTCTTGCTGTGAGGCAACAACACTATACGCTGCAAGATATAAAGACTAGGTGAAGACAGATTTTTTTTTCCTTTTTCCCTTCTATTTGCTCAAAAGGATTATTTTATTTATTTTTTTATTTAACATTTGTTTACTGGGAAAGTCCGACTTAGAACAAAGCCAAATTTCAGCAGAGGCCTGGGAAGAAATGCTCCAGATGCATGTCTTTGAAACATGGGAGGAAACCAGAGCACCCAGAGGAAACCAGTACGAATGCAGGAAGGACATGCAGACTCCACACAGAAGACACCCCAACTGAGAATCATACCGGAGAACCTCTTGCTGTCAGGCGACAACACAACCACTGCACTGTCCATATTTCCATATGCATCTTCACATCTGTCTATATTAAACTGTTAACTGTACTGCTTTGCTCATTCTTTCTTAAGTAAAATATATTTATTTGTTCAGTTTTAAAAAGCTTGAGGTTGGCTGTCTATGCATTTATTAAGGCATAATTGTATCCTAGTACACTGCATGATTGGGCAGCACAGAACTGGGTGTGTTCTGTATGATTGGCATGCCAAAAGGAAGTGCTGTCATATACAAATGATGCATGATTGACTGACATGCAGATTTGCCAGTGATATCATGCATACTGACTAAGTCTTTATGAGAACTTACAATCTGAAGTAGTTAACTTCATTTGATCAGCAACCTGTGGGTTACGGATCCGATATGGATCCAAGCCGGCAGCATACCAAGCTAAAGATCCGAGCTCCAAGCTTCAACCCCTTACCCATACTATCCTGCAACCGCCTTCCAATCCTCAGATCTCGTTTGCCGTGGCTTTGCTAAGCACGGGATTCCTCGAGCTCCAGGCGAGTTAAGTATTTTACAGTTTTATAAATAAAACTTTGGGTACTTAGTTGTTTGTGTGTGTAGTATTTTTCTCCTGGGATAGATATTCATTTTCTTATTACTTTACTCTATATCCCTCTTATCCTTTGTATCTCTATCACCAGTAGGCCCCTTTTCCTTCAGGTGTGTGTGTAAGTGTGTGGTATGGCTGATAGCCAAAAACTTACTTTTTCTAAGTACACTGAGTGTGGCCATAAGCTGTCGCCAGTGGATGGTCACACTCAGTGTGTTCTTTGCTTGGGGGTGGCCCATCTTTCCACAGGCTGCCAAATTTGTGCAGCCTTTATCCCCCGGGCTTTGAGAGACAGGAAGAATAAGCTGATTCTGGCGGGCCTTCTACCCGCGGAATCGGCTTCTTCTTCCTCCTCTCCCTCTATAGCGACAACCGCGGCTGCAGTTGCCCAACCATCTGGCCCTCCTCCCATGGCTAGGACTCACTCTCCCACCTCGTCCCAGGGAGATCGAGAGGCGAAAAAAGACAAGAAAGAGAGAATGGACAGAGAGAAAGAGAGAGAAAGGGACAGAGAGAGAAGCCACAAACGGCGGGCCAAACTGGGGCCCTCCCACCAAGGTTGTCCCATCCCCATCTAGGACTTCCAAGCCTTCCTCCCCATGGCTCCGTTCTCCACGCTTTTCTCCGAAGCCAGAGGAGGAGGCCCGACCATCTTCGAGGTCATCGCGTCGGCCCTCCCGACCAGCTTCGCGGCCTCGTCCAGATCTACTAGAAGCCTCTCGGAGGCAGATATGGACCGGATGATGTCACTTTTTACAGACTCAGCTGCAGATGGGAGTGTTGCTGCCTCCCCCCCCTCCAGGGGGTGGGGTTCAGCTCCACCGTTTGCCCCGATAGCTCCTTCTCTAATCCACTACCGGGTTTCAGAGTCTTCGGATGCGAGGAGCCTCGGAGTCAGGGAGTCGGCGCCGATGGTTATTGCTACCTCGACGCCGACCATGCCCTCGAGCCTATTGGATCCCTTTTCGGATCCGAGTTCTTGTAGCCGAGAGCTGGGCATTGGATCCGAGGGGGCGAGTGTGTCTTCGGCTCCGTTGCGGTCGGAGCACACCGTCCACTCGGATCTGAGCACTTCGGCTCCAACTCCGATCCCTTCGTTGGATCCAAGGGTGCCGGCCACCCATCTTAGAGAGGCCGGTTCCCCTTCGGCATTCGATGTTGTGGAGAGGGTTCTCTCTAGAGGATCGAGACCCCTTGCTCTGTCCTCAGAATCCACCCCCGCTCCCTCGCAGCTCGGTTTGTCCTCCATCATCCAGTCCCAGGGACAGTCTGTGTCATTGACACCCCAGCCAGTTCCCCTGGAGGAACACAAATCTGTTGGTGAGCCCCCCTCGGACAGTCCCCCTTCGGAGATTCCTCACAAACACCTGTGCAAAAGGAGGCACTTGGACTCCCCGGAGTCCCTTACTGAGGATACCGATTTGGAGGAAGGGGAAGGTTTCCCCCAAGTCACCCCCCGATGACGTCTCCTTCGGAGACATTATGGAAATGCTCTGCCAAAGGGGGGGGGGTCCACCAAAAAGTCTTCCTCGGATGAGTCTGTATTCCTGGAGGCGTTCGACACAGGCCCATCTACCTCTTGGTTGTCCCCCCGGCCGACCCTCTGGTCGACCTGATTACCACCAGGGCATGGAAGGAACCGGACACTGTAGAGCCTATCCCCAGGAGGCCCAACAAGATTTTGAGCCCCCCTACAGACAAAGCTTCATGGAGTAAGGGTTCCCCTGTAGATCCCATGGTGGTGGTGGCGGCCACCAAAAAGGAACTAGCTCAGGACAGTTCCTCAGTCCATCCCTCCAAGGAGTCACAGGCAATGGACTGTATTGGAAAGCGGATGTTTACTTCAGCTACTTTCTCTATTAGGGCGCTGAATTACTTTGCCCATGTTATTAGACTGCAGCGGGACCTGGTTAAAGAGTATGCTGAGTCTCCTCCAGAGTCCATGTTGGCCGAGGATAAACGGACTTTCTCGACGCATATGGCCACTTTCAAATACATCTATGCGGCTACTCTCCCATGCCATTGAAGGAGCCGCTAGAGCTAGTGGGCCCAGTATCGCCTTAAGGCGTCATGCCTGGCTTCGGCTTTGCGATTTCTCTGAACCTTTCAAGGCGTCCTTCGCGAATGTAACCTTTGACGGGTCTACCCTGTTCTGGAAGACCGTCCACGAGACGCTGGTCCAGAGCGAGAAAGGCGGGAAAACGCTGTCAGCCATCGGAATCCGCTTCTCTCTCCCTCAAAAGTCCTTCTCCAGAAACCAGCGAGGGCAGAAGAAGATGTGGTTCCGGAAATCTCAACAGGCCTGGAACGCTCAGGACTTCTCCTCCCCCAGAGGCAGAGGGGGACAAGGTGGACGCCGGCCCAGAGGCAGAGGGGGTCCGAAGAACTTAGAGTCACGGGAAATCTTTTCCGACCGACCCGTGCAGCAGCCCTGAGGGGTTGCCGGCTGCTCTCCTCTGGAGGCAATCGGGGGACATTTCTCGAGGCACCTGGCTCAATGGGAGTCCATCACGACAGATCACTGGTTGCTTCAGATAATATCCAGAGGCCATTCAATCCCCTTCATAAACAAACCCCCTTAATCAAGGCGCCTTCCAGATGTTTCACCCACTCAAAGGGAGGCCGCGGCTTTGGAAATAGAAAAGCTGTTAGAAAGAAGAGCCATCCAGCATGTGCCCCCAGACCAGTCCGGATCAGGCATCTACTCCAGGTTCTTTCTGGTGCCAAAAAAGACAGGAGACTTAAGGCCGATTCTTGACCTGTCAACAATGAACCTTTTCGTTGCCAAGGAGAAATTCCGGATGGTCACGCTCCAATCCATCCTGCCCCTCTTGCAGGAGGAGGACTGGATGTGCTCCATAGACCTCAAGGATGCGTACTACCATATACTCATGGACAGACTGTCCAGGAGGTTTCTCCGCTTTCGGCTAGGGGCCAGTCATTACCAGTTTAGGGTCCTACCCTTCGGTCTCCCCACAGCCCCCAGGGTGTTCACCAAGGTCATGGCAGTTGTAGCAGCCCACCTGAGGCTCCAGGGCATACAAGTCTTCCCGTACCTAGACGACTGGCTCCTCACCACCGGCACCTGGCATGTACTCTCTCTAGCCAGGGACCTCTTCCTCCATTTATCACACCAGTTGGAGATCACTATAAATGTCAAGAAGTCATTCCACCAACCTGTTCAGGTTATAGACTTTATAGGGGCCGGGATAGATTCCCTTCAGGTCAAGGCTTTCCTAACGCCAGACAGACTTCACAGCATGACTCTACATGTACTAGCTCTTCTTCAGTCTCCTGCTCCCCCAGCAGAGTTAGTCCTGAGAGCTTTGGGGTCCATGGCAGCAGCGATCGATTTGATCTCTTATGCTCGCCTGCACATGAGGGCTTTACAGTGGACTTTGCAAGTCCAGTGGTCCATTCTACATCATCCACTAAACTTGCCGATCCCCCTCAGCAGGGTTTGGAGGAACTCCCTCATGTGGTGGCTCCAATCCCAAGACCTTTGGGAAGGACGACTGTTTGTTATGCCCCTACCCCAGGCCACAGTGACCACAGACGCCTCCCGCCTAGGGTGGGAGGGGCATTGTGCAGGCAGGACTGTCCAAGGCATGTGGACTCATACAGAGACCGTTCTGCATATAAATGTACTGGAAATGAGGGCGGTCCTTTTAGCGTTGCAGACCCTTCATGCCTTCCTTCCTCCGGGGACTATTGCGATCCAGTCAGACAATATGTCAGTGGTCTGGTATATCAACAAACAGGGGGGATCCAGGTCCTACCCTCTTTGCCGAGAGGCCATGAGAGTTTGGGAATGGGCGATCTCCACCAACCGCTTCCTATTAGCGACGCACATTCCGGGTCGGTCCAACATTCTGGTGGACAAATTGAGCAGAACTATTCTCTCCCCTTATGAGTGGTCTCTGAAGTCTTCCGTAGTGGAACAGATCTTCCTCAAGTGGGGTCAGCCTTGCTGCGATCTCTTTGCATCACCTTCCAACGTGAAGTGCAGCGAGTTTTTCGCTCTAATTCCTTCTTTATGGGAAGCCCCCAGAGGCGCTCCAATCCATGCTTGGCCATCCGGTCCTATGTGTATCCACCACTTCCGCTGATGACAAAATTTTTGCAGAAAGCTCATCGGTTGGGGAGCAAGATTAATTCTCATAGCCCCATTCTGGCCTTGTCAAGTCTGGTTCCCCTGCCTACGGTCTCATCTCATAGCTCCTCTCTGGAGCTTGGATCCCATTCTGGATCTGATCTCTCACCCCTCGGGAATGACCCCTCCGAATCTGGACGAGCTCAAGCTCACAGCTTGGCTGATCCAGTTCCCTTAATTGCCAAGGCTCCCAGTATCTCTTCTCTAGTCAAGTCCATTCTGGTGGCGGCACATAAGCCCTCTACCAGGAAGATTTACAGTAGTAAATGGAAACGTTTTTCCATTTGGGCTTCACATAAGAACTTGGATACTTTTACTGCTCCTATTCCAGCGGTTCTAGAATTCTTATCTCATATTTTTCAGCAGGGGGCCAGTTCATCTATTGTAAATCTTCAGCTGGCTGCTATTTCTCATTTTCATATTGGGGACAACTTTGGTTCTCTTGCTGCTACCAGAATTTGTAAGGCCTTTCTAAAAGGCACCTTTCTGTTGAGACTTTCTATCAGAAATTCATCCCCACTGTGGGACCTGAATTTAGTTCTTCAGGTGTTAGTATCTCCTCCATTTGAACCTGCAGCTTCCGTTGAGCTGAAGTTCTTGTCATGGAAGACAGCCTCTTTGGTAGCCATTACCTCAGCCAGGAGGGTGTCTGAGCTTCAGACTCTTTCTATCAAACCTCCATATCTTGTATTTCACAAGGACAAGGTATCTCTCAGGACTAATCCCTCTTTTCTTCCCAAAGTGGCTTCCGAGACTATCATTAATCAATCCATTAATTTGCCAGTTTTTTCCCCCAATTACCAGAACAAGGGGGAGTATAAACTTCATTTAGTGTGGATATTCACAGACAGTTACATTTTTATTTACACAGGACGGCTGTCTTTCGTAAATCTGACCAACTTTTTGTTTCCTTTGCAAAACCCTTTCTAGGGGAAACTCTTTTCTAAAGTAACTCTCGCCAGATGGATTTCGAGTTGTATTCTCTTAGCTTATAGAGAATCTGGCTTGCCAGAACCAGTGGGAGTTCATGCTCGTTCTATGGCAACGTCTGCTGCATTCTGGTCTAGAGTTTCCCTGGATGAAATTTGTTCAGCGGCTACCTGGACGTCCTCTCACACCTTTATTTCTCATTATAAGCTAGATTTGGTGTCTAGAGGAAGGGCTGCTTTTGGCACTGCAGTGCTCCGGAATATTCTTCCTTGAGGACCTCCCAAGATTTCGGGTAGTTGGGGACTCTGTCCCACAGGTTGCTGATCAAATGAAGTTAACTACTTTAGATAAAGAAGTTATGTACTCACTATAACGTCCCATCTGTGTAGGTAACTTCATTTGTCTGCAACCGTCCCCCCCTCCTTCCCCCTAACCTGAATAGTTATTTAGCTGAACTCAGGGTTTGGATGCTCGAGTTTTGTTTGTCTCTGAGTCAGGTTTTCTCAGGTTGTTAGTTTGTTTTGTTGTTTGTGCAGGTGGCAAACCCGATCTGAGGATTGGAAGGAGGATGCACAGTAGTATGGTTAAGGGGGTGAAGCTTGGAGCTCGGATCTTTAGCTTGGTATGCTGCCGGCTTGGATCCGTATCGGATCCGTAACCCACAGGTTGCTGAAAAATGAAGTTACCTACTCAGATGGAACGTTATGGTGAGTACATAACTTCTTTATACAGCTAGGATGGTGTATTACAATGATGTAAAATCTACCTTAGCTAAATACTCTGTGGGCAATGAAATGCTATTCCCCCCAGAAATTCATTTTACTAGGTGTACATTAAGAAGCAGGGCAGGAGTAGTGTATTGAGCAATGTATGTAGGTCAGTAAAATGATCCCATGTATCCGTATATAAAGTGAACGTTCATGTATGTGAATGCAGGTCACACTATACTCAGTCCATGCTGAAACAAAGTTCTGTTGATGAAGTAGCTTCAAGCACAGCTAAAGGTCTCCATGTGAATTTCTTCAAGTATCACGTTACTGTTCAAAGAGAATGCATGAAGACATTAAAGTAAAAAGGAAGGAACATACCTCTACTTTTATTTTGTTAACCCATGGTAAAATTCTTAAAGTCAGACACTAACAACATTTTCTGATGCTTAAATTAGATGCCTCCATCCCAAAGTGCAACTTGTATTATGTTCTTATAAATATTTCAGTATCTCTAGGAATGTAATAATTATTCAGAATGTGTTTTTTCATCAGATTTTTTATTTTCTCATCTCATGGTTCTGGTACTTAATGAGTACCCAATGAATATTCAAGAAACTGGTATTCATACATGCCACTGGGTGTTGGATGGTGGGCAGGATTTGGGAGGGCATTGCTGCTGCGCATCCATATGGGGTACTAAGATACAACTATGTTGTTATTAATTGATATGAGGATATTTATTGCAAACTGAAGGCAAAGTTGTTAGTATATACTATTATTGTTAAAGTGTTCTACACAATATCATTTTATTATTTTTTTATTTAATTGTTTGTCTTATTAACAAGTGAAATTAACTTGATCATCCCAGCTCAATAATCTGGGGTGGGGGTAGTTTACTTCTGTGGGCCACGGCAAAATGTTGTAGCAGTGGTGAAAATATCCAGGCTCCCCTGGAAGTTTTTTTTTTTTTTTTTGCATGTGCGTAAGAGTTTATTTAAAGTACAATTACAGTGATGAGCACTGGAACACACCATATTAACTGTGGGCAAGTGTCCACTAGAAAACAGTGAAACTCTGAGATTGTGTTGAGAAACATGGCTAAAGGTTTGGACCAAAGACTCTGCTCAGTGAAGTGTTCATTGTGAAGTCTTTTCTTGGGTGGGGTGGTTAAGGCCCATACCCAGGGCAGCAGTGCACATCTCTTGCTTGCTATTGTGGCCAGGCTGTGCTTAATTGATTGCTTAGTTATTCATATCTGTGTGCCTTTGTTATTTTTTAATCTGTTTGGCACCAGTGATGCAACTTGAAAGACTATATCCCTAAAAGGCAACAGATTAAAGATTTTTAAATTTGAGAGCTTTTAAATTTAGTGCTGGGCAGTGGAGCAGGCCCAAGAAACTGTCCACCAGCCCTTATCTTCACATTGGTTGGCAGTCATGAGATTCAGATCTGTTTGCCACCGTCTTTTTCCTTTAACAATAACATTGTTTTCATAGGTTCATGGGCTCATACTAGGCTATCTGCCCTAGGGCATTTATAAGCCTAGCCAGAGTGTGTTTGGCTTTCGCCACCCATTTCAAATTAATTTTGCTGTGCCATTTTTCGAGGTTAGTATACTGTGCCTCTGTCTAACAGTGACACAGAAGTGATACCCGGGGTAAACCTACGATGTTAAGTTGTCTATCTCGCCTTCATTCTTGCTGGATGGGTTCGGAGCCGATCTCGGCTCCGACTCGGCTACTCTAAAAGCTTGAGAGTTGGTTCCACCGGCTCGAGGCTCCCCTTATATCCCACAATGCTAGGCGTGAATTACCTCAGATCTCGTTTGCCGCTACAGCGATCGAGGTGTTGTTTTTCTACTGGCTTCAGGTCAGTTGTATTAGATCAGTCTAATAACTTTTAAACCCCTTTTAGCTTAGTTTTTTTCTCTGTTTACCCTTAGTGTAGTGGATTTTTATCCTTTCTACCCTTATCCAGCCCCTTTCCCACAAGAACTGATAAGTTCTTTCCTTAGGCCTTCGGGCCCTTCCATCCCTAATAGTGGTGTGTTTGTGTTTTTGTAGGGATTTATATTGTATTACAAGCTAACTAGATTTATTAGTTTAAATTTAGTTTAAACTTTATTTTTGATAGTGTAATCAGTGTGTCTGTTTTTTGTGTGGTGGTTACACTTTGGGTTCCTTGAAAATGTCCAAGGATTCAAAGGTCTCAGGCTTCAAGAAGTGTGACTCGTGCTGTCAGAAAATGTCTCTGACAGGCGGTCACACTTCTTGTGTACTGCCTGGGACCTTTACACCTGCAGGACTCTTGTGCTGTATGCCATGGCTTCAGCCCTAGAGTCCTGCAGGAAAGAAAAACAAACTCATTCTAAGGGTTTGCTTAAGCCTGAAGGTTCCCTAACTGCTACCTCAGGAAAACCTTCCAAGGCTTCTAAGACCTCGACTCCAGCTTCAGAGTCGAGGCCTAAGGCTTCGAAACCTACTGCTACATCGGCTCCGGCTGGAGCCGATGAGTCTTTGACTACAGCTTCTGTGGTTCCCTCGGCTCCGGCTGGAGCCGAGGTATTCGAAATTCCTGGGTCGGCTCCGATCAGACCATCGGAGCCGACATCGAGAAAGAGGTCTAGGTCACCATCCCTTGGCTCCGTTCATTCGGCTCCAGCGTCTCCCTTGCTGTCTGAACGGAGCCATAGGTCTCACTCCTCTAGGTCATCGAGGCTTTCGGGTCATGACCTTCAGAGGGTAGTGAGTTGACTTCTAAAGTCCGAGGCACTGGCCCAAATGCTTCAGAGCCCGACTCATCAGTCGATGCTTCAATCTGTCCCTCTAAATATTCCTCCTCCGACTCCTTTGAGCTCGGAGCCGGGGCGTCTCGGATCCGAGACTGTGGTAGCGTCGGAGCCGATACATTTGTCTTTGGTTCCGTCGTCGGCTCCGATTTCTTCCCTTGAAAAATCTCGGCGCCGGACTTCCCTCGTCGGCTCCGAGGGGGTGAGTGGCATCGGACCCTTGTCGACCCGCTCTCCTCTCGGTGCTTCGGCGCTGGTGAGTTCGGCTCCGACATCGCCTCGAGCCATCTCTGTCGGTGCCGAGGAGGTTCTCAGCTTCTCGGGCGGGGACCTTTGGCTCTGCCTGACAGGGGTGCGTTCGAGGTCATGCGGAGTGTGTTGGAACCTGGTTCAACTCCACAGTCGGCTCCGTCCGCCCCTCCCTCTTCGGTGCCTCAGGTTAAGTCTACTCTCTCCCTCATCCCTGACCGCAGAGAGCCAACTCTTCAAGAATCCTGTGGGGATTTCATCCTCTTCGAGGCCTCTCCTGATTTGGCAGGGAGCCCCTAGGAAGAGAAAGTGTAAGAGGAAACACATAGACTCACCTGAGTCTGTCACCTCTGACACAGATTTAGAGGATTCCGAGGGTTCCCCCCGTTCCCCTTCTGAAGATGTCTCCTTTACAGACATTCTAGAGATCCTCAAGCAGAGGGGAAATTGGCCAGCCCTTAACCCTTCGGAGGATGAATCTGTGTATCTTGAGGCGTTTGGCTCTCGCCCTTCCACCTCCTGGGTGTCTCCCTTTGACCCCCTCATGCAGGTGGTAGCAAAGAAAGCATGGACGGCTCCTGACTCAGTGGACCCTACCCCCAGGAGACCTTCTAAGTTTATAACAGCACCAACAATTTCTGACCAAAGGAGTTACGGTGGATGCTATGGTGGTAGCTGCTGCCACCAAGAAGGAACTAGCTGATCCTTCAGTGCCTGTCCATCCCCCTAACAAGGAATCTAGGTCTATGGACAGGTACGGGAAGCGGATGTTTTCATCAGCGACCTTTGCTATCGTTAAGCTGAACTACCTATGCCATTTCACTCGTCTCCAGAGAGACTTGATCAAGGAAGCGAGTGACATGTTGAAGGATCCTACAGCTGCAGGTTTTCAGGACAAGATGAACGCCCAGCTGACTACCCTGAATTCTATAGCTAACTCCTCCATGCGCCTCCTTTCATATGCGGCTGATGGAGCGAGTAGAGCCGCAGGAACAGGTGTCGCCTTACGTCGGCATGCCTGGATGCGACTATGCAATTTTGCGGACCCTTTAAAGCGTCTTTCACTAACTCCCCGTTTGATGGATCATCTCTCTTTGGTCCTCAGGTGAAAGAAACCTTGACTAGGTGCGAGACGGATGGCAAGACTTTGTCTGCCGTCGGAGTCCGTTTTCTACTCCTTCTAGACCTTACCCCAAAGGCCAGAAAAGTGGAAAATGTGGTTCATAAACAGTCTCAAGGGAATTTGCCTGGCGACAGAGTCGGTTCCCCTCCAGAGGCAGAGGAGGGAACAATAATGGTAGACGTCGCCCCAGAGGCAGAGGGTCCGCAGAACCAGGGCAATCGAGAAACCTTTTCCGATAAGCCCTTTCAGCATCCCTGAGGTGTTGCCCGACTGTCCACCTTCGGAGGCAGTCGGGGAAGATTGTCACTGTACCCAGAAGCCTGGCTATCCCTAACTCAAGACAAGTGGGTACAGTCCATCATTTCGAAGGCTATTCCATTCCCTTCGCATTCCAAACCAATCAAAGAAATCCCTTCCAGATGTTCCACCGCTCAAAGGGATCTTGCAGCTTTGGAAATTTCAAAGCTGCTTGCAAAAGAGCAATTCAGCCAGTTCCAGCAGACCAGCAAGGATCCGGAATCTACTCCAGGTTCTTTTTAGTTCCAAAGAAAACAGGGGACTGGAGACCAATTTTGGATCTCAGTATCTTGAACAAGTCTGTCAAGAAAACAAGATTTCGGATGGTCACGCTACAGTCCATCCTTCCCCTATTGGGAAAGGAAGACTGGATGTGCTCTATAGACCTTCAGGATGCATACTATCATATAAAAATGAACAGACGCTCCAGAAGATTTCTCCGCTTCAGGCTGGGAACCAGTCATTTTCAATTCAGAGCCCTGCCCTTTGGACTCACCACTGCCCCCCGGGTGTTTACCAAATGCATGGCAGTGGTAGCTTCTCACCTGAGACGTCAAGGATTCCAGGTGTTTCCATATTTGGACGACTGGCTCCTCACAGCTCCCACCAAGCATCTTCTTCTAATGGCCAGAGACTACACCTTTCGCATTTGTCAAAAGTTAGGCATCTCAATAAATTGCGAAAAGTCTGTTTTGTCGCCTTGTCGTGCTATTACCTTCATAGGTGCAAATCTAGACACAGTCAACATGTCTGCGAGACTAACAGACATACGCAAACTAGTCTCGCTTCTCTTCAGCAGCAACAGAGTCAAAGCCAGGTTAGTTCTGAAAGTATTGGGGATTATGGCGGCTGCCATACCTCTGCTTCCATTAGCCAGATTCCACATGAGAATCCTTCAATGGATGCTCTTCACACAATGGTCATACCAGCAACTTCCGATGTCCCACACCATTATGATTACGCAAACATGCAAGAATCATCTTCTGTGGTGGATGTCTTCCCCTCAGCTCTTCTTGGGAAGACCCTTTGTTCCTTCCCCTCCGTTTGCTACTCTGACAACGGACGCCTCCCTGATCGGGTGGGGGGGGGCATTATCAGGGCAGAACTGTCCAGGGCATATGGCGACCAGACGAATGCCACTTGCATATAAATGTTCTAGAGATGAGAGCAGTGCTTTTAGCGTTGCAAGCCCTTCAAGACTCTCTTCCCCTGGGAACGATAGCAATCCAGACGGACAATATGTCTGTAGTGTGGTATATCAACAAACAAGGCGGAACCAGGTCCTATCCCCTTTGTTGAGAAGCACTCAGACTGTGGCAATGGGCGATTTCTTCTCAGCGTTTTCTGATAGCAACGCACATCCCCGGGAAGTCCAATCAAATCACGGACAAGTTGAGCAGGGCTATCCTCATGCCTCACGTGTGGTCTCTGAAAGATTCTATTGCGAGAAAAATTTTTCTCAAGTGGGGTCAGCCTTGCTGCGACCTTTTTGCTACTCCCCAAAACAGCAAGTGCAGAGATTATTTCACCCTATTCCCGTTACCAGGCCAGCCCAGCAGAGACGCTCTAGTCCAAGTTTGGCCCCGGGGACTTCTGTATGCATTTCCTCCCTTCCCACTAATCTCTCAAGTGATACAGAAAGCTATCGCTCAGAAGGCCTCGTTGATCCTCATTGCTCCTTACTGGCCTCGACAGGTTTGGTTCCCCTTTCTACATCAATTTCTGTTGGAGCAACCTTGGCATCTGGACCTAGTTCCAGATCTTTTTATCCATCAGTCGGGTCAGTTACATCGCTCCCTCCCCTCTCTGAACCTCACTGCTTGGTTCCTCCAGTTCCTACCCTAGCCAGGCTTCCTCAAATATCTCACACTGTTCGAGATATTTTAATAACTTCACATAAATCTTCCACTCGGAAAATTTATCTTAGTAAGTGGAAATGTTTTGCCTATTGGGCTCAAGGAAAGGATTTAGATCCTTTCACTGCTCCCATCCATATGGTTCTTGATTTTCTAGCTGAACTCTTTCATGCAGGTTCATCTCCTTCTACTCTCAAAGTTCAATTGGCAGCTATATCTAACTTTCATGTAGGCATTTCAGAGTCTGTCATCATGTCCCACAAGCTTTGCAAAGCCTTTTTGAAGGGAGTTTTTCTTCTCAGACCTCCTATAAGAAATCCTCCTCCTCCTTGGGACCTTAATTTAGTGCTCAGTTCTTTGATTCTTCCCCCTTTCGAACCTGCAGCTTCCTGTTCATTAAAATTGCTATCATGGAAGACTCTCTTTCTGGTAGCTATTACTTCAGCTAGAAGAGTTTCAGAACTTCATGCACTCAGCTGTCGACCTCCTTATCTGTTGTTCCATAAGGACAGGGTATCCTTACGAACCAACCCGTCCTTTTTACCTAAAATAGCCTCGTCTAACCTAAATCAAAGCATTGACCTCCTGTGTTTTTCCAGAATATTCTAATAGGTCTGAACAAAAATTGCATTGGCTAGATGTTCATCGTCAGTTAAGGTACTATTTGGATAGAACCAAACAATTCAGAAAATCTGACCAGCTGTTTGTCTCTTATGCAGAAGGCAGAAAGGGACTTTCTGTTTCCAAGGTATCACTATCTAGATGGCTAACATCTCTAATTTCCATTGTTTATGAAGTTAGACACCAAAAGCTGCCTAACAAACCTAAAGCCCATTCCACCAGAGCTTTGGCTACTTCTATAGCCTTCCAAGACAGACTGCTTTTGACACCATTTGTGCAGCGGCTACTTGGGCTACTCCTCACACTTCATTTCACATTATAAGTTGGATTTAGCTTCTAGGCATAGAGCTAACTTTGGTACCACTGTTCTCAAGAGTCTGTTCCGTTAGGCCACCCGGGACAAGGTGCTAGGGACGCGGTCCCATCCAGCAAGAATGAAGGCGAGATAGACAACTTAACATTTAGAAGTTATGTTCTTACCATAACATTCCATGTTAGTTGTCTTCTTCTCGCCTTCTTTCTTGCGTCCCACCCTCCTTCCCCCTGGCCTGGACAGACCTAGAGGAGTTTGATTGTGACCTCTCTTTCTACCACCTCTTTGCTATAGGTATATGCTCTGCTGTGCATATTTCCTAGATCAGGCTTTAGGTCACCTTTCCTCTTCCCCTTTGTTTATAGAGGTGGTCTATCTTTTCCCAGTTTTTTTCTGGTTGTATTATTAGCTGGGCCTAGCTCACAAACGAGATCTGAGGTAATTCACACCTAGCATTGTGGGATATAAGGGGAGCCTCGAGCCGGTGGAACCAACTCTCGAGCTTTTAGAGTGGCCGAGTCGGAGCCGAGGTCGGCTCCGAACCCATCCAGCAAGAAAGAAGGCGAGAAGAAGACAACTAACATGGAACGTTATGGTAAGAACATAACTTCTAAATCTCCCATCCACTCATCAAGATTCCTCTTGAAGAGATTCAATGAGGGACTCTGCCTAACCTGGACTGGGATTTTATTCCAGAGTGAAGGGAGCCTCTGGATTATGAATCTGTCCCTCCAGCATGTCCTATTTATTTCAGTGCTGAGGTTCAAGTCTCTCGAGCGCGTAGCTCGATGGAATTTGGATTTTCTGAGGTACAGCATGTCCATTAATTCCAGGTTGGACATGGCTTTATATGTCAGGCACAGATCGCCTCTGAGCAGGCGGTATGCCACTGAGTAGAGCTGGAGTTTCTTTAACCGGGCAGCATATGGCATCTGTTTGAGCCCTTTGATCCTCTTGGTGAGGTACTTTTGGGGTCTTTCCAGTTGCTGCAGGTGTCTTGTAAGGTACATCCCAAAAGGGGCATTGTATTCAATTATGGGCCTGATGAGGGATGAGTAAAGAGGCACGATGACCTCCCCTGATCTAGATGTGAATCCCTTCATGATTAGGTGGGCTATATAAAATGTTTTTCTAACCACTTTGGCCACGTGGTTGTCAAATGAGAGATTGCTATCAACTTGGGTCCCCAGGTCCCTAATTACTACTTCTGTACTTAATGGATTACCACCTATGTGGTAATTTGTGGGCACTTTGTTTTTGCCAAAGGGGATGACTATACACTTTTTGGCGTTTAGCTCAAGGCCATGGCTCTGGCACCAGTTGTCTGTTTCTATGAGGCCCTTTTGGAGGATGCTTGTGTCGGCTGGAGAGTCTATTATGGCACCCAATTTGCAGTCATCTGCAACTTGGTCAGCCACAGTCCTTCCGTGTTGGCCTGTACCTCCGAGAAATATATATACCGAACAAGAGAGGTCCCAGGACTGAGCCTTGTTGGACGCCACTTGTAACTGGTTTGGAGTCTGACATGGCTCCAGCAATTTTAACCATGTGGGTTCTGTCCTTGAGCCAGTTTGCAGCCCATCTAGTGACATAGGGGTTTATATTTAAGCTGGCGAGCTTATCTATAATGCCCGAGTGGGGTATTGTATCAAAGGATTTTGCGAGGTCCAAGTAGGCTGTGTGGACCACCTTCCCCTCGTCAATGGCCTTGGTGACTGTTTCAAAGAAATCAACCAGGTTTAAGAGGCAGGATCTGCCCTTAACAAAGCCGAACTGGGTAGGATCCAGTGTCTGTAGGTCCCCAATATCTTTATTTATGAGGTCCATGATGATCCTTTCCATAGCTTTGCAGTCCAAGCTAGTCAGGCTTATGGGGCGATAGTTTCCAGGATCCGTTGAGGCACCACCTTTGTGGAGAGGGACCACTGTTGCTGTACGCCACTCTTTGGGTACATATCCTGTAGTAAGGCTGAGATTGAACAGTAGTTTTAGGTTTGGATTTAGCTCTTCTTGGAGTTCATGTAGGACGCAGCCTGGGACACCGTCTGGTCCCATTGATGCTGTGTGTTTTGCTTTGGAGAGGGCAGCTCTTACCTGAGCATCTGAGATGTCAGGGGGGCAGCACTCTGCTGGGATAGATATTTGCCCTTTTGGTGGGGAGGGAGGGGTTTGCGCTGAACCTGTCAGCTAGGATGTTGGCAATGTCTGTGGGTTCGGTGTATTTTTTGTCATTTTGGACTAATTCTGAGCATATCTGGGAATTCCCACCCAGGTTCCTAACATAACTAAAGAAAGCCTTGTGATTATCCTTAGTGTCCTGTGCAATTTTTCTCTCAAAGCTAGCCTTAGACAATTTTATGAGTGCCCGTAGTTTTTTGCTAATACTGATCAGAGATGCCTTCCCTTTTTGGGATTTTGCTCTATCATGTAGTAGCTTCCTCCTTCTATTGTATAGTTTGTTTATGGCTGGGGTCCACCAGACAGGACATCTGCCTTTGGAGGATTGGGTCTTGGTTTTATTTGGGATTGCATGATCCATGCATTCCTGAAGGTGTTCATAGAATGCGTTTATAAAGGATTCTGTGGTCTGGGCCGTATTTTCCACAGGCGCAGGGGCTTTGAAGGATTCCACTTAGGTTTTGAGGAGTGTGAAATTTGCTTTAGAGAAGTTTTTCACTGTGGGTTTCTGGGCAGGGGGTGGGGTCGGGATGTGAATATCCAGTGAGATTAGTTTATGGTCTGATCTTACCAGTGAGGGATACACTTCTGGTCTGGAGCATAGAGTCCCCATGTTGGTGATGATCAGGTCCAGTATGTTTTCCCCTCTTGTGGGAGTGGTAACAAGTTGTTCCATAGCATTTGAGTTTATAAATTCTAGGAACCTTTGGGCTAGGGTGTTGGAGCTAGAGTAATGCTCCCAGTCTATGTTTGGGTAGTTGAAGTGCCCAATATAATGGTGTTTGGAGAGACCTTCATATTTTCCAGTGTTCTCAGGAAGGCCGAGTGGGGTTCCTGGGTTTGGGAGGGTGGTCTGTAGCAGGCTATAAACTGGAAGGCAGTTTTACCCACTGTTAGTTGCACATGGATAGTCTCTGATGCTTCGTGCTGTGCCACCAACCTGGAGGTGTGGGTATCTTTGACGAATATTGATACTCCCCCTCCTTTTGTGGTTCGTTCCAAGTTTTGGGGCCGAAAAGCATGGTATAAGGTATAACCTGGTAGTGCTGGGGTGCTCTCGGGAGCCTTGAACCAGGTTTCTGTTACTGCACAGATATCGATGTTCTCCATTCTAAGGAGAGTTTCAAGTGCGTGCATTTTGTGGTTTAGACTTCTGGTGATGAGTAGCATTACTCTTAGTTTCTTATCCCTTGTGATACCTATGGAGGTGGGTTTGTCTTTTGAGCCGTGCCTAAAAAAGGCACTATGGGGGTAGCAAGAGCCTTTGCCAATATCCGAAAGCCCAGGGGTGACAGGTGCAAGCCGTCACTAGCGAAGCATCGTGGCTTGTCGAGCATGTCATCCCAGGCTGACAGGCATTGGATCCCCTTTGAATGACACCAATACTTAAGCCAGTTGTTGAAATTGATCATCTTGTCTTCATATTGTGGCATCATTCTTGGTGAGGGTAAGATGCTACTCAAGGTCAGGGTCATACCGGCCTGGGCTACATGCTCAGAGAGCTCCTCTATGTCTCTTTTCATGTAGTCCAGGGAGGTACATCTCAGGTCATTCACACCAGCATGGACAATGACCGAGTCATATTTGTACTTGCCTTGGAGTGACCTGAGTGCTTGTGTTATGTGGCGGATCCTAGCGCCCGACAGGCAGCTCACCGTGACCTTCTCCTTGTTCAGCCTGGTGAGCGGGACGTCAGTGTGCCTGACGATAGAGTCGCCTATTACAAGTGTATCAGGTGTGTTGTTTAGCCTTAAGGGCTGTGACTGTTCGGCACACTGGCTTTGTGAGCTATGTGTTGCACGTGTTTTGTTTTGGGGTAGCGGTTGCTTGGGTGTCTGCTTTGGAGGTCTCTGCTGCTTAGGCAGATTTTTATTTAGAGCCTCCGAGTATGTTTTTGTGAGTTTGTGTTTGGTTTGCTGTCGTGGTAGGTCTATGCTGCTCAGACAAGCTCCACATGGGTTTACAGAGTGGTCCTAGCAGCAGGGAACTCAGAAAAGTGACTATCTTCTGGATTTAAGTATCATTGCTTTATTTTCACTTGAAATAGCTTCTGTAGCTTACCTTGAACTAGCCTGAACTGTTATTTAACTGATTGCTGCATTATTTTAAAATCTGTACTTAAAGTTACATTTTAGTCGAATTTGATCGAAAGTTTGCTTGTTTGTTTGTTTAATTTAACTGTGGAGGCTGCCCACTAAAGTGTGCTAGCCTGTGTAACTAATTTATCACTGTCTCTGCATTTTCTGTGTGTTTCTACCAAAAAAACAAAAAAAAAATCCTTGTTTTCCCGCCTTCCTCGACTAGTTTAGACCAGTTTACAGGCATTGCTGTATTCTGGGCTGTGGTGTAGTTCCTGTGTTGTCCATTACCTTACTTGGATAGAAGGAAGTTTCTTTGCTCACCAGTGGGAGTGGGGAGCCTTGAGCAGCCTACCTGTCCTTGGGGGAAGTGACCCCAGCACAAGAATCTGTAGTAATTGGTTGTTTGGGACCATTTCCAGCTCTTTTGTAGTTCCCTGTTTAAAATCCGCGTTTACACGGCTTTGCACGGTTGTGCGCATAGCGCAGCGCCAGTTAAACTTTTTCTGGCTCTGCCAAGTCTGTTCTTCAAATTTTCCCTTAAGGAAGCTCTACTCTTAGTATAACCAGACTACTCTCTGTATTATAAGCCTAGCACTTGTTCTCAATACTTCTCTACTAAGTAAGCACTCTCGTACTAAGTAAAGCACTACATCTACTTACCACCCCTGTGAATACCCACTTCCCTTAAAGGTATACCACTCCCTTATACTGTTCTAGCATGTCGAGTGGTAGATTACTGGCATCGTCTCCAGTTCAGCTGGTCAATCTGGGCATCTTGAGACAATGCTACAATTGTCTCATGTACACAGACAACCCTCTCCTCCTCCCAACAAACACAAATACATGTGAGAGATGCAACTATATAGCCAAACTGGAGGCTGAACTCTCTCAACTCAGGGCTGGCATGACCAGACAGGAGGAGATGGCAACCACACACAACAATCCCAGTCCCACATAGACCTACCACAACTGCAAACCAAACACATAAAAACACAAAGACATACTCAGAGGCTCTAATAAAAAAATTACCAAAACAACAGAGGCTCCCAAAGCAGACATCCAAAAATCCAACACCTCAAAACAAAACACATGCAACACATACTTCAATAAATCAGTGTGTCGACCAATCGCAGCCCTTAAGGCCAAACACCTTGCCTGATACACTAGTAATAGGTGACTCCATAGTCAGACACACTGATGTCCCACTGACCAGGCTGAACAAGGAGAAGGTGACTGTGAGCTGTCTATCGGGAGCTAGGATCAGCCACATAACACACACACTCAGGTCACTCCAAAGCAAGTACAAATATGACTCCGTCATTGTCCATGCTGGTGTGAATGACCTGAGACGTACCTCCCTGGACTACATGAAAAGAGACATAGCGGAGCTCTCCGATTATGTAGCCCAGGCTGGTATGACCCTGACCCTGAGCAGCATCTTGCCCTCACCAAGAATGATACCACAATACAAAGACAAAGATGATCAGCTTTAACAATTGGCTCAAGTACTGGTGTCATTCTAAGGGGATCCAATGTCTGTCTGCCTGGGATGATATGTTGGACAAGCCACGCTGCAGCAAGGGATGGCTTACACCTGTCACCACTGGGCTTCCGGATATTGGCTAAGGCTCTTGCCACCCCTATAGTGCCTTTTTTAGGCAAGGCTCAAAAGACAAACCCACCTCCTTAGAAAACAAAAATGGAAAAAAACTAAGGGTAATGCTGCTCAATGCCAGAAGTCTAAATCTCAAGATGCAGGCACGATGCACTCCTCAGCATGGAGAACATCGACGTCTGTGCAGTAACTGAAACCTGGTTCAAGGCTCCTGAGAGCACCCCAGCGCTACCAGGCTATACCTCGTATCATGCTTTTCGGCCCCAAAACCCGGGCGAACCACAAAGGGGAGTGTCCATATTCATAAAGGACACCCACACCTCCAGGTTAGTAGCAACACATGAAGCATCAGAGACCATACAGGTGCAACTAACCATAGGCAAAACTGCTATACAACTGGTAGCATGTTACAGACCACCCTCCCTATCTCAAGAACCCCACTCAGCCTTCCTGAAGACATTGGAGGATATGAATGTATCACAAAATACCATTATACTGGGAGACTTCAACTACCCAAACATAGATTGGGTACATTATTCTAGCCCTAACACTCTAGCCCAAAGGTTCCTGGAATTCATAAATTCAAATACACTGGAACAACTAGTCACCTCTCCCACTAGGGGAGATAATATACTAGACCTGATCATCACAAACATGGGGACAAAATGCTCCACACCGGAGGTATACCCCTCACTAGTGAGATCTGACCACAAACTAATCACCCTGGATATACATATCCCACCTCCACCCCCAGCACAAAAGACCACAGTGAAAAACTTCTCAAAAGCAGACTTCCCTCTTCTTAAGACTGAGATGGTATCCTTTAAGCCCACTGTGCCAGTGGATACCACATCCCACAATGCCGAATCCTTCACAAATGCCTTCTATGGACATCTCCAAGAATGCATGGATCATGCAATCCCAAACAAATCCAAGTCCCTCTCCAGCAAATGTAAGCGTCCTGTCTGGTGGACCTCAGCCATAAACAAATTGTATAACAAAAGAAGGAAGCTACTGCACGTCAGAGCGAAATCCCATGAAGGGAAGACATCTATGATCAACATTAGCAGAAAACTACGTTCTCTCATTAAAACATCCAAGGCAAACTTTGAGAGAAAAATCGCTAAGGACACTAAAGATAACCACAAAGCCTTCTTCAGCTTTGTTAGAAACCTGGGCGGAAACCCTCAGATATGCTCAGAGTTGGTTCACAACAACAAAAAATACACTGAACCCACAGATATTGCTAACATTCTGGCTGACAGGTTCAGTGCAAATTTCTCACCTCCTTCACCCCCAAAAGAAGAAATACTTATCCCAGCTGAATGTAATCTCCCTGTCATCTCAGATGTCCAAGTGAGAACCGCCCTAAACAAAGCAAAAAACACAGCATCAATGGGACCTGACGATATCCCGGGGTGCGTGTTACGTGAACTCCAAGAGGAGCTAAACCCACACATAAAAATGCTATTTAACCTTAGCCTTACTTTGGGATATGTACCTGAACACTGGCGTACAGCAACAGTGGTCCCACTCCACAAGGGGGGTGCCTCTACAGACCCTGGAAACTACCGCCCCATAAGCTTGACTAGCCTGGTCTGCAAAACTATGGAAAGAATCATTATGGAACTCATAAACGGAGACATAGGGGACCTACAGACGCTTGACCCCACCCAGTTCGGCTTTGTAAAGGGCAGATCCTGCCTTTTAAACCTAGTTGACTTTTTCAAAACAGTCAGTAGAGCCATTGATGAGGGCAAAGCAGTCCATACAGAATACCTGGACTTGGCTAAGGCCTTCGACACAATACCCCACTCAGGCATCATAGATAAGCTAAACAGCTTAAAAATAAACCCTTATGTCACTAGATGGGTTGCAAACTGGCTAAAGGACAGAACCCATAAAGTTAAAATCGCTGGAGCAATGTCAGACTCAAAGCCAGTCACAAGTGGTGTCCCACAGGGATCTGTCCTGGGACCCCTCTTGTTCGGCATTTATTTCTCAGATGTTAAAGCAAACATGGGAGGGCTGTGGCTGACAAAGTTCGCAGATGACTGCAAACTAGGCACCATAGTCGATACACCAGCAGATACACACATCCTACAAAAAGGCCTCACTGAAACGGACAACTGGTGCCGTAGTCACGGCCTTAAACTAAATGCCAAAAAATGTATAGTCATCCCTTTTGGAAAAAACAAAGTACCCATAAATTATCACATAGACAGCAATCCACTGAGTACGGAAAAAGTAATCAGAGACCTAGGGACCCAAGTAGACAGCGACCTCTCATTTGACACCCACGTTGCCAAAGTGGTTAGAAAAACATTCTACCTTGCACACCTCATCATGAAGGGTTTCACATCCAGATCCAAGGATGTCATTGTACCCCTATATTCCTCCCTCATCAGACCCATGATTGAGTACAATGCCCCATTTGGTATGTACCTCACCCGGCACTTGCAACAGCTGGAGAGACCACAAAAGTACCTCACCAAAAGAATCAAGGGTCTCCAACATATGTCTTATTCTGCCAGACTAAAGAAACTTCAGCTCTATTCAGTAGCATACCGCCTGCTCAGAGGTGATCTCTGCCTGACGTACAAGGCCATGTCCAGTCAGGATCTGATGGACATGCTCCACCTCAAAAAATCCAAATCCATCAGGACCACGAGAGCTAAAGACTTAACCTTGGCACAAGTATGAATAGGACATGCTGGAGGGATAGATTCATAACCCAGAGGCTTCCCATGCTTTAGAACAGGATCCCAGTTCGTATTAGGCAGAGCCCCTCACTGACTCTCTTCAAGAGAAATCTTGATGAGTGGATGGGAGATCGTAAGTTTACCCCAGGGGTCACATCTGTGTCACTGCTAGACAGGGGCACAGTAAACTAATTATATTATATAAGGGGACCTTCACTGTGTCACTACTAGACAGAGGCACAGTATTCTAGATTTATTCTGTACATTTTTGTACCACTTCATGGGGTGGCAAAAGCCGCATCACTATGGCTAGGCTTACAAATGCCCCAGGGCAGATAGCCTAGTACTATACTATGAAACTATGTGAGACTGGAATTGTAGTGAGTGTGGTTTCCTTCTCCTCCTGACTGGTTACGCCAGTACGGAGTTGAGAGAGTTTAGCCTCCAGTTTGGCTATATGGTTGCATCTCTCACATGTGTTGGAATTTGTTGGGAGGAGGAGAGGGTTGTCTGTGTACATGAGGCAGTTGTAACATTGCCTCAAGATTCCCAGATTCACCAGCTGGACCGGAGAGGAGATTGACAACCGACATTTGGACATGCTAGAATACTATTGGGAATTCCAATGGGGAACAAGGTACTCAAGGGGAGTTTGTGAGGGTGTAGTGCTTTTAATTTTTTAGTGCTGACTTGTATAATTGCTTTAGTGTGCAAGTGCCAGGTAACTTAAATGCAATGTGTTACAGGTAACTTAAATGCAAAAACGACAAACAGTAACTTTTTCAATTGAAACAAGGAAATAAGTACAGTAAACAATGCAGATATCACTAGGGATCCACAGAAGCGCTGAAAAGCCGCGTTTTAGGTGGAATTAGCATTTCAGGGAAATAACAAGCAAACAAACAACAAGCATACAAACAAAGCTAGATTCAGCAGGCCTGGATCTAGTCTATGCTACAGCAAACAAGGTGTACCAATTTAATCAAGTTACTACTAAGCAGTAATAAATACAACTGAATACTTTAAAGAATGCCTGGATTAGTGCTCAAGTTATACAAACAAAGCAAGATTCAGCAGGCCTGTATCTAGTCTATGCTACAGCAAACAAGGTGTACCAATTTCAGTAAGAAGCAGTTCAAATATGCAGGCACTATAAGCCTTTAACCAGAAATTCCCAGCTCAGAAGGGCAGAGTCCAGCCTCTCCTCCCACAAGAGTGCAGACCACGAACCCTCTTAATGTAAAATAACTGGCCTGAAGCCCAAGTGCTTAAACCAGAATTAATACACTTTAAGAATAACAGACACTGAGCCCTCAATCAGCAGGTCCCAACTTAGAAGGATGTAAGCTACCTGTTCTGCCACTACAGTGCAGACCACAAACCTTCTTAATGTAAAACAACTGGTCTGAAGCCCAAGTGCTTAAACTAAAAGGCATAGAATGAGTTACACCAAGCAGTAATAAATACAATTGAGTACTTTTAAGATGACGCAAAAGTAAAATAAAGTAGGAAGAAACACAAATACAGTAAAAGCAGATAAAAAAAAAAATTAACTGGAAAGAGAGAAAGGAGTAGCAGAAACTAAGCTGATTGGCCTTCTCAGATGTTCTCCCTGTACTGGGTAAAATGAGGTAATGACATTAGACTGGGAGGAGGTTCCCAGATCAAATTTACACTAGGGGCGGGCAACTGCAAAGCCACCAACTATAAAAAACAGGGAGGGAGGGTGGGAAACAAACTGCAGAAATGTTTCTCACAGCTGAAAAGCAGCAGTGAGCCTTTAAATGAAAGTTTTAAACAGCTAAAGGAGCCTCTAGAAAAAAAGAGTTTAACTGCAACAGAAACAAACAACCCAACAGATGCTTAATAAAAGTGTACAATTTCCAGTTAATACCTCACACACAGTGAAACTAGCTAGAAAAATACACAGTACACAAAGTGCTATAAATAAAAAAGAAATAAAGAACAAAATAAACAAAAAACAGGATACTTAATGTTATATATTATAGCTCCAAGTTTCCTCAGTGTCTCTCCGATCAGTTCAGTGTGAAATGGCAGAACACTCACAACTGAACTTTTTAGGTAACAGAAAGTTGAAATCTGAGACAGCTTTTAAGAAAGAAATCTCAAAAGAACCAATGAGGTGCTTAGTCTAAGCTGTAGTCCAGGTGACCTCAGTCTACCAATGACCTCAAACAATTCTCTCTCACTGAAATGCCTGATGGCCTTGGCTAAACCAAGATGTCCCTGAATATGTGCTCAGACACACAGCCTCCACAAACACTAGGCCCAAATACAAGCCTGAATATGGAAATGCTACAAATATCCCCACTACTTAGAACAAACTGCAGAAATGTTTCATACAGCTGAAAAGCAGCAGTGGGCCTTTAAATGAAAGTTTTAAACAGCTAAAGGAGCCTCTAGAAAAAAAGAGTTTAACTGCAACAGAGACAAACAACCCAACAGATGCTTAATAAAAGTGGACAATTTCCAGTTAATACCTCACACACAGTAAAACTAGCTAGAAAAATACACAGTACACAAAGTGCTATAAATAAAAAAGAAATAAAGAACAAAATAAACAAAAACCAGGATACTTAATGTTATATCTTATAGCTCCGAGTTTCCTCAGTGTCTCTCCTTCGATCAGTTCAGTGTGAAAATGGACTCTTAAGTTATGATCTCAAACAAAATATCTGAATCATCATCATCATCTTCTTTCGGCTGTTCCCGTTATACTCTATATAAAAGTTGCTTGTTTTCAGTAACCTCAGGTTGAGTAGTTTGATGGTGCTGCTTTGCAGCTTATTACAGAACTGATGTGAGTACTCCCTTTTTAACTGTAAAGGGATGCTGTGTGGCAGTTATAAATATTATAAACTGCACTGTGTCTTGAGAGATTTAAGAGTGCAAACTGTTCAATATGTTCAGAAAGCTGAGAGAGTTTGTTATCAGAACGTATGGATGACTGAGTTGCTGGAATCATTCATCCATACCTATATTCAGCATTCTGCATGGACATCCATAAAGAATATATTTTTAGATAGCCTGACTAAATTTAATAGTGTAGCACAGGTAATACTGAAAGAAGACATTGGATCCCTCATTCTAGGCAAGTTGTATGATACAAAGGGCCTGCATAAAATACTGGGGCAGGTAAAACTAGAAAAGAAATTTGCTTGGTGTATTTTATAACTGATAGAGCCAAAAAAACCAGCTCTGTATTAAACGCGAGGTTCTTACATTGCATGGTTAATACCCTTGTGATCGGTAGTGTTCCATGTACTTAATAGGCCGTACAGTGGATTTGCAGTCTTTCAGCTGACAGACTAGAGAAGAACACATGTTTATGAGTGGACTGACAGTTCATACTAGACCTGAACAGAAAGATGGTTTGCCATGCAGTGTTTTGTCACACTACCTGATTTGCTGAATGATAAGATGGGCAGAGTATATTCAGCCAAGTCCCTTAAGTCCATTGTGGAAAAAAGAAAGCCTATTCAGTCTTATAGTTGAAGGAATTCAGATAATTCTGTCATGTGTTCAGTTTACAGTTCAGAATTTCACAATGCTGCAAAGTGACCTTAATTGCTACCCATGAAAAATATCTGCTGCTGTCAGAAATAAAGCAGTTTGCACCTCCTCCAGACTAAGTCTTTTAAAACTGCTACTTTATACATTTTTTAACACCTAACTCTGGAATTTAGGACAGCACAAGATTATCTTATTACTGTGAACTATATTGGCTGCTATTGTCAGAAATAAAAGCATTTCACACCTCCTCTTCCTCCAGGTTAAAGTTTTATGCTACTGCTGCTGTCTGCAGAGTTTAAACACAAGCTTGAAATATTCTGAGAAAGTCAAAGCAGACTATCGTAATAATCCAGACCATATTTAGTCGCTAGTGTTAGAGAAAAGAGAAGTTACAGCAGAAAAAAATACATATAGTTGCCTTTTCCAGCCGAACTCACTTTTAACTTAATCTACCCGTTGGAAGGAAGGGTGGGCAGCTCCAAGAAGTACACAGTCCGTGCAAGTCTGCTTGATACCAAGCTGATAAGCATTTTACATTGACATAGCATTAACTGATCTGCCAGTATATTAGATGGGTGGGTGAAGGTCAGTATTTAACCTACAGATGCTCTTAACCTTTTTACTGCAGTATAGTACTATCCTTGATGTACAGATACAGTTTTTCAGGTGTCAAGTAGACCTGTGTCACTGCTTTATTTTTCTTGGATACCCCCCCCCCCCCAGGAAAAAAAATCTGATGTTAAGCAGAAGAATCTTACAGTCTGCCGTGCCTCTCGAGTGTACCTCATTAAAAGGAATGTACCTCATTTGGGGTCTTAAAAAGTTCATGTTACTCGAAGTTCCACATTTACAGGGTCTCACATATTCAGTGTTAGGAATTTTTTAACTGATTTGTTTGTTTGTTTGTGTCTTTTGGCTTTTTCCCGGTTAGGGGTCGCCACAGCGGAACTCCGGTCCGCTAATGATTGGCAGTTGATTTTTACGTACCAGCTTGCCAGGCCTAATGCACAACCTTCAACGAAGGTACACCCATTCATGCATGCCTCCACGCAGAAGATGCTCTAGCTGAGAATCGAACCGGACAGCGTCTTACTGTGAGGCGACAACGCTACCGCAGCACCACCACCGCGGGTTTTTTAACTGATATCCATGATGAATAGAAATTAATGATATTAATTCATTAAAGGATCTTTTTTATGTGTAAAACCAGCATGTTTTAAACATCCTGTGATCTTCCTAGATTAAGTTGTTAGCCATTTGGATGTGTTCCACATTTTGCCCATTTGTTCCACATTATGAAGGCTAGTGTTCCTCATTTTGGAGATGGAAGGTTGAGAGGTATGCAGTCTGCTGGTTGATTGCCTGGATGTGTGTGTGTGTATATGTATGTGTGTGTATATGTATGTGTGTGTATATGTATGTGTGTGTGTGTGTGTGTGTGTGTGTGTGTGTGTGTGTGTGTGTGTGTGTTGGGGGGGGAGGGGTTATTGGTTTGGTGTGATCAGCCTACATCTTCATTTTTATAAAGTGTTTCTGATGCCATCCTTGCACTAGTGATCCCAAATGTATGATTCCCTTTTGGAAATGTTATACCCGATATTGCGAGTTCAAGTACTTTGAAAATTGAACTATGATTCCAAGAAATAAGGGCAAATTTTAAAACTCACTGTAGCATCTTTGTACTGCGGTGGTGGTGCTGCGATAGCGTTGTCACCTCACAGTTAGACGTTGTCTGTTTGATTCTCAGTTAGAGCATCTTCTGTGTGGCGACATGCGTGAATGGGCGTTCCTTCGTTGAAGGTTGTGCATTAGGCCCGGCAAGCCAGTACGTAAAAATCTACTGCCAATCATTAGCGGACTGGAGTTCCGCTGTGGCGACCCCTAACCGGGAAAAGCCGAAAGACACAAACAAACTGCAGCATCTTTGCGGGGTAGAGGGACTTTTGCCATCCTTGCATCTCCACTGCCTGCTAGTTAGATGTACTAACTTCACTGTTGCTGTACCTCAGAAACTGGGAATCACTCCAGGATACTGCATTTTCAACGTGTTATGCATATGTTCATTATACTAATCACCACTGCAATATCATTATCTATATGGATTATATCCTAAGGACATAACAGCTGTCCAGCTTCCAAAGTTTCAGCACACCATCCATATGCTCAAACCATTAGGCAGCTCAAGTTCAGCTTCCTAAAATCACAGGTTTGAGCTCCAAGACCTTTAGAGCATTCCTGAGGTTCATGAGAGCCTTTCTGTCTGGGCTTTCAAGAATCGACAGTTGACTTCTGCTGTTCCTTTGTTGGGCAGATAAGTTACTTTTTTGAAAACATTACATTTAGAAATGTTACTGTTTAAGCGATTGTCTTAAGACTTAAGCTGTACTTTTAAATGAGAGCGCACTTCATGAAGTTTTTTAAGTAGTTTAAAACCTTTTTTTTCTGTGGTGAAATTGTGCTTATTTTACTTTGGGGACTGACAGTACTAAAGTGCTATTTTACTGTGTTTTTATGAGGGGGGAAAAGTGATATTTAACAATGTAAAAATGTTACTGGCTTGTTTTCTATGCAGGAAAGAGGCACCATTTTCATCTTGATCATGGAACAAACTACCATTCCCACAGTCAGTCCGTCTTTCAGCAACAAAAAGAAAAAATTAAGTAACAGCCTTTGCCACCACAGTAGGCTAGCAGTTTGCCTCAGCTGTAGGTGGTTGACTCTGCTTTGGGCAAAACTGGTTCCTTAGACCACTCACCTTGTACGCCGTGTAGCACCTACAGCTACTATGCGCTAGGGGATAAGCATGGCCTGTGTGGGCAAGGGCGAGCCACTCATGGTGGGACTGGAAGAGAGCATAGGGAAGGCTTCTATGTTCAGTCAAATTGTTGTGACCATCCCTGGGGAAGCAGCTTCTATTAACAACACTATTGGCCCCATTTTTCTTCTCTTAAAGAAACAGAAAACTAAAACTATACTCCTCAAATTTCCCTAAACAAGAGAAGTTTACCAGATTTGCCTCTCTGTTTAATTCAGGCTATTGACCCTTCTTAAAAGATTGTTTCTGGTAAAAGAAAGAGGAATGCCTCTTTCCTGAAAAGATTCAAGAATCTGAATCTGAAAAGGAAGACAGAGGGACAGACTTGTTTTTTTTTTCCCTTAGGTTTCTGATTTCAGACTCTGAGGAGAGCACAAGTGTCTGCTCCTTTCTTTAGGAGTTTCTCTTTCAGAATGTGCCATTGTTTTCAGTGGGAAAACCCGTAGGTTTCTCGGTCCCTCAGAAAGTACTATGAGCTGTTTACGATGGAATTTACAGAACCTTCACCCATTCCTCCAGTGCTGTCATCTTTGGAGGATGTTTGTCAGTGCCTGCAATTTTCTTGATAGTTGGCCTGCTACCCCTGTATAAAAATTCTCAGCCTTTTAAGCTATTATACACTCATCCCAAACCTGACCCAGCAGCTATAGTTTTAGTTAATCCTACTGCTCTTAAACATTTAATTAATTCCAATACTACACTTTCTGACAAGGATGGGAAAATAATAAGTATTGGGAAAGCATATGCTTCTAAAAGTTTGATTTTCACAATTTTACATGGTCAGCCTCACATGCTAAAATTTATTTTGACTAATTGTGAAAGTACAAGGAGTGCTTTCTGTGCAGTTTTTTTTTATGAGGAAAAAGTTTGTTTGATTCTGTTGATACTTATTCCAAGGCTATGGCCACGTACTGTTTTGATGACGTTTGTCTGGCTGCATTCTCAGAACCTCCCAGACGATGTGAAACATGAGATTTTAATTTATCCTCTGTATAAGAGATTTTCAGCCTTCCTTTTTCCAAATGTTCTAATGAATTTTTCTAACCCTCACCCAGTTGAGGCAAAAAGCAAAATAAAAACTCTCAGCAAAATGATGGTTAACATTTCAGAAGAAATATCAAGAGGGGGAGGTCCAAACAGAATACAGGGACTCCCCAAAACCAAGGACAGGCTAACAAGTCAAAATAACTGTTTAAGGGACCTTGTTTCTGCCTCCCACACTGGCAGTCTGTATTCGCTTTTAGAAAGTCTGTATCTCCACTTTTCTCTTTGGCAAAAGATAGTTGCAAAGAAATGAGTGTACTAGTTCATTTATCAAGGTTACAAATGGCTGTGGGAAGAAATTCCTCCTCTTCAGGGGGGTAATTCCTCATCCACAAGATAAGACTCCACTACTTCTGTCATTCAGCACATGTCTCAGGAAGTGATGGATCCAGTCTCTCCTTCCCAGTTTGTGTAAGGTTTTTGTTCAAAGCTGCCCTTGGTGCCAGAGAAGGAAAGAAAATGCTTGGAGACCAGTTCTGAATTTTTCTTTCCTAAACCAATGTGTGAGAATGCCGATGTTCAAATTACTGTCAATTCACAACCTGTTGCACCTTTTTTCTTACTTAAGTTTCCTGGTAATAGTAGATTTAAAAGATGCTCATCACATCCCTATTCATCCAAGCTTTAGGTGTATGTATGTTAAGTTCTGTGTGTCTGGATTGCATTATCAGATGTCCTTCCATGTCAGTGTTCTTAACGTAAGAGATCTACTGTATCCGGACCGTATACCAAAGCCTTTAGCATCTACGGGTGCTGTATGTCACACGTATGCTCCCCGCGCAAGGCATAGAGCATAAAGGTGACATACGGCTGCACACACTCAAGAACATCTTTGCTGCCAGTCTAAATGCCATCATTGAATGTCAGTCTGAACACTTTTCTTCTGTGGTTACCGAGACATTTTTCAGATAAGTGTCCCATTGGGGTTCTTCCTTATCTTATAGGTTCATCTTTCTCTTTTATTTTTAGCTTTGTTGGTTTTATGACATCCAGAAAAGGAAAATGACAGTGGGGGAGGCAGATTTCCCATAAAGATCATCACAGCTAGTGCCTGTTCTGTCTGGGTGCTTCCAACGACCATACACAATGTTCTGTCTGCCAAGTGTTTGCTCCCAAGAACCTACTTAGTCACCCTCTCCTTGTCTATTTATCTTAAAAAAAAACAGCATCTTAAGCTGTTGGTTCAGGATGCTATGGCGCAGTCTTCCTGTCCTGAGGGTCAGCCATCGGCCAAGAAAAAAGCCTAAAATCTCAGGTCTGATATGGCTGCTGTCCAGTCTCCATCAGATGTCTCTCTCAAGGCTAGTGAAAGCCCAGAGGACCATCCAGTCATTGCCTCTGATTTATCTGCTGTGACCCCAATCGGAGGCCTGCATGGATCCAATTTCTCGTATGCCCTTGTGTCTTTCCAAATGTCTGCTCCCGACATTGAGAGGGGAGCTTCAGCTGATTTACATCCAAGAGACCAAGGGGGATTCCACAGATCTTAGTGAGGGAGGAGATCCCGTCTAGCCTTATTGAGTGTTGAAAAGGATCCAATCCACCCAGGGGTTTTTGTGCAGACTTCCCGCAGAAAAAAAAGGATCCCCAATGAGAATAGCAGGGTTTTACTAAGGGGTTGTTTAACACTTTAATGGCTTTAAAGCCTCCTCAAGCGGTCTCTGTGCTTGCCCTTCCTTGGTCTTCCACTCCTCTTAAAGAGACCTAGGGGGCAGGATTCATCAGAGGATCAGGATTTGGGGGAAAAGTTATTAGCCTACTATTCTCAGATCCCTTCCCTCTTGAACTGTGGTTCAGATGAAGAGGATTCTGTCAGACCAGATTCCCCCTTAGAGGAACTGTCCTTTGGGGACACTATTTCCCATACAATGGGGTTCTGTAAGTGGGATTGTTTTCAGGTTTCTGATATCCAGAAGTATATGAGCTCCTCCAAATGGAGTCTTCTATGCCTTCAGCTGTTCTGCCAGTTTTGGTTGCCTTCTTGGATGCCCTTTCAACAGCTTCTGTAGCCTCTGATCCTTAGCCTCCAGCTGCTAAGAAACCAGACTTTACAGGGTGCCTGCTGATTGTAAATTTCTGTATAAATGCCTTCTGCTGCTCCTTCTGTGGTGTTTGTCTCCTCTGACAAACCTTCTAAACTGTTGATGTTCTTTGTGTTTCACTGTTGCAGTCATTACATTTGGGTTATCTTCCTGCAGGTAGCCCGCAGCTGGGCTGAATATCAGAGTCTTGGATCCCTGTGTCGGATGCTGTCTCTTCTTCCATGACATCAGGTCGTCAGGGGTATAAAATATGCAGCCGACGCCATTACACCAGTCTTTTTATTGCTGCGAGGTGCCCGAAGCAGAAGCAGTTCGCAAGTGCCGGTCGGCTGAATCCTGAACTTTTCGTTTACGAGTTTCAGACCCAAAGTCTTCAAAAAAGCTAAGTACCCCTGTTGTGGATCCTTTTTCTTGCTCTAAACTGATGTCAGTAAAAGTTAACAATTGTATTACCTGTGGAAAGCAAATACCTTATAAAGATTTTCATTCTTTCCTTGCTTAGGCCCAGACCACGACGTCCCTCACTGTCGGTTTTGTGCCTTATTCAACCCCCGAACTATTCGTCATCAGTTTATTTTTGCAGCAAATTATTTCAGTACTCTGTTTAACTATCCAGAAATGGCTTCGGTAAGCCATCCAACTACCGACATTCTGAAAAAACGTAAAGATAAAGACAGAGACAGGCCGCATAGTGCCAAAGCTGCCGATGCTTCCATTAAGCTAGTCGCCAGTTCGCCGGTACTCAGGCGCTTTCGCAGCCCCTGATACCCGCTACTTCAGATTCGCAGGCCTCTATTGAGACCCATGCTGCTTCGACTGTGGAACCTGTGGATGTCTCTACCTTGGATGGGTCCGGAGCCGCTGTACAGGCACCGGCTTCTGAGGGTGTATTCAGGCCTACTGACTTGCATTTCAGACCGACGCCATCTTCTTCTTCAAGGCCTAAAACTCGACCAATGCCCAAATTGCATGGTCAGGCCCATATGCCTAAGAAACAAATGATTAGAATAGCTAAAGACCTTATTACTTTAATTAGGGGAAGCCATCCTTCACCCTCTAAGAGACCTAGAACTGATTTTCCTTCTGATTCTTCTGATCAGGATTCTGAAATTTCTGTTTCTTCTGATTACCAGGATTTGCCCTTGTATGAGGATTCTGATGCAGAGGATTCCATTCCCTCTGCCTCCCCCCAGAAGATTTTTCTTTTGGTGAAACCTTGCTCACTCTTACGGAGCATTTCTGCTGGGAAAGCCAGGATTTTTCTAACTCCAAAAAGAGGGTTAGGGAATTCTTACTCCTCCCTCAACACAGGCCTTTAGCTGTCCTTCCTGTCCTGGACATTGTAGATGATGCTTTCTTGGAATCTAGCCTGGCCCCAGACTCTCTACCTCCAGCTCTCAGGAAACCTGATAGGTATTTCAGAGTACTTGACTCTCACAAGTTCCTCTTCAAGAATCCTACTGCGGACCCTGAGACCATTTCCCAAGTTCCTAAAGGCATTAAGGCTACTACAGCCAAAAACCCTACCCCCTCTGATAGGGATTCCAGGGCCTTGGACAGATGGGGTAAGAAGGTATACACTTCTGCTACTTTGGCCATTAGGACCTTGAACTGCCAGTTTCATATGTTAAAGTATCAACAGCATATTATGGGACTACTTACACAGAAAATGATGTTAATTCCTGACTCTGCTGAACAAAGAATTACAAGATTTAATGCATTCTGCTGAACAAGTTGGTAAACATACTTTGCAATGTGGTTTTGACTCTTTAGAAGCATCTTGCAGGGCTGCTGTCACTGGGTCTTTTCTTAGAAAGCATGCTTGGCTTAAGGAGCAACATTTACCAGATCATGTTAAAGCTAAATTACTGGATGCTCCCTTAAACCAAGACCGCCTGTTTGGCAACAAAGCAGAAGAAGTTCTTAAAAAGATGTAGGCAAAAGCTAAATCTATGCAAACTGTAAACTGCAAGTACAGCCTCCCAGATTTTAGCAGGCATTGGCCTTCTAAGAATTGGTCCTTTCCTGTCTCTTCTAGGCCTTTCAGTCCAAACCCAGGAGCAGCAGACGACCTAGGCTAGAATCTCAAGGTACTCACAGGCCTAAGCAGTGGGGGGCTTCCACTTCCAAAGCTGGAAGTAGTAAGACTCCCCCCTATGGCAAAATGTCACAATGACTTAACCTTAAACCTTCCAAGCCCTGCTCAACTACCTGCTCTCTTAGGAGGAAAGATTGCCCTGCATGCAAAAAACTGGGAACACATTACCCAGGACAAATGGGTTTTAAATATTGTTTTCCAAGGATACAAATTCCACTTCCACACCTTACCAACCCAAACGGTTGGCCAGACCTACCCCCAAACCATTGGGCAGAGGCCCAACAGCAGGTTCTCTCTCTTCTAATTATCAGGGCTATTCAACCTGTCCCAGCAGAAGAAAGGGGACAAGGTTTTTACTCAAGACTTTTCCTGGTACCCAGAAAAGACAGCTCCTGACGTCCTATCCTGGACCTCTCTACTCTAAACACATTTTTGGTAATCCCAAAATTCAAAATGCTAACACTTCAGCAGCTGCTTCCTATGCTAGGCAAAGATGCCTGGTTGGCAACCTTAGACTTAAAGGAAGCTTACCTGCACATTCCAATAAGGGAATCTTCAAGGAAATATCTACGCTTCAGAGCAGGCTGCATGCACTATCAGTTCTCTGCACTTCCCTTTGGCTTATCTACAGTGCCCAGAGTATTCACAAAGTGCCTAGCTCCAGTAATTGCATTTTGCGGGCAAAGAAATATTCAAATATACCCATAACTGGACGATTGTCTAATTCATGAAGAAAGCCAGGACATGCTACTAAAACATCTGGAATTTGTAAAGAAACTTCTAACATCTCTGGGGTACACCATAAACGAGAAGAAATCTCATCTAGTACCCTGCCAACAAATTGTATTCCTGGGAGCAAGCTTGAACACAGCTTCCCAGATGGCTTACCTCATGCCAGAGAAACAAGTTTGACAGCCTACTTCAAACTACTAGCCACAAAGACCCAGCTATCTGCAAGGAAAATCCTGCAAGCCCTGCAGTTCATGGCCTCTTGCATTCTACTAATTCCATATGCAAGACTGCATATGAGGAAACTACAATGGTATCTAAAAAGCCTATGTTGTCAACATTCTTAGGACCTGGAATCAATGATTCCTATCATTCCTTGTATAAAGACAGAGTTCCTTTGGTGGGCAGAGGCCTGCCACCACAACAAGGGGGCTCCCATTCACTTTACCCACTGCCGCACAAACACTAACAATAGACGCATCAGACTATGCATGGTGGGCTCACTTGGCAGTGCAGTGCATTCAGGGCAAATGGAACCCGAGTCAGATGCACTTGTATATCACTCAAAAAGAAATGTTAGCTGTACAGAATTCCTGACTGCCTTCAAGGACCACATTCTTCCAGGACAATTATTGGTAAAGACAGACAACACCAGGGTTATGTGGTACATAAACAAGCAGGGGGGAACCCATTTGTACCCTCTCTGCAGACTAGCCATGGCTCTGTGGAACACAGCCTTGAGCTACCAAGTGCACCTACAAGCTCAATTCCTGCCAGGCAAGCTAAATTCACTGGCAGATGACCTAAGCAGAAATCTCATGGACCCACATGAGTGGAAACTGGAACCAAAGATATTCAACCTTCTGGGAAACAAGTGGTGGAATCCAGAGATAGACCTGTTTGCCTCCCCTCAGAACTACCAATTGGACAAATTCTTCACAAGGACTCCCCACAGCCAAACTTGGAAAGTGGATGCCCTGTCCTTCACCTGGGAAAACCTCTCAGTTTATGCCTTTTCCCCTCTGCCTCTCCTCTCGAAGGTTCTGCTAAAGATCAAACAGGACAAACCAAGGACAGTGCTGATTGCACCAGACTGCCCATGCCAGCACTGGTACCCCCTCCTGCGCATTATGCCACTGCTGGAACCATGGCACCTGCCTCAGACCCCTTCCCTGCTGTCCCAGCAGGGGGGCCAGATTCTGCAGTCTCAGCTTCAAACCCTGAACCTTGCAGCCTGGCTAATTACTTGAGCTCTCCAATAGCATCCCTCAGTAAGCAGATGCTAAATGTCATTCTGGAGGCAAGGAGGACTAGTACTAGAAAGTCCTATGCTGAAAAGTGGAAAAGATACTGTTCCTGGAGCCAGACTCAGGGGATGGGCACAATGGTGCCCAGCTTACCGCATATTCTTCAGCACTTAACAGAGATGTTCCACAAGGGCCTTTCCTTCTCGTCAATTAAAAATCATGCCTCTGCCATTTCAGCACATTATAATACTGAGCCACGCCTCTTCTCTTACCCCCTGCTAAAGCAATTCCTCAGAGGGGCCAAAAATTTAAGACCACCCAGGAGAGCCCCTACTCCTGCCTGGGACCTCAACTTTGTACTGGAAAAGCTCACTCTGCCTCCTTTTGAGCCAGCTGTAACTGCAGAGTTGAAATTCCTTTTTTGGAAAACAGCCTTCCTTCTAGCCATAACTTCAGCAAGCAGAGTGTCTGAATTACAGGCCCCTCATGGCAGTGGAGCCCTTCATAATCTTCCATGCAGACAGGGTGTCCCTCAGGACCAATCCTTCCTTTAAGCCCAAGGTGGTGTCTAGTGTAGCCCTCAATCAGACCATTCATTTGCCTACTTTTTTCCCAAATCCACAAAACAAAGGGGAATGAATACTGCACTTTTTGGATGTGCACAGACAACTTAGATTTTATTTGGACAGGACTAAGCCTCTCAAAAAATCTGAACAGCTGCTAGTTGGCTTTGCTGCAAGGGCAGAGGGGAAGGCCATTTCAAAGCAAACCATTTCTAAGTGGATAGTCCATTGCATTCATTTCTGCTATAAGCACCATGGAAATCCTACCCCAGAGGGGATAAGATCACATTCCACCAGGGTTGCATCCACCTCTATAGCCTTTCTCAGAGGTGTCCCTATCAGGGACATCCTAGAAGATGCTACTTGGAGCTCTCTACATACCTTCACCAAGCATTACCACATGCCTGTTTTTTCTAAAGCCAGAGCTTGTTTTGCCACTGCAGTCTTGCAGGACTTAATAGCTGGTCCTAATGCTGTCTAACTTCCTCCTCCCTTCCTTAGCTTTGGGAATCAACCCAAATGTAATGACTGCAACAGTGAAACATGAAGAACATAGTACAGTTGTGTACACTTACCGTAAATGTAGATGTTCGAGTGTATTCACTGTTGCAGTCCTGGTTACCCTCCCTCCAGCCCCCTGACTTCTCTTGGCTGTACTTTGCTTCTTGTTTAGTGCATTTCTGCTTTCTGGTGTATTTGCTTTTTGTTGGAGGTGTAACCTAACATATAATTGCTTCCCATTGTGGGGGCACCTGACATCTCTGGCAAGAAAAAACTGATGTAATAGCGTCGGCTGCATGTGTTATACCCCTGACGACCTGACGTCATGAAAGAAGAGACAACATCCAATGCAGGGGTCCAAGACTTTGATATTCAGGACAGCTGAGGGCTACCTGCAGGCAGATAACGCAAATATAATGACTGCAACAGTGAATACACTCTAACATCTACATTTATGGTAAGTGTACACAACTGTACTTTCTCTACCATATTGCTGTGTTTATATAAGGATAGTAGGCCCATGGAGAGACTGGTCAAAAAAGATCTCTTCTGCTGCCACCCTGTCTTTTAGGGCTATTGATTACCAGACTCATATTACCAGATGTGTTTTAGCCTTCCTTTCTCAAGTTTCTCAGGTGATTTCTGGCTTTTCTGATTCTGAGGAGAAGGCTTTGGCCCTTTCCTTGGTTTCTCCCTCTCAAGTTGCCTGCCACTCTTAAGTACAGTTATGATGCAGTTCATGCCTCCTCCAAGGCTGCTGAATTCGATTCTGTTATGAGGTGTTACTCGTGGCTTCATCTTAATTCAGGCTTTACCTGATGGCATTAAGGCCAAATTGTTGAGTGCTCCTTTCGATAAAAAAATCTTTTTGGTACCACTACTGTTGCTGCTGCTGAACAATTTAAATCTTTCCAGGATAAGGGCAAAGCCTTGCAGGAGTTGAAACATATTTTTGTTTCTCCTATTCCAAAGTTTCAGAGGAATTGCCCTCCCAAATTTGCTTTTGTTCACAGACCGTCTTGCCCTTGCCCTCCACCCAAAGGTAAAAAGGATTCTAGAACTGCACCCTCTGCTAAATCTACACAGCCCCCTATTTCTCAGAAACCACCTTTTCAGGACAAGCCAGATTCTCTCTGACAATTTGCTTTTGTTTTCCCTTGGCAAGGTTCCTTTGTCCCTTCCAAATTGTTTAAGGATCACACCCAACTCTTGGTTTCTGTTCATTATCTGCCAGGGGGTATTCCATGGTTTGGAAATCTCTTCCTCCCTTTCTGGGCATCTCTTAGCTTCCTGGAGAACAGCTTCTTCCCCTGGAAGATCTTTTTGCCTCCCCTCTGAACAGACAACTTCTTCTTTACTGTCCCAGTGCCCCAAGTCCTCTAGCTTGGAAAGTAGACACCCTGTCTTTTCCTTGGAAGGGGATGTTTCTGTGCACCTTACCTCCCCTTCCGAGACTGTTGCTCAAGATCATGCAGGATTCTCCCAAAATCTTGTTGGTGAGGCTGTTTTGGCCCAGACAGCATTGGTTCCCCCTCCTTTCTCACTTGGCCAGAGCGATCGGCACAAGTTACCTCACCAGGTGTACCTTCTGACACAAGACGGGGGGGGGGGGTCTCTTATCCATCTTTACTTGTCCACTCCTCATCTGACGCAGTGGTTGATAGGGTTCTGATCCCTTTTAGGCATCTTTTTTCTGAGGATGTGCTCCGGGTCCTGTAGGAGGCTAGGAATCCTACTACCAGGAAGTCATATTTGTCCAAATGGAAGATATTTTCTGTATGATGCCTCTGTCTGCAGTGGTTCTTCTGGTCTTCTATTTGTGTGATCTGCTTCAAGCTGGATTGGCATAGTTTTCAGTTAAAGCTCACCTATCAGCAATTTCTGCTTGTCTGCCCTTGAATCCTCCTCTGTCCTCCAAATTTGAGGTCAGACAGTTTCTTAAAGAAGTCCTTCGTATTAGGCTTCCCAGGAAGCCTATTCCACCTTCATGGGACCCCAGTTTTGTTCTTGCAAAATTGACTCAGGCTCCTTTTGAGCCTGCTGCTTCAGCCAACTTACAGCATTGCACTAGGAAGACGGTTCTTTTTTTGGCTTTTACTTAAGCCAAGGGTTTCTGAACTTCAGGCTCTCATGGCTGCTCCTGCTTTCATTTTTTTCACAGGGACAAGGGTGTCTCTTTGTACTAACCCTTCGTTTATGGCCAAGGTGGTCAGTGAGTTGTCCCTTAATCTATTCATTTGTCTTCCTTTTTTCCTTCTCCACAGTCTGCCATTGAGAGGTTCTTCACACCTTGGATTTGCATAGAAAACTCGGGTATTATTGGATAAAGCTAAAGTTATTTGCAAATTTAAGCCACACTTTCTTTTCATCCCAGGTTAGTTTAGCAGCTATTTCTGAGCAGACCATCTCTTCTTGGATTTCTAAAGCCACTTCTTTTTTGTTATTCCTTTTATAGCAAATGTCTTTTCTCTTCAATAAAGGCTCACTCTACCAGAGCTGTTGCTGCCTCTGGTACTTTTTTCAAGGGGCTGGATACCAATTCCATCTTTAAGGCTGCTACATGGTCTTCTGTCCATACCTTCACTAAGCATTATAAGTTAGTTATTTCCAGGGTTAGTTGTGACTTTGCCAGAGCTGTCCTACATGGGTTTCTTGAGGGTTCTTCAGTGCCTTCCTCCTCCCAGGTTTCCTATTGACCCTTTGTATTCTCTCTTAGGTTAGGAATACTGTGACAGTGATATGAAAGGACATAGTATAGTTGCATAAAATCCTACCATAACAGTAGATGCCCTTCACTTCACTGTTACAGTATTCCCTCCCTCATTCCTCCCCCCTCTGTTGTAGCCTGTTCTACTTGCCCTACTAGCTGAGGGGTTCTTATGAATCTTTTTTCTCATTCTTGATGTGTATGCTCCTCCTGGGCTTTTCAGTTCTGAAGTTTGTGTGTCCATACATCACCTTTATGCCCTACACCTTGCACTGGGAGTATACTTGTAACGTACAGTGCCTGTAGATACTAAAGGCTTTGGTATACTGGCCGGACATTGGGCTATCCTTGTCAGGAGATCCTTATGTTAGGAATACTGCAACAGTGAAGAGAAGGACATCTATTGTTATTATAAGATTTTACACAACTGCACTTTCTCTGCCTTACCCTTTGGACTATCCAGTACACCAGGAGTGTTCACATAGTGTTTAGTTCCAGTCATAGCTCTTTGCAGGCTACAGAGTATCCTCATTTGTGTATATTTAGATGATTTGCTTATCTCTGCATAGTCATTTTTCAAAGTGTTAGGAATCTCTCACTTAGGTGACAGACCTCTTATACAAGCCTTTTTTGACTCCTTCACACAGGATTGTGTTCCTGAGGTGTCTACTAGACACTTCAGTTCAAACAGTTTTTCTTCCACAGGAAAAAAAATAATTATCCACCTAGAACTATTTCTGGGGTCTCAATGCAAGGGAATACCTCAGGATTTTGGGACTCCTGGCATCTATGATTCTCATGATACCCCTGTCAAGACTCCACATAGAAAGATACGGTGGTACCTGAAGTCTCTTTGGTCGCGTCGTTAACACCTGTTATCTTTTCAAATCCCAGTTGTGTTTTTTTCAAGAAGAGAAATTAATTGGGTGAGACAGCAAATATCCCTAAATCCAGGTCTCAACTTCTCATCTCCTGTTCCAAAGCAGTCATTTACCACAGACGCCTTGGTCTTTGCCTGGGGAGCAGTTTCAGTTGGGATAAAAGTACAAGGTGTTTGGGACACCAAAGACGGATGCAAGCACATAAATATAAAGGAATTACTTACTCTTACCAAAGCACTGCACTCTCTAAATAATTTTTGGTCCCTTGGTCCACTTCATATTGTTAAAAGTCATGTGGTACATCAACAAGTAAGGGAGAGCCAGGTCATACCTCCTTTGCAGACTAGCCATATTATCTTGGGATATAGTTTCGCAATTTCTCTCTACAGATATCCTACATCGTGTTACAGCAAAATTTTATGTTAGACAAGCTGAGCAGGTCAAAGGCAGACCTCACAGATAAATTGGGGGGATCTTTCAAGATTTGATCTGTCTGGGGGGAGTTCCTCAAATAGATTTCTTTGCCTCCTGTCTGAACAATCAGATGTTCTTCGTGTTTCACTGTTGCAGTCATCACATTTGGGTTATTTGCCTGCAGGTAGCCCTCAGCCGGCCTGAATACCAGAGTCTTGGGATTTCTGCGTCAGATGCAGTCGCCTCTTCCATGACGTCAGGGGTATAAAACATGTAGCCAACGCCATTACATCAGTCTTTCTTGCTGTGCGGTGCCCAAAGCAGAAGCAGTTCGCAAGTGCCGGTCGGCCGCCTCTTGAAATTTTCATTTTCGAGTTTCTGACCTGAAGTCTTCTAAAAGGTAAGTACCCCATTGGGGATCCTTTTTTCTTGCTCTAACTGAGCAAGTGTGGAAAGCAAATACCTCATAGAGATTTTCATTCTTACAGAGCCGCCCTCTCCAAAGCAAAAAACACAGCATCAATGGGACCAGACGGTGTCCCGGGCTGCATCCCACATGAACTCCAAGAAGAGCTAAACCCAAACATAAAACTACTGTTCAATCTCAGCCTTACCACAGGATATGTACCCAAAGAGTGACATACAGCAACAGTGGTCCCTCTCCACAAAGGTGGTGCCTCAATGGATCCTGGAAACTGTCGCCCCATAAGCCTGACTAGCTTGGTCTGCAAAGCTATGGAAAGGATCATCATGGACCTCATAAATAAAGATATTGGGGACCTGCAGACACTGGATCCTACCCAGTTCGGCTTTGTTAAGGGCAGATCCTGCCTCTTAAACCTGGTCGATTTCTTTGAAACAGTCACCAAGGCCATTGACGAGGGGAAGGTGGTCCACACAGCCTACCTGGACCTCACAAAAGCCTTCGATACAATACCCCACACGGGCATTATAGATAAGCTCACCAGCTTAAATATAAACCCCTATGTCACTAGAAGGGTTGCAAACTGGCTCAAGGACAGAACCCACATGGTTAGAATTGCTGGAGCCATGTCAGACTCCAAGCCAGTTACAAGTGGCATCCCACAAGCCTCAGTCCTGAGACCTCTCTTGTTCGGTATATATTTCTCGGAGGTACAGGCCAACACGGAAGGACTGTGGCTGACCAAGTTCGCAGGCTCAGTCCTGGGACCTCTCTTGTTCGGTATATATTTCTCGGAGGTATAGGGCAACACGGAAGGACTGTGGCTGACCAAGTTTGCAGATGACTGCAAACTGGGCGCCATAATCGTCTCTCCAGCCGACACAAGCATCCTCCAAAAGGGCCTCATAGAAACAGACAACTGGTGCCAGAGCCATGGCCTCAAGCTTAACGCCAAAAAGTGTATAGTCATCCCCTTTGGCAAAAACAAAGTGCCCACAAATTACCAAATAGGTGGTAATCCATTAAGTACGGAAGAAGTAATTAGGGACCTGGGGACCCAAGTTGATAGCAATCTCTCATTTGACAACCACGTGACCAAAGTGGTTAGAAAAACTTTTTATATAGCCCACCTACTCATGAAGGGATTCACATCTAGATCAGGGGAGGTCATCCTGCCTCTTTACTCATCCCTCATCAGGCCCATAATTGAGTACAATGCCCCTTTTGGGATGTATCTTACCAGACACCTGCAGCAACTGGAAAGACCCCAAAAGTACCTCACCAAGAGGATCAAAGGGCTCAAACAGATGCCATATGCTGCCTGGTTAAAGAAACTCCAGATCTACTCAGTGGCATACCGCCTGGTCAGAGGCGAGCCTGACGTATAAAGCCATGTCCAATCAGGAATTAATGGACATGCTGCACCTCAGAAAATCCAAATCCCATCGAGCTACGTGCTCGAGAGACTTGAACCTCAGCACTGAAATAAATAGGACATGCTGGAGAGACAGATTCATAACCCAGAGGCTCCCTTCACTCTGGAATAAAATCCCAGTCCAGGTTAGGCAGAGTCCCTCATTGACTCTCTTCAAGAGGAATCTTGATGAGTGGATGGGGGATCGTAGGTTTACCCCGGGTATCGCTTCTGTGTCACTGTTAGACAGAGGCACAGTATACTAACCTCGAAAAAGGGCATAGCAAAATTAATTTAAAATGGGTGGCGAAAGCCAAACACACTCTGGCTAGGCTTATAAATGCCCTAGGGCAGATAGCCTAATATGAACCTATGAACCTGTTTAGGCCCAGACCACGACATCCCTCACTGTCAGTTTTGTGCCTTGTACAGCGCCCAAACTATTTGTCGTTGGGCTATTTTTGTAGCTAAATACTTTCGCTCTTGATCTCCGTACTGGCTTCGCTAAGCCATCTCATTACTGATCTTCCAAAAAAACGTAAGGATAAAGACAGAGACAGACCACATAGGTCCAAAACTGCCGACGACTCTTACGTTAAGCTAGTCGCCAGCTTTTGCAGCCCCTGATAACCCACTTCTACAGATTCGCAGGCTTCTACTGAGACCCATTCGGAGTCCAGTATACCGCAAGATGCTTTTTCGAGTATGGAACCTGTGGATGTCTCTACTTTGGATGGGTCCGGAGCTGCTATGCAGGCACTGTCTTCTGAGGGTATATTCAGGTCTACCAATTTTCATATTAAACCGATGACTTCGTTTCAAGCCAGAAATACCAAATTCCTCAGGCATAAAGTTCGTACTATATGCCTAGGAAACCGACGACCAAAGCACATTCTCAGGCCCACATGCCTCAAAAACAAATGATTAGAATGGCTGAAGACCCTATTATTTTAATTAGGGGAAGCCAGCCTTCCCCCTCTGAGACCTAGAACTGATTTTCCTTCTAGTTCTTCCAATCAGGAATCTGATATCTCTGTTCCTTCTGACTACCAGGACATACCCTTATCTATCTATGAGGATTCTGATGCAGAGGATTCCATTCTCTCTGCTTCCCCTCCAGAAGATTTTTTTTGGTGAAACCTTGCATACCCTTAGGGGGCATTTCCGCTGGGAAAGCCAGGACTATTCTCAATCCAAAAGGAGACTCAGGGAATTTTTAAACCTACCTCAGCACAGGCCTATAGCTATTCCTCCTGTTCTGGAGTTTGTAGATGATGTTTTCTTGGAATCCAGCCTTACCCCAGATACTTTGCCTCCAGCTCCCAAGAAACCTGACAGGTATTATAGAGTAGCAAATACAACTTAAAAAAACAAAAAAATAATAAAATACCACCAAGACCAGTAATCCAAGAAGTAAGCGAATTTAATGAAACCCTTAGCTCCTCGGCTTACACAGCCTTCCAAGAGAAAAACACTACAAAATACTGTTTGCTTATATGCAGCATATTGAACAAAATAATTAATCAATTAAGCATACAATTCAAATCACATACTTTAAATTACATTCTTTGTTGAGTCCCTGAGGCTCCAAAGTACCATTCTTTAAAATCAACAGGGTTTGATGTTCTTCGTTCCACATTGCTGCAGTCCTTACTATTGGGTAGTCCGCTGTCCAGTCGGCCCGAATACCAGAGTATATGGCTGACGTCGGTCAGGGCGCATTAGACTGACGTCAGTACGTCAGGGTACTAATGCGCATGACCGACGTCATATCCTCAGTCTTTTTTGCCGCATGGTCCGATGCAGAAGCAGTTTTGCGAGTGCAGGTTGGCGTTCTGAAATATTTCCGAAGTCGGAGTTTCAGACCGAATCAGAGTTGGCTAAGTACCCCGTTGGGGAACATTTTGTTTTTTCTTGCCTCAGTATTTAACCGGATGTCAGAAAAAGTGAATAACTGTATTTCTTGTGGGAAACAGATACCTCATAGGGATTACCATACCTTGTGTATACCTTGTTTAGGGCCTGAGCACGACGTTGTTGGATGCCGCTCTTGTGCTAGGTTTAACAAACGCACTATTAAGAGAAGGTTAGACTGTGCCAGGTTAGTGTTTGGGAAGCGTTGCAATTATACAATGCCGTCGGATGCTCCGGCGCCGCCCAAGAAGCGCAAGGACAAAACAGCGAAGCCTAGAGTTGATGAACCGGCAGTCCCGGACGTCGGTTCTTTAGAAGGCGCAGTGGAGCCAGAGGTTTTGCCAGGAGTTTCTTTGGAGTCTCAGGCAGAGACTTTACTGTTACAGGATGTGCCTTCTCAGGAGGTAGGCCAGGCTGAGGGGCTTCTCAGGTATCTGTTCTTCCCTCTCTTCCCAAGGTAGTTAGAGCCTCTCCTTCTGTTTCCAAAACTTCTTTGAGAGGTAGGCCAAGTTTAGCTTCAGTGGGGCTTCTCCTAGCACTTCAGGTTCTGTGCCTAAGAAACATATGCTTAAAATGGCAGAAGATTTGATTACTATGATTAGAGGTTCTATGCCCCTCCTGATAAGAGGCCTAGGGTGGAACCTGAGTTTGATAGTTTTGAACAGTGTTCAGAGGCTTCTGAGTCTTCTGGAAGATTTGCAGGAGTATCCTCCTTATTCTGATTCTGATGTGGATGATTCCACTCCTACAGCTTCTCCTCCTGAGGATTTCTCATTTTCAGAGACTCTGCATTCCATGAGGGAGCACTTTAAATGGGAAGGCCAGGATTACTCTGATTCCAGGAAAAGGCTTAGGGAATTCTTGTTTTACCCCAGCATAGGCCCTTAGCTATACCTCCTGTGTTGAATGTGGTGGAAGATGTTTTGCAGAGGCTTCCCTGAACCCTGATTCTTTGCCTCCTGCTCCTGTTAAACCTGATAGGTACTATAGGGTGCCTGAAGCTCATAAGTATCTTTTAAGAGTCCTAGGGCAGATCCGAAACTGTTTCTCAGGGACCTAAAGGTGTTAAGGCCTCTGTGGTTAAAAACCCTGTTCCCACTGATAAAGAGGCAAGGGCTTTGGATAGATGGGGAAAGAAAGTGTATACTTCTTCCACTTTAGCCATGAGGGCGTTGAATTGTCAGTTTCACATGCTAAAATATCAAAATTATCTCCTTTCACAACTGAAATCTAAGGTGGATGCTTTGGCGGAAGGTATTGAGTGTAAAGAGTTGCTGGAATTAGTTCATGTGTCTGAACAAGTGGGTAAGCATTCTTTGCAATGTGGTTTTGATGCTGTACAGGCCTCCTCGAGGGTGGCTGCCACTAGTTCTGTTCTTCGCAGGCATGCCTGGTTGAGGGATCAGAATTTAGCTGAGCATGTTAAGACAAGGATTTTGGATGCTCCTTTACAGTCTGATGTGTTGTTTGGTTCGCCTGTGGAAGCAGTTTTAAAGAAAATGGAGGACAAAGCTAAGTCTATGCAAACTGTTAAAGATTTTTGCAGGTGCAGCCACCAAGTTTAGTAGAAATTGGCCTACTAAGGGATGGACATATCCTGCTTATGATTCCCAGTCTAGGGGTAGGTCTAGACGTGGTAGGGGCAGAGCTCAAGGTTCTTTTAGGCCTAGAACAGGGAGTTCACCTGCTCAGACTTCTGGTGAGGGCAGGGGTCAGTCCTTTCGTAAACAGACCCAATGACCTGCCTTTTCAGCTGCCAGTAGATTCTCGTCTGGCAGCTCCTTTGGGAGGAAGACTGTCTCTTTTCAAAGAAAATTGGGATTTAATTACTCAAGACAGATGGGTGTTGGATATCATTCACCACGGTTACAGGTTTTATTTCCATACATTGCCCCTTTCAAAGGCATGCCAGACGTTCCTCCTCCACAAAGGAAAGAGGCTCACAAGCAAATTTCTCTGTTACTCCAAATAGGGGCCATTCAGCCAGTCCCTGTATCAGAAAGGGGCCTAGGATTTTATTCTCGCCTGTTCCTAGTACCAAAGAAGGGGAACACGTGGAGACCAATTTTGGATTTATCTATCCTCAACACTTATCTGGACATTCCCAAGTTCAAGATGTTGACGTTACAACAGCTTTTACCTCTGCTGGGCAAAGATCACTGGATGGTAACTTTAGATCTCAAGGAAGCTTACCTTCATGTGCCTATAAGACTAAGTTGCAGGAAGTATCTGCGTTTCGAGCTGGAAATTCTCATTATCAGTTCTCTGCATTGCCCTTTGGCTTATCTACTGCCCAGAGTATTCACAAAGGTTCTGGCTCCAGTGATAGCTTACTTCAGGCTAAAAGAAATTCAAATCTATCCTTACTTGGACGACTGCCTGATTCTGGCTCAAGAAAAGGAAGACCTTCTACAGCATCTGGAATATGTTATAGCAGTGCTAAGATGCCTAGGGTATTCTGTGAACGAAATAAAGTCCAGTCTAGTACCCTCTCAAGACATGTGCTTTCTGGGTGTGAGACTGAATACAGCAGCCCAGATGGCCTTTTAACCCCGGACAAACAAAAGAGTCTATCCCTTTACTTCCATCAACTATCTCATCAGTCCGTGCTGACTGCAAGGACAGTCCTTCAAGCATTAGGGTTCATGGCATCTTGTATTCTGGTGCTTCCCAATGCCAAACTGCATATGAGGAAGCTGCAATGGTATCTCAAAAATGTATGGACACAGCACTGCCAGGATTTGGACACTGTCATTCAAATAATACCTTGCCTTCAAAAAGAATTTTTGTGGTGGGCTCAGGAATGTCACCTAAACAAGGGACTCTCTGTGACCCGGCCAGAGGCGAGTCAGATTTTAACAACAGATGCCTCGGACATTGCTTGGGGAGCTCATCTAAATGGAAGGTGGATACAAGACAAGTGGCCTGCCAGACTACAGCATCTACATATCAACATGGAGATGTTAGCAGTCCAGTTTGCATTAATGGCTTTCAAGGAGTTACTTCTTCCAGGGCAGGTGTTGATTCTAACAGACAACACAACTGTCATGTGGTACATCAACAAACAAGGGGGAACACATTCTTATCCTCTATGCAGGCAAGCAATGATTTTATGGGAGACTGCGCTCAGCTTGCAACTAACTCTTCAGGCAAGGTTTCTGCCAGGAGCACAGAACTCCTTAGCAGATGTGTTAAGCAGACAAATCATGGATCCCCACGAGTGGAAACTGGATCTTCATGTATTTCAGAAATTGACAGTGTCCTGGGGAACTCCAGACATAGATCTGTTCGCTTCTCCACTAAACCACCAGCTGCCAAAGTTTTGCACAAAGGGGTTTCATCACACAGCTTGGAAAGTGGATGCTCTTTCTTTCAGTTGGAAAAATCTTCATGTGTATGCCTTTCCACCTCTGCCTCTTCTTCCAAAGGTGCTCTTAAAGGTCAGACAAGACAAGCCAAGGATGATTTTAATAGCTCCCGATTGGCCTCGGCAACACTGGTACCCACTACTAAGGAGTCTGGTAAGGAAGCCTCCATGGCCTTTACCTTTGATTCCACACCTGCTATCTCAGAAGGACGGTCATCTGCTCAATGTCAAGCTTCACTCTCTTCATCTAACAGCCTGGCATATTCTGTGTTGAAACACAGCAGGTCTCAACTTCCTCAACAAGTTTTAAATGTGATTATGGAAGCTAGAAGACCTAGTACAAGGAAAGTGTACCGAAAAATGGAAGAGGTTTTTATTTTGGAGTACAGCAAAGAATTTGGAGATTTCTGAGCCTAATTTGAGTGTGGCTCTTCAATATCTTACTGAGTTATTGGACAAAGGTTTGTCCTTCTCTTCCATTAAGATTCATGCTGCAGCAATTTCAGCTCACTATGATTGTGACCCACCATTGTTTTCGCATCCTTTGTTCAAGCAGTTTCTTAGAGGGGCAAAGAATATAAGACCCCCACGTAGAGCTCCTACTCCTGCTTGGGATCTCAATTTTGTGTTGGAAAAACTTACTCTACAACCTTTTGAGCCTGCGGCTACTGCTGAATTGAAATACTTGTCATGGAAGACTGCTTTTCTGTTGGCTATTACTTCTGCAAGAAGGGTGTCTGAGTTGCAGGCCCTTATGGCAGTAGAGCCCTTTTTGATTTTCCATAAGGATAGGGTATCATTACGTACTAATCCTTCCTTTATGCCTAAGGTGGTTTCTAGTGTGGCTTTAAACCAAACTATTCATTTGCCTACTTTTTATGCAGACCCCCAAAATAAAGGGAAAAGATTTTGCACACTTTAGATGTACACAGGCAATTGCGTTATTATTTAAGCAGGACTAAGGATTTTAGGCAGTCTCAGCAGTTGTTTGTTTCTTTTGCTTTGAGTTCAGGGCAAGCCTGTGTCAAAACAAACTATTTCTAGGTGGATTGGGTTTTGCATTGCATTTTGTTATTCCCATCATGGCAAGGAGATTCCAGCTGGGATTAGGCCTCATTCCACTAGGGCTACTGCCACTTCAACAGCATTTCTAAGGGGGGTGGCAACTAAGGATATTTTGGAGGCAGCTACTTGGAGTTCAGTGCATACTTTCTCTAAGCATTATCACCTTCCTCTCTACTCTAAGTCTAGGGCTGGTTTTGCCACAGCTGTTTTGCAAGGCATGTTGTCAGCTCCTGCTTCTTTATGATTTGCCAGCCTCCCTTACCTCTGCTTTGGGATTCTACCCAATAGTAAGGACTGCAGCAATGTGGAACGAAGAACATAGTACAGTTTTGTACCTACCATAAATGTAGATGTTCGAGGATCCACATTGCTGCAGTCCAATTACCTCCCTCCTTCCCCTCTGTGTTTAGGGGTGGTTGTGTAGGTGAGGTTATATGCTGATATTTTTGTATATATTTTTGTATATATTGTACATATTTTTGGTGTAGGTATTTTGGGCCTTGTCTTTTTAGGGTCTTCTGACATCTGGGGCAAGAAAAGACTGAGGATATGACGTCGGTCATGCGCATTAGTACCCTGACGTACTGACGTCAGTCTAATGCGCCCTGACCGACGTCAGCCATATACTCTGGTATTCGGGCCGACTGGACAGCGGACTACCCAATAGTAAGGACTGCAGCAATGTGGATCCTCGAACATCTACATTTATGGTAGGTACAAAACTGTACTTTTTTTAAAGACACACATTCACCTATGCCAACTTGCAATTTTTCCAAGACGCAACCCCCCTAAGAGAATCAGGGTTAGAGTTGTGTGCTGTCAAAAAATGACTCCCAAGGCGACTCTAATTTCTTATGTCCCTAATATGTTCCTGCAACCGGACCCTAAAACCTCCTATAAGTTTCACCTATGTAAAACTTCTTACATCCACATCTCAACTCATACACTAACCCCTCCGTATTACAACTGTATTCATGCCTAGCTGTAAACCTGATACCATTAATATAGGGAAAAGAGCTTACTACATATTGACAGATGGAACCACCATCACATGGAACAGTGCCTTTATTTATCCGTAAGCCCTGACTGACATTAACATCTGGTAAATAAAACTGGTTATTTACCAGAATGTCAGACACATTCCTAGTTCCTTTATGTGCAATACTCACAAAATCAGGTAGTAAAGAGTTCAAAATTGTATCCCTTAGGAGCATAGGCCACAAGCTATGTGCTTTTCTAACTATTTCCTCAGTTATAACATTATAAGTTGTCACTAAGAAAACCTTCTTCTGCTCTCGATTGTTCACAGTTGCATTGGTAGATTGATTTCCACCAATACAAACATATTTTCCACTAGCATGAACATAATGACAATCTCCCTGAGAATTAACAGAATACCTCATGTCCTTAATTTTTTGTTTAGTGTCCCTGACCAGCTGGACATCATAACCTCTTCTAATAAACATTTTTTCTGCTTCAGCTATCTCTAAATCAAAGCTCATATCAAGGCTACATAGTCTGAATTTGCAAGAATTCATTATAGGGCAGTACGTTGACCAAATGTTTGGGGGACAACTATTCCCATATAAAAATACATTTCTATGTTCAAATTTCCTACGGAGACTAGTAGTGAATCCATCTAGGCTTATATCCAAAAAATTCACTTGTGGGCCAAGCTGCATACCATCAAAGCTTTTTTAAACACATAACATTAGCTTGTAAGTCATTAACAAACCCAAGGGCCTCTGTCTGGCTTCCTTGACATAATAAAATAAGATCATCAATAAATCTAAAATATAAAATAACTTTAGATCTGAAAAAATCATGTCTGTAAATAAAATCATCTTCAAGTTTAGCCATGGCTAGACTGGCATACATGGGGGCGAAAGCTGCCCCCATGGCAGTGCCCTGCAACTGCTGGAAAATGTCTCCATTGAAAATAAAAAAATGTTTTTTAAACAAAACATAACTAAATCTGTCAGAAAATGAGACATAGGAGAAGTCCCACCCAGAAATAGAACAGGGCCTGTGTCCCTATTTCATGCTTAGTATTCGTATATATTAGTATATTCCCAGGAAACCTGACAGGTACTATAGAGTACCTGACTCACAAATTCATTTTCAAGAATCCTACTGTGGATCCAGAGACCAGTTCCCAAAGACCAAAAGGTATTAAAGATACTATTGCCAAAAATCCTACCCCTTCTGACAGGGATTCTAGGGCTTTAGACAGATGGGGTTATGAAGGTATACACCTCTGCTACTCTGGCCATTAGGGCTTTAAATTGCCAGCTTCATATGTTAAAGTATCAGCGGCATATTATGGGGCTAATTAAACAGAAAATTATGTTGATTCCTGACTGTGCAGAACACAAAGATTTACAAGAGTTAATGCATTCTGCTGACCAAGTTGGTAAACATACTTTGCAGTGTGGTTTTGATGCTTTAGAAGCATCTTGCAGGGCTGCTGTCACTGGGTCTGTACTTAGAAGGCATGCTTGGCTTAAGGAACAAAACTTGCCAGATCATGTAAAAGCAAAATAACTGGATGCACCCTTAAACCAAGAGTGCCTATTTGGCAATAAAGCAGAAGTCCACAAAAGGATGGAGGAAAAAGCTAAATCTATGCAAACTGTTAAAGATTTCTTACAACTACAGCCACCTAGATTCAGTAGGCATTGGCCTTCAAAGAACTGGTCCTTTCCAGTCCCTTCCAGGCTTTCTCAGTTCAAACCCAGTGGCAGCAGACCACCAAGACTTCAGTCTCAGGTTATGCACAGATCTAAGCAGTGGGGTGCTCCCACTTCCAAAGCAGGGAATAGTAAGCCACCCCCTCTATGGTAAAATTGAACAATGACTTATCCTTAACTCCTCCAAGACTTGCTCAACTACTTGCACCTTTAGGAGGAAAGCTCGCCCTGCATGCAAAAAACTGGGAATACATTACCCAAGACAAATGGGTTTTAAACATTGTTTCCCTAGGATACAGGTTCCACTTCCACTCACTCCCAACCCTAAGTGGATGGCCAGACCACCCCCCAAACCAGTGGGCGGAGGCCCAAAATCAAGTACTTTCTCTCCTCAGCATCAAGGCTATTCAACCTGTCCCAGCAGAACAAAGGGGACAAGGTTTTTATTCAAGACTGCTCCTGGTTCCCAGAAAAGAAAACTCCTGGCATCCTATCCTGGATCCGTCTATTCTCAACACCTTCCTGGTAGTTCCAAAATTCAGAATGCTAACTCTCCAACAGCTGCTTCCTATGCTAGCCAATGATTCCTGACTGGCAACCCTAGACTTAAAAGAAGCTTACCTGCAGATCCCCCTAAGGGAATCTTGCAGGCAATACCTACGCTGCACTTTCAGTTCTCTGCACTTCCCTTTGGCTTATCTACTGTGCCCAGGGTATTCACAAAGTGCCTAACTCCAGCCATTGCATTTTGCAGGCAGAGAAGTATTCAGATTTACCCATACTAGGACGATTGCCTGATTCAGGTGGAAAGTCAGGACTTGCTATTACAGCACCTGGCATTTGTAAAGAGACTTCTAATCTCACTGGGGTACAACATCAACGAAAATAAATCACACCTAGTACCCTGCCAACAGATTGTATTCCTTGGAGCAAGCTTGAACACAGCTTCCCAGATGGCATTCCTCACTCTAGAGAAACAAATTTATTTGACAACCTACTGGCCACAAAAACCCAGCTATCTGCAAGGAAAATACTGCAAGCTATGGGCTCATGGCCTCTTGCATTCTGTTTATTCCATATGCAAGACTGCATATGAAGAAACTTCAATGGTATCTAAAAAGTCTATGGTGTCTACATTCTCAGGACCTGCAAACAATAATTCCTATAATTCCTTGTCTAAGGGCAGAGTTCCTTTGGTGGGCAGAGCATGCAACCACAACAAGGGACTCCCTTTCACTCTACCCCTTGCCACCCAAACCCTAACAACAGACGCATGAAACTATGCATAGGGGGCTCACATGGCAGGGCAGGGCATTCAGGGCAAATGGAGCCCAGAGCAGATGCACCTGCATATCAATCGAAAAGAAATGTTAGCTGTACAGAATGCTCTGACAGCCTTCAAAGACCTCATTCTTCCAGGACAACTATTGGTAAAGACAGACAACACCACAGTTATGTGGTACATAAACAAGCAGGGGGGATCCCATTCCTACCCACTCTGCAGACTAGCCATGGCTCTGTGGAACACAGCCTTGGGCAACCAAGTGCACCTACAAGCTCAATTTCTGCCAGGCAAACTAAATTCACTGCCAGACTTAAGCAGAAATCTTATGGACCCACACGAATGGAAAATAGAACCCAAAATATTCAAGCTTTTGAGGAACAGATGGAGGACTCCAGAGGTGGACCTGTTTGCCTCCTCTCAGAATGATCAATTGAACAAATACTGCACCAGAACTCCCCACAGTCAAGCTTGGAAAGTGGATGCCCTGTCTTTTACCTAGGAAGACCTCTCAGTCTATGCCTTTTCCCCCTTCTGCCTCTTCTCTCGAAGGTTCTACTAAAGATCAAACAGGACAAGCCAAGGACAATCCTGATTGCACCAGACTGGCCACACCAGCACTGGTACCCTCTTTTGAGCAGTCTGATAGTGCTACAACCGTGTCACCTGCCTCAGACGCCCTCCATGCTGTCCCTGCAGGTGAGCCAGATTCTGCACCCTCAGTTTCAAACCCTGAACCTTGCAGTCTGGCTAACTCCTTGAATTCACCTCTAGCAATGCTCAGTAAACAGGTGCTGGATGTCATTCTTGAGGCAAAGAGGCCTAGTACTAGAAAATCCTATGCAGAAAAGTGGAAAATATACTGTTCCTGGAGCCAGTCTCAGGGGATGGGCACAACGGTGCCCAGCTTACCTACTATACTAGATTACTTAACAGAAATGCTCCATCAGGGCCTATCCTTCTCTTCAATTAAGATTCATGCCTCAGCCATCTCAGCTCATTATAATACTGAGCCAGCCCTCTTCTCTCATCCTCTGGTAAAACAGTTCCTTAGAGGGGGCCAAAAATTTAAGACCCCCCCCCCCCCCAGGAGAGCTCCCACTCCAGCCTGGGACCTTAACTTTGTATTGGAAAAACTTACTCTTCCCCCCTTTGAACTGGCTGCTACAGCAGAGTTGAAATTCCTCTCTTGGAAAGCAGCCTTACTTCTAGCCATCACTTCAGCAAGAAGAGTGTCTGAACTGCAGGCCTTTATGGCAGTGGAGCCCTTCATTATCTCCCATGCGGACAGGGTTTCCTTCAGGACTAACCCATCCTTTATGCCAAAGGTGGTGTCTAGTGTGGCTTTAAACCAGTCCATTCATTTGCCTACTTTTTTCCCTAATTCTCAGAATAAAGGGGAAAGGATACTGCATTCTCTAGACATACACAGCTTAAATTCTATTTGGACAAGACTAAGCCTCTCAGAAAATCCGACCAGCTGCTAGTCAGCTTTACTGCAGGAGGAGAGGGCAAGGCCATTTCAAAGCAAAACATTTCCAAATGGTTAGCACAGTGCATCCATTTCTGCTACAAGCACCATGGAAAACCTATCACACAGGGGCTAAGAACACATTCCACTAGGGCTGCATCTACCTCTACTGGTTTTCTCAGAGGAATCCCTACCAGGGACATCCTGGAAGTAGCAACTTGGAGCTCTATACATACTGTTACCAAGCATTACCGCTTGCCTATCTTTTCTAAATCCAGAGCTGGATTTGCCACAGCAGTCTTACAGGGCCTGATTGCTAGCCCTAATGCTCCTTAACTACCTCCACCCTTCCTTAGCTTTGGGAATCAACCTAAATGTGATGACTGCAACAGTGAAACACGAATAACATAGTACAGTTGTGTACACTTACCATAAATGTAGATGTTCATGTGTATTCACTGTTGCAGTCCTGGTTACCCTCCCTCCAGCCCCCTGACTTTTTTACTTTTATCTGTCTTTTTTGTTTGGCATACCTTATATCATGTGTATTTGCTTTTGCTGGGGTGTTCCATACCATGTAATTGCTTCCTATTGTGGGGGCACCTGACATCCGGGGCAAGAAAAACTCATGTAATGGCATCGGCTGCATGTTTTATACCCCTGATGACCTAATATCGATGAAGAGGTGACAGTATCCGACGCAGAAATCCCAAGACTCTGGTATTCAGGCCGGCTGAGGGCTACCTGCAGGCAGATAACCCAAATGTGATGATGACTGCAACAGTGAATACACTCGAACATCTACATTTATGGTAAGTGTACACAACTGTACTTTCTGCTCCAGGACTTCATACAAGAAGGCGTAGAAGACGGATGCATTTTCTTTTCCTTGGACAAGAATCTTCCTATATGCTTTTTCACTGATATCCAGGGTGCTTTTGAACATTCATACGGAATCTCCCAGATTCATTGTGGTGACTCTCTTCTGGCCCATGCAGCAGTGGTTCTACCTTCTTTTGTAAATGGACAGGGGCAATTATTGCAAGATTCCTCACAGAATGGATCTACTCACAAGATCAGGAGTGTTTGGTGCACTCAGACCCTAATCAGCTTCAGTTGATTGCATGGATGATGGTCTTAATTCCCTTTAGGCACCTGTTTACTGAACATGTCCAGCAGGCATAGATGGAGGCAAGAAAACTTGCTACAAGAAAATCATATATAATCAAACTGAAAAGGTATCCTAGTTGATGCCAACAACATAACCAGCACCCATTTAGGGCTGGTTGTTCTCTGGTTTCACAATGTTTGTGTAAGTTACTGACTTATGGCCTTACTTAGTCCTCCATCAAGGTTCATTTATCCACCATTTCAGCATGCCTGCCCATGTATCCTCCTCTTTTTCAAGGGGCTGGATACCATTTCCTTCCTTGCTACTTCGTCCTCTGTTCATATTTTCACTAAGCATTACAAGTTCGATATTATTTCCAGAGCGAGAGTTTGCGTTGCCAAGGCTATCCTGCATGGGTTTCTGCAGGGCTTTTCCATGCCGTCCTCCTCTCAGGCTTCCTCTTGAGCTTTTGAACTCTCCCTTACATTATGAATACTGCAGCAGTGGTATGGAAGGGCATAGTACATTTGTGTAAAATGTTACCATAATAGTAGATGTCCTTCTCTTCACTGTTGCGGTATTCGCTTCCGCCTTCCTGACCCCTCTGCTCTAACCTTTTCTTTCTTGCCATCCTGGCAGAGTGACTCTTCTCCTTTTTCTCCTTCTATATATGCATGTTTTTCTCTGTCCTTAGGGACATTCTTTTCCTCCTGGGGCTTTTCCAGTTCTGAGTGTGAGTGTCTATACATCACCTTTATGCCCTATGGCTTGCATGAGGGGCATACATGTTACATACGGCACCTATTAGTATTAAAAGCTTTGGTATACTGGCTGGACATTGGACTATCCTTGGCAGGAGATCCCTTATGGTATGAATACTGCAACAGTGAAGAGAAGGACATCTACTGTTATGGTAAGATTTTACACAATTGTACTTTGTGAGGAAGTCCTTTTATATTACTCATCTTGTAAACAAAGGGATAACGTGTCTGTCCAAGGATGTGAATGAGCCACTGTACTCATCTATTATCAGTCCTATCATTAAATATAATACCCACTTTGGCTAGTACCTGTCCAGACACATGCAACAACAAATAGAGTGCCCACAGAGGTTTCTCACAAAGAGAATGTAGGGACTAAACCACATGACCTACATGGACCACCTCAAAGCTCCTTCATTATACTGTCTCTTATAGATTGTTAAGAGAGGATCTATGCCTGACCTATAAAGCATTCTCTGACCCAGTACTAATGGACCTTACTACATATCTACAAGTCAGATTGTATCAGAAGTACCTGATCATGAGACCTTAACCTCTTCTGCAACATAAACAAAGTAGTTTGGAGAGGCATATACATATCCCAGAAGATACCACAGACTCCTCATCCCTGTTGCTGTTCAAATGCAGTTTAATTCAGTGTGTTGGGGACAATGTCATTTACTCCAGAACTATCCCCTGTATTACTAATGCACAGAGGCAATTCCTAAATAATTTATCCTTCAGCTTGGGTCCCTTTTCAGTACTCTGTGGTATGACCCCAGAAACATTCATTCACAAATGAGAAGTATAGGAATTAAAATCATAGTAATGGTGTTTTGAATGCCTAATAGGATGACTTGGTTAGGTGTGAAATGGCTCTCCAGGGCAGTTAACCACGTATTTAGCAATGAAACTACGGGAAAGGTAGGAGAGGGTAACTTCTTACTTCTTGGTCGTGCAACATTTCAGACGTTTTTCTACCCTTTCTTTTCCTTCCTCATGGTGTGGAGATCCCAGGGTTTTTTTCTCCATTATGCCAAAGCTGCTCTTTTCTCCTCTCAAATCCAACATTGGGCACACTGTTGGTATCTATTGCTTGGGCAAGTGAGACAGAAATAGTCAGTACTCTCTGTCCGCCTTGGATTTAATAAGATATTAGAAGAGTATTGCAAGCAGCTCCAAAGCTCCTGAAAAGAGGGCTGACTTTTGATGAATCATTAGATTGCAGTGTTGTTCCTTTGGTACTAGCCTGTGCTTAAGCTACAGACTGCTATGGTAAGAAGTTTTAAAGCCATTTTGTGGAAGCAGGCCCCATATACTAAGGCCTCCTTCCCTTTCTAGTGAAGAAAACGAAAGAAATATGTGAATAGTCTCAGCTTTATATGCCAGCATAATAAGAGAAGTTGGACACATTGCACTTAACTGAGTTATCACCAAGACCGTTGAAGCCTGTTCCTTCTACCAAGCCTACACTGACACGGACCAGTCTTTTGCCTGACTTTGACCACAAGAATGTTGGAGGTGGTGTATGGAGCTAGAAACCAAAACATTGGTGGCCAATTCTCCCACTTCCACAGATGAAAGGCCCAGGAGAGCTGTCTAAATCTCATACTCTTTGGTTTTCACTCCGCTTAGACCACCAGACTGATTCCAAGGATGCTGGCACCAAGTCCTGTTCCACTTGTGCCAATGACTCTGGATCAAGCTTTTTGTTTCTTAAGGACCATTAGGCCAGTACTGATATTCCCTTCCCCTATCTTGGTACATGGCATCCGTTTTTATAACACTGACACCTGATGCCATAACCACCTCAGGGATTGTACCTGGTTACCATTTAACATCATTGCCTAGTGATGATACCACTGACTGCTCATACTGACATCGTTAGCCCATATTCAGCAGCATTGGATCAATACAGTTACAAGTTTGCCTTCTTGGCACTTGTAACCACAGAGACAAAATAGAGTAACTGGGATCATTGTGCCATATACAAACAAAAGACTAGGCTGTGTCAGCTAGGGCTCAGTACCAAATCAGGTTCCTCCCTCCAAATCCTGAGTTTGTAGGCCTGTAGTCGCACTAGGGGCGTCATGCCCCAGTTCGTGCCATAACACCTGCAACTTCTTTGTGTGCATCACGAACCCACTAAAAGATCCAATTCCTCATCATATACTCCAGAAACCTCTCCAGAAAGGCTTATAAAGGCCACTTAAAATGCCAAATGCATACATTTTTCATTGATGTTGCTGATCACAGATGTGGACACGTAAGAGAGGACTGTTTATTTTGGGTCATTACCAGATGACACCAGGTTTGGTGAGTTTCTCCATATGATGCAATAAAATTTTGCTGGCTCATGGATTCCTTTCCATCCATCCACAGTAGGTCTCAGCAGGTTTGTTGGTATTACTCTGTCATTATTGGTGGTCCTTCTCTTTGTGGATTTGTTAGAGGTTGCATCCAAAGTTGTAATAGGTAACTGACATGGCAACCAGTCCCCAGAAAAGGGACCATTGTTTTTGCCCAGCTAGGGCTTGGACCATTTGCCCAGTGAGAACCCCCTCAAAACTGATGCCATAATTTCTGCAGAAGCCATAAGGAAGGGTCCAACTTTTCAGAGCCCAGGTGTCCATATGCTGGCAGAGAATCCAGGACCATAGACAGATTTGAGCATTACAAGTTTGTGTCCTATAGTCTGTTGCTCTCGGTGCTGACCTCTTTGACTCGTATCTTTTTTTATTTGCAGACTCATTAGACTACTTGTTCCACACAGAGTATTTTCTTCATGTTCATCATTCTCACTGCTTCAGTAGCCTTTAGCTATTTGGGCTGCATACTGCTCAAGGAAGGTCATGCTTACTGAATCTGGTGGACTTCTTCAAAAAGATCACAAAGGCAATAAATGAGGGTAAAACTGTGTATACTGCCTACCTACATCTAGCTAAGGCATTTGATACAATACCCAGGTTGGGCGTTGTCAACAAACTTAACAAAACTAATTATAAACCCCTTTATAACACACTGGATAGCTAGCTGGCTCACTGATAGGACCCAGTAGGTCTCCTTCACATAGAGGCCGGTCACCAGTGGAGTCCTCCAGGGCTCTGTCTAGACCCACGCCTCTTTGGCATGTGCTTCTTGGATGTCAAAGGCCTCTGGCTAAACAAGTTTGCAGATGATTTCAAACTGGGAGCAGTCACTGAATCTCTCCAAGACAGAGAACACCCTTCATTAAGGTCTAATACAGACAAACACTTGGTGTCAAACCCATGGCTTAAAATGAAATGCCAGGAAATACATTATTGTACCTTTTGGGAACTTTGCCATCCTGGGTAGCTACTTCATCAATAAAACGCCGTTAGTAGTTGATTCACTAGTCAGTAATCTGGGAACTTATGTAGATAGTAACCTAGCCTTTGACCAGCATGTGTCCAAGGCAGTAAGAACATCCTTTTATGTTGCCCAACTTATAAGCAAGGGCATGTCATCTAGGTCCATAGAGGTCATCATACCAATGTACTCTGCCCTCATCAGCCCCATTATAGCATGTAATGCCTTCTTCGGTATGTACCCGACTAGACACATGCAGCAGCTAGAATGTCAACATTCCTTACAAAAAGAATACAGAGAATAAACACTGTTCTATGCTGCTTTACACTTTATTTTACAGCATTCTAAGAGGTATTCCTGCACCCTGTTTTGATGAATCATTTGCACATCTGCAAAATACACAGCATCAGAACTGCTAGGTTAAAAGACACGGATTTTGCTTGCAACATAAATAGGGCATGTTTGGTAGATAGATATGCTTCTCAGAGAATTTCTTTTCTCTTAAACAGACATCCCATCAATGTGAAGCAGATTTCTTCCCTATCCCTATTTAAGCCCAATTTGGACCTATAGATGGATAACTGGAAATTCACTCTTGTTCTGACTCGTATCTGTTAAGGGACAGAGACATTCAGTAAATCACTCCCTATAAATCAAATTTGTAGGTCACATTTGGGTTGTAGGACTAAGCTTTTAAGGACCCTAGTGGTAGTTTGCCTAGTATACACCTATGAGTCTATAATTGAATGAGAGGGATCTTCCAGGAATGGAACCAGCTGTGGGGATCACCTCAGATAGATCTGTTTACCTCCTTTCAAAACAGACACCTAAGTAAATTCTGCACCAGTACCCCTTGCAGGCAGTCCTAAAAAGCGTGCATTTTCATTCCCATGGCTGGGATTGTTCCCGTGTGCATTAATAACCTTTCCACAGATATCCAGGGTCATTCTGATAGTTCAAATGGACTTTCCAAAAATTGAAGTGATTCCTTTCTCATCCAGGCAGCATTGGTTCTCCTTTCCTATGGAATTGGCCAGAGGCAATTACCACAAGGTATATCACAGACTGGATATAGTCATACAAGATGCTGGGAGTTTGATGCACCCTACTCACTCACAAACAACTTCAAACTGCCTTGATGATTTAATTATACCTTTTAGACACCTTTTTCATGAGGATGTACAGCAGGTACTAAGGGAGGCAAGAAATCCTGCTAGAAAATCTTATGTTAGCTAGTGGAAAAGGTTTTCTAGTTGGTGCCTCGCCTATAACCAGAGCCCTGTTCAGGATTTAGTACCACTGGTTCTCAAACATTTATGCGAGTTACTATCCTGTGGCCTATTTACTACTTTGGGAAAGGGTATTAGTCATCAGTTTCAGCATGTCTACCCCTGGATCCTCCTCTTCATTTCATATTTTGCTCAAGCTGTTCTACAAAGAGGTTTTTCCGTTGATCTGCAAGATAACCTTTTATTCAGGTGACACTTTACTTTTTACTAGGAAAGTTATAGCTGTCTACATTTGACCCAGCTATTCTGGCTGCTTTGGGTTCATCTTTTTGGTAGACTAATTGGTTTATTGCTGTGACATCTGTAAGAGAATATCCAGGTTGGAACTATTTATGATGGGCTAACCTTTTTTACTTTTCTTGCTTATAAGATTATATGAAAAAAATCGCCCACATATATCCTTACTACTTTGAGTGTACCCTGAATCTAGACATCTCTCTCCTTCTTTTCATTCAGAATTTGAATGACAGAGATAATAGATTATGTACACTCTGATCATGCTTTTGCCAACTGTTATTTATCTTGTCAATATTAAGTTCTTTTGGAAGGATATGCAGCTGGTAGCATTCCTTGTATGGGACTGGAAAAGGACAAACTGTAAATTACAACAGTTCCAGTTGGTTGTTCCTTACTATTGCTTTTTTGTTTTTCCCACTGTGGTTAAACATTTCCAGACAGAATTAAGTTGCATTCTAGTAGAGCCTTGCTTTCTTTGATGGCTTATTGGAAAAGGGTGGACTCTAGAAGCATTTTAAAGGCAACTACATTGTCCTTCATGCATACTTTCACAAAACATGGACATACTAAATTCCCTTTCTAGGTCCAGGCTGTTCTTGATAAGAGCATTCTCCAGGAATTCATGGATCCATATCCTTCCTCCTCCCAGGTTGGATGAGCTTTGGTAACCAACCCAAATAGCCAGAGGCTACTGCAACAATAAGAATGATGAACATAGTATGGTTGTGTAAGGTGCACTTACTATAACAGTAGATGCTGGAATTCCTCACTCCTGCAGCAGCTGCTCCTACATTCCATCCCCCTTTCTGCATATGTAGTTTATAGGCTGATAGATAAATATTTGTTTTTATTATATTTTTTATTATTAGAATGCTCCTATTCTTATGGGCAAGAAAGTTCTGAAGTAATCTTCACTCAGAATGCTGATGTTCCTGTACAAATGAGCTGTCCGGTCAGCAGTATGAGTGAAAATGTAGGAGGAAGCCAGGGCTTTGTGAAGCTGGCTAGCTCTTGTATCATGGGCAGGGTACAACACAAATAGCAAAGGCAACTGCAGCAGTGAGGAATTCGAACATCATATGGTACAGTAAGTGCAGCTTACACAACCGTACTTTATTGCAAACTTATTTGTACTCATTAGGGTACTTTGTCAAAGAGTTGTCTGATAAAATACTCATTGTGGCAAAGAGTTACCAGATGGGCCATCCCAAAAAGAGAAAAATTACTGGCCCAGACCACAACATCCACAAACGTCATGAATTGCATGATGTGTGCCAATATTCCTGGCTCAAGCTGACTAATTTTTTGTTGGATACTAGTGCAGCATTTTGGAGTCCCTATTCACAGGTTCCCTTCTGTTTGTCAATAACATTAACAAGCACATGAAAGACTTTGAAGAACAGTTCAAAAACCCTGGCAGCTGTTAGATTAAAATTGCAACTTCCACATTGTTCATTCAACAGAATGCAGAGAAGTCAAATGTGTGTCCCATATTAAGATCACTAAAGAAGCGTGGAAGGAGAACAAGCTTTATCATGCAATTTTTATTGTGATCACCAACCCAGGAGTACAAATAAATGTAACCGACTGGGTGAGTGCAGTCAACCCAGGGCAGACAGTAGCACTTTTGAAGCCAGCCCTGACTTATGTGCTCTGTAGGCAATGTGGGGGGAGCACAGCTGTCAGTCCAAGTTGTCAAAGATCACCAAGAACAGGTAGGTCAAGAACTATATATCCATAGGCTAAAAAATCTCCTTCATAGCATTCTTTACCCCAGCCAAGTCTTTGCCATGTATCCCACCCCAAAAGATTTGTGGCAAGCAAAGAGCCCACCAGCTCAGAGAGGTCAGTGTTACTCTTGCAGATTCTTTTGGTGCCAAAAGAAACAGAGGATCTTGGACCCTGACTGGTTCTTAATGGCCTAAGCCATTACTTTGTAAAAGCCAAGTTCAGGATGATCTGTGTACTAAGCAGTTTGCCTTGACCATCACAAGGAAACTGGATGTGCTGATGTCCTTCATGGATGCATCTGCAGTCATAACAAGTGGGTTGTCCTGTCGTCAGGCAGCCCTGCAGTCGGCCGGATTCCAAAGTCCGGGTCCGGCTTCGGCTGATGTCGCACTCCACCCGACATCATCTCTGTTGGTCTTCGGGTATAAAAGCATCAGCCGACGCCATTTTCCTTGGTCTTTCTTGCCGCGTGGCGCCCGAAGCAGAAGCTGTTCGCAAGTGCCGGTCGGTCGGATCCAGAGATTACTTCTACCGAATACTACTTCGAAGACTTCTAAAGCTAAGTACCCCGTTGGGGACTCTTTCTTGCCTCAGCCGATGTCAGAAAAAGTTAACAATTGTTTAACCTGTGGGAAACAAATACCTCATAAAGATTTCCACTCTTACTGTCTGCCTTGTTTAGGCCCAGCCCGACGTAGCAGCCTGTTCGGCCTGTGCCTCTTTCAACCGAGCGCTTAGGCGTCGGTCGGAGTTTGCAGAACAGTTTTTCGGTTCTGTTTTGCGTACATTATGCCGTCGGATCCTCCGACTACCCCAAAAGCATAAAGATAAAGACCGACACTCGCGGTCCGCGGTTTCGGCGAAACCACGGTAAAGCAAACCGCAGTGTCTCGGTTTCGGCGAAACCGAGAAAACTGATCAAAGTACAGCTGCACCTATTCTTACAACTGCGGCCCCTGCTACAACTCTTGAATCGACCTCAGAAATTTTACCCACTACGGTGGTTGACTTATCAGACACCATTCCCTTGGATGTCTCTACCCCAGCACGTGGTGCTGCTAGGCCTCCAGCTGGCATGTCCATTAAGGCCTTCGCCAGGGCTAAAGCAGCCAAGACTACTAAAACAGTGCCTGTTAAACCCGGCACATCCAGGCCCTCTTCTAGTTCGCAAATGCTTTCTTTGGCAGAAGATTTAATTTCTTTAATTAGAGGATCTCAATCTCACCCAGACAGGGCCTCTCAGCCCCAGAGAAGAGACCTAGGGCAGAGCGCCCTGACCCAGTGTCTTCTGATGATTCTGCTGATGAATCAGACATAACTGACCAGCCTGAGGCTCCCTTCTCCAATTTTGAAGATTCTGATGCTGAAGAATCCATTCCAGCTGCTTCCCCACCAGAAGAATTCTCCTTTGGGAAACCTTGCATGCCATGCGAGAACAGTTCCAATGGCAGCAACAGGATTTTCAGACTCCAGAAAAGACTTAGGACCTTTCTGCACCTCCCACAGCACAGGCCCTTAGCTATACCTCCTGTTCTCTCTGTGGTGGATGATGCTTTCAATGATGTTTGCTCCGCTCCAGATTCTTTACCCCAGCCCCTGCCAAACCAGACAGATTTTACAGGGTGCCAGACACTCATCACCACCTTTACAAGGCCCCACTTGCAGACCCAGAAACTATATCCCAGGGTCCCAAGGCAGTAGCCGCAACCACAGCTAAAAACCCTATTCCTTCTGAAAGGGAAGCAAGGTCATTAGACAGATGGGGTAAAAAGGTCTACACTTCAGCTACTCTCTCAGCTAGAGCTTTAAACTGTCAGTTTCACATGATACAATACCAAGAGTTTATGCTTGATCAGTTAACTAAAAAACTAACCACTGATGAATCTCTGGATAAGAAATATGTATTAGAGATGGTAAATAACATACAACAGGTTAGCAACCATTCCTTAAAATGTGGCTATGATGCACTGGAGGCTTCATTTAGATCAGCCATGACAGGCACAGTGATAAGAAGGCATGCATGGCTAAAAGAACAAGCTTTACGGATCATGTTAAAGCTAAGTTGCTAGATGCTCCTATGGACAAGACAAGTTTGTTTGGTACACCTGCCCAGCAGGTTATGAAGAAAATGGAAGAAAAGGCAAAATCTGTTCAAACTGTTAAAGATTTCTTGCAGGTTCAACCCCAAGGTTTAGCAGGAACTGGCCTGCCAAAATTGGTCCTTTCCTGACTCCACAAAATTTCAAAGGGGCAGGAATAGGCGTTCCAGAGGCAGAAACCAATCCAGAGGAGGTGCCTACAGAGGACGACAGTGGCAAGGTAACAACAGAGGCACAGACACAGCCACTGCCACTACATCAGCACAACCACAGTGACTTAATCCTAAATCCGCCTACCAGGGAACAAATAGCAGCTCCTCTAGGCGGAAAGTTAACCTTATTTTCAAAGAACTGGCACTACATAACAAAAGACAAGTGGATTTTACAAACCATAGATCAAGGTTACGGTTTCACTTCCACACTTTACCAGTCAAAGAGGAATGCCAAATCTACCTCCAAATCAAAAACAGAGGCTCTACGCCAGATAATGGAGTTAGCAAACATGAGAGCTGTGGAAAGAGTGCCAACAGCAGAACAAGGAAAGGGTTCTACTCCAGACTATTCCTAGTTCCAAGAAAGGAAAAAGTTGGAGACCAATTCTCGACCTGTCCACCTTAAATACATACATCATTGTCCCAAAATTCAAAATGCTGACCCTACAGCAACTTCTTCCCATGCTGGGCAAGGAGTCTTGGCTGGTAACTCTAGATCTCAAGGAGGCATACCTGCACGTCCCCATTCGACCAATCTGCAGAAGATACCTCAGATTTCTTGCAGGATCAGAGCACTATCAATTCTCAGCATTGCCCTTTGGCTTATCTACTGCGCCCAGAGTATTCACAAAATGCCTGGCATCAGTAATCGCCCATTGCAGACTACAGGGAATTCAAATTTACCCATACCTGGACGACTGCCTGCTACAAGGGGACAACAAAAGCAAGCTGACAACAGATTTACAAAGGGTCATTTACTTGCTACAAGGACTGGGATACACAGTCAATTTACAAAAGTCAAGGCTGATACCATCCCAAACAAGGACGTTCTTGGGCGCGGAATTGGACACAGTACAACAAATGGCATTCCTGACTACAGAAAAACAAAAGAACTTCCTCTTTACTTCTTGGCACTAACAAAACTGAACAAGTTAACAGCAAGAAAAGTTCTGCAGGCCTTGGGCTTCATGGCATCATGCATAATCTTGGTCCCATTTGCCAGACTACATATGAGGAAACTACAGTGGTACCTAAAGAATTTATGGTCCCAACACAGACACAGTCTAGAAACAGAAATCCCACTAATTCCATGCTTAAAACAGGAGTTCCTATGGTGGGCTCAGGCATGCCAGTCAAACCCAGGCCTACCCTTTCGCAGATGTCAACCAAGCCAGACCATCACAACAGGCGCTTCAGACCTAGGATGGGGGCCCACATGCTGGACAAATGCGTGCAAGGATTGTGGACACAGGATCAACTTCGCCTGCACATCAATCTAAAAGAAATGCTGGCAGTAAAACTGGCAATCCAAAAGTTCAAACCATTTCTCAAAGAGGGCCAGTTGATGATAAGGACAGACAACACCACAGTCATGTGGTACACCAACAAACAGGGAGGCACTCATTCATACCCCTATGCAGAATGACCTTGGAGCTGTGGACCCTGGCACTCAGCTACAACATTCAGTTACAGGCAATATTTGTACCGGGAAAGACAATACTCTAGCAGACATATTAAGCAGAACCACTTGGATGCCCACGAATGGAAGCTGCACCGGACATCTTCAAGACCATCTCAAAGAAATGGGGAATGCCACAGATAGACCTATTCGCATCACCTCTCAATCACCAGCTCAAAAATTCTGCACAAGGACATTCCACCCACTAGCATGGAAAGTGGACTCACTCTCCTTCAACTGGAAAGGCCTAACAGCATATGCATTCCCACCTCTTCCTTTGATACACAAGGTACTACTAAAAATCAAGGAAGAACGTCCAAGGATAATCCTGATAGCTCCAAACTGGCCAAGACAGCACTGGTACCCACTACTGAAGAGCATGTCTCGGAACAAAATGTGGCCAATACCTCTGATGCCTTTGATGTTAACTCAGAACAACTACAGCATCATACATCCAAACCTAAACGCTGCAACTGACTGCATGGAACATCACATAGCAGCAGCTAATCCAGAACTTTCCCAAAGAGTTAAGGACATTATTCTTGAAGCACGCAGACCTTCAACAAGAAGGAACTATGCTGGAAAATGGAAAAGGTTTGTCATTTGGAGTGCGGAAAGAGGAAAAGATGTGTCAAACATAGATATGCCTAACATTCTGGAGTATCTGGCGAACTTCTTCATTCAGGCCTGTCCTACTCCTCCATCAAGATACATGCATCAGCTATTTCAGCAGAATACAGCTTTGATCCACCTGTTTTTCGCACCCTTTGCTCAGGCAGTTCCTCAGAGGAATCAAGAATGTAAAACCTCCAAGGAAACCACCATTACCAGCTTGGGATTTAAACTTTGTGCTAGAAAAGTTGACACTATCACCCTTTGAACCAGCAGCAACAGCAGACCTACAACACCTGTCATGGAAAACTGCTTTCCTACTGGCAATAACTTCAGCAAGGAGGGTTTCAGAACTACAGGCCTTAATGGCAGTGCAACCCTTCCTAATCTTCCACCAAGATAGAGTGTCCATGAGGACTAATCCTACATTTATGCCCAAGGTGGTATCCAGAGTGTCTTTAACCCAGGCAATCCACCTACCTACCTTCTTTCCCAACCCACAAAACAGAGGGAAAGAATACTGCATACCTTGGATGTACATAGACAGCTACGCTACTACTTGGACAGAACAAAAATAGCAGAAAGACTGACCAACTTTTTGTAGCCTATGCAACAGGAAGGGAAGGAAAAGCTATTTCAAACAGACAATCTCCAAATGGATAGGAAATTGCATACGATACTGTTACTCCTTCCATGGAAAACAAATTCCACAGAACATAAGACCTCATTCTACAAGGGCAACAGCCACTACCACAGCCTTCTTACGAGTGGCAACCAAAGACATTATTGAGGCGGCTACTTGGACCTCCGTGCATACATTTGCCAAGCATTATAATTTGCCTCTATATTCCAGATCCCGAGCAGGGTTTGCCACTGCTGTACTGCAAGGGATCCTAAACACACCATAATCTACTTTTATCCTCCTCCCTAGTTGGCTATGGTATTCTACCCACTTGTTATGACTGCAGATGCATCCATGAAGGACATAGTACAGTTTTGTACCTACCATAAATGTAGATGTCCGAACTGGATAGCATCTGCAGTCAGGATTACCCTCCCTCCTTCCCCTCTGTGGTACTCCTAGGGTGTTTACCCTCCTAATAGCTAGCTGTTGGGGGGAGTCTTTTATGGTGTATTTGTTTGTATATATGTACATATATGCTTATTGTTGTGTTTACCTCTATCTATTTGGAAACATTGGCATCTATCCAAATTTTTAGCCTGCAAGAGGGCTACTGGCATCTGGGGCAAGAAACACTGAGGAAAATGGCGTCGGCTGATGCTTTTATACCCGAAGACCAACAGAGATGGCGTCGGGTGGAGTGCGACATCAGCCGAAGCCGGACCCGGACTTTGCAATCCGGCCGACTGCAGGGCTGCCTGACGACAGGACAACCCACTTGTTATGACTGCAGATGCTATCCAGTTCGGACATCTACATTTATGGTAGGTACAAAACTGTACTTTTAGGTTTCCAAAACCTCTACCTGCTCATCATCATAACTAAGGAGTCTAGAAGATTTGTGCTTTTCAGAGCTGGAGTCAGTCATTAGCAGGTTAAGAACCTTACTCTTTTTTTTCAAACCTGACTACACAAGATGTTAAAAATAAATAAATAAAAGAATACCCAAGATGTTCACCAAGTGTGTGGCAGTAGTCACAGTCCATGAGAGACTACAAGGGATCAAAAATGTCCACTATCGAAGCACTTGGCTTCTTATTGTCCCTTCACAGAATAATCCTTCCTATCAGTAGTGTTCTGTGATCACACTGATTATCATCATTAGATCACTGCTGCAGCAGCCTGAGCTACAGGGATTATATCCTGCCTAGGATGTAACAGCTGGACATCTTCCAAAGCTTTAGGGTACCCTCCATGCACCTAGACCTGTGAAAGCTTGAGCAGAGCAGTGGTCTGGGCACCAGGCCATTGAAAGCTTTTCTTTTGCCAAATAATGCTCCTCTTGCAGGCTTTCGAGGATCAGTCATGGGCTAGCATTTCTCCATAGCTGGCAGATGATAAATCTTTCACATTTAATTTTTATGATAAAAACAGTACTTTTGTTTAAGTACTGTCTGATTTTTGCTACAGTTTGCTGTTTTGGGGACTGAAGTTACTGTCATTTGAAGCAGCGTGTTTTAAAGTTCTATTTCTACTGTAAATTTTAGCTTTTAACAAATTTACCACAGATTTTACTGATAATTTTATGAATGCTCATATTGTCTGAGGCAAGTGTGTTTTGCGCTTGTCAATGTGTATTTTTTAGGAAACGCAACTTTTTTCATGCCTTTAACCATCTACTGTTGCTAACGTAACTTACTGCATTCAGGCTTCTATTTTGGCTTAACAATTGAACAGCTTACCAGCTCACTGGTTGTTACTTCCACTAAATACACACAGGTAAAAAATGACTACACAGCATTTGCCAGTTCAGCAGGCTCTTGCCTCAGCTGCACATGCATGACCCTGCAGTGACCATTTCTGTTATGTAGGCCACTCAGCCTTTTCTCTGATTTCCTTTGGTACAATCCCCTCTGCCACCATGGTCTTTGCCACTGTTTGAGTCACCTCTGTGGGTATGGGAGACCTACCTGGGAAGGACCTGGGAATGCTTCTTTGCTTGGCTGTACTGAGATGCCCGTTTCCTGGGATGATGTACTTGACATGAGTTTGGTTGCTTCTATGGATATTCCTGGTAGAAAGAAGTGAAAGTTAAGCACTTATTTTCTCTTGTCTCTACTACACTAGATAGGAAAGATTTATTGGACTTAACGGAAAACTTAGTTCAGGCTGTCAGCACTTCACATTTTAGTTCTACTGTTAAGGCAAAAAAAAAAAGGAAATTCTTTGGTTTCTGGAGAGTCCCAATATGATGAACAGGGAATAGAATTGGAGGGAATACATTCAGTTATTTCTCCTCAGGCTACAGATTCTAAGGTGAGTATTGTTTCTGATTTTCCCTATGAAAAATGTTCCACTTCTGAAACCATCCCTAGAATTAATCAAGCGTTTCTGTTGGAACATAACATTACAGTTTGTGTGTGTGTATAAAATATGTTATGATTTATTATGGCTAGAATTTCCACAGCCTACTACTGATGTTCTTCGTATTTCACTGTTGCAGTCATTACATTTGGGTAATCTGCTGGCAGGTTGCCCTCAGTTGGCCTGGTTAACAAAGTCTTGGGAACTGTGTCGGTTGCTGTCCCTTCTTCCATGACATCAGGTAGTCAGGGATATAAAACATGCAGTCGACGCCATTACATCAGTCTTTCCTGCCGCGCGGTGCCCGAAGCAGAAGCAGGTCGCAAGTGCTGGTCGGCCGACTCATGAAATTTTCGTTTTCGAGTTTCAGATCCGAAGTCTTCAACTAAAAAGCTAAGGTACCCCATTGGGAAACTTTTTCTTGCTCCTTGCCAATGTCAGTAAAAGTTAATAATTGTATTACTTGTGGGAAGCAAATACCTCATAAGGATTTTCATTTGTATTGTATTCCTTGCCTAGGCCCTGACCACGACGTACCTTGCTGTCGGTTCTGTGTTTTACTTAATCAACGCACTATCCATCGTCGGTACATTTTTGCTTCTAAATATTTTGGCTCACACTTTAATTATCCAGAAATGACGGTTAGCAATCCGACTACCGGAATACCTAAAAAACGCAAAGAAAAAGACAGACAGACAGGCCGTTGAGGTCCAAAACTGCCGATGACACTTCTCCTAAGTCAGTCGTCTGTTCGCCGGTACTCAGTGAGGCGTTTTCGCAGCCCCTGATACCCGCTACTTATGATTCGCAGGCCTCTACTAAGACCCATTTGGAGTCCGGTATGCCGTGAGATGCTTCAATTATGGAACCCGCTGATGTCTCTACCTTGGATGGGTCCGGAGCCGCTGTGTAGGCACTGGCTTCTGAGGGTATATTCAGGCCTACAGATTTGTATATTAAACCGACGCCATCTTCAATATTAAGGCCAAAATCTCGAACTATGTCTAAAAATCAGACGCCTAGGCCACATGTGCAGGCCCCTATGCCTAAAAAACAAATGATCAAAATGGCTGAAGATTTAATTACTCTAATCAGGGGTAGCCAACCCCCCCCCCCCTTCTATGAGGCCTAGGCAAGAAACTGACTATGAATTTTCTGAACAGGATTCTATTTCTTCTGACTCTTCTAATGAACAGGAATTGTCTATACCTACTTATGAGGACTCTGATGCAGAGGATTCCATTCCTTCTGCTTCTCCCCCTGAGGATTTTTCTTTTGGGGAAACTTTACATACCTTAAGGGAACATTTCCACTGGGAAAGTCAGAATTTTTCTGAATCTAAAAAGAGGTTTAGGGATTTTCTTCTTCTTCCTCACCATAGGCCTTTGGCTATACCTCCTGTTCTAGACACTGTTAATGTGTTTTCAGAATCTATTATGGCTCCTGATTCTCTGCCTCTTGCTCCTTGTAAGCCGGGCAGATCCTGATTCTCTGCCTCTTGCTTCTTGTAAGCTGGGCAGATGCTACAGGGTTCCTGACTCCCACAATTCCTTTTCAAAAATCCTGTTGCGGATCCTGAAACCATTTCTCAGGGCCCTAAGGGCATTAAGGCTTCTACTGCTAAAAATCCTACCCCTTCTGATAGAGATTCCAGGGCGCTGGATAGATGGGGTAAGAAGGTCTACACTTCTGCAACCTTGGCAATCAGGGCTTTAAACTATCAATTCCATATGCTAAAATATCAGCAGCATATCATGGGACTGCTTAAACAGAAAATGATGTTGATTTCTGACTGTGTGGAAAATAAAAGATTTACAGGATCTATTGCATTCAGCTGAACAAGTTGGAAAACATACTTTGCAATGTGGTTTTGATTCTTTGGAGGCCTCTTGCAGGGCTGCTGTAACTGGGTCTGTGCTAAGGAGGCATGCTTGCTCAGAGCAATCTCTGCCTGATCATGTTAAAGCAAAACTGTTGGATGCTCCTTTACAACAGGGACCGTCTCTTTGGCAATAAGGCTGAAGAAGTTCTAAAAAAGATGGAAGATAAAGCTAAATCTATGCAAACTGTGAAAGATTTCTTACAAGTACAACCTCCAAGATTTAGTAGGCACTGGCTTACTAAGAACTGGTCCTTTCCAGTTCCTTTGAGAGCCACTCAAGTCAAACCCAGACATTCCAAAGGCACCAGGTTTCAGTCCCAAGGGACTTTCAGAACAAAGCAATGGGGTGCCTCCTCTTCCAAATCTGGAAACAGCAAGACACCTCCCTATGGTAAGCAGTCTCAATGACTTCCCTCTACACTTACCAAGCACTTACCTTTTAGCCACCCCTTTGGGGGGAAAACTGGCTCTTCATGCAAAAAACTGGCAACTTATAACCCAGGACAAATGGATTTTAAATATAGTATCCCAGGGATACAGATTTCATTTCCAGACATTGCCAACTCCAAATGGATGGCCAGACCTGCCCCCAAATCAGTGGGCAGAGGCCCAGAAACAAGTACTTTCCCTCATGAGCATGGGGGCTATTCAACTAGTACCAGAAGAGGAAAAGGGACAAGGTTTCTATTCAAGACTTTTCCAGGTACCCAGAAAAGACAAATCATGGTGTCCAATTCTGGACTTATCTACTCTAAACACCTTTCTTGGCATTCCAAAATTCAAGATACTGACTCTTCACCAGTTACTTCCTATGCTAGGCAAAGATGCCTGGTTGGCAGCTCTAGATTAAAAAGAGGCTTACCTGCATATCTCAGTCAGGGAATCTTGCAGAAGATACCTCCGCTTCAAAGCAGGCTACTTGCATTACCAGTTCTCTGCTCTGCCCTTTGGCTTATCTACTGCGCCCAGGGTCTTTACAAAGTGCCTGGCTCCAGTAACTTGTCTAGGGTACACTATAAATGAAAAGAAATCACAACTGGTACCCTCTCAGAAAATTACATTCCTGGATGCAAGCTTGAATACAACTGCCCAGATGGATTTCCTTACGCCAGAAAAGCAAATTCATTTGGTGGCTTACTTCAAACAGGTGGCCACAAAAACCCTGCTTTCTGCAAGTTAAATACTGCAAGCCTTGGGGTTCATGGCTTCCTGCATTCTTCTAATTCCATATGCGACTGCATATGAGGAAACTTCAGTGGTACTTAAAAAGTCTATTGAGTCAACATTGTCACAGCCTGGAAACAATGATTCCTATCCATACCTTGCCTGCGCCTAGAGTTCCTATGGTGGGCAGAGGCCTGCCACCAGAGCAAGGCACTGCCATTCACACCACCCCCTGCCACCCAAGCCCTAACTACAGATGCATCAGACTATGCATGGGGTGCTCATCTGGCAGGGAAGTGCATTCAGGGAAAATGGAGCCCAAATCAAATGCACCTTCATATAAATCAAAAAGAAATGCTAGCTGTACAGAATGCACTGACAGCCTTCAAGGACTACCTTCATCCAGGGCAATTACTGATAGACAGACAACACCACGATTATGTGGTACATAAACAAGCAGGGGGGTACACACTCCTACCCCCTCTGCAGACTAGCCATGGCAGTGTGGAACACGGCCTTGAGCTAGCAAGTACAACTATAAGCTCAGTTCCTGCCAGGAAAGCTGAATACTCTGGCAGACGAACTAAGCAGAAATCTCTTGGACCCACACAAATGGAAACTGGAACCATGGATTTTCAACATGTTGACACGCAAATGGGGGAGCCCAGACATAGATCGTTTTCCTCCCCCCAGAACTATCAGTTGGACAACCTTTGCACAAGAACTCATCAGAAAAAGCCTGGAAAGTGGATGCTCTGATCTTCAGCTGGAAAAACCTATCAGTCTATGGCTTTCCCCTCTGCCTCTGCTCTCCAAGGTTCTACTAAAAGTCAAACAGGACAAACCAAGAATGATTTTGATTGCTCCAGACTGGCCTCGCCAAGACTGGTACCCACTCCTGTGCAGTGTCTCTCACATTTTACCATGGCACCTGCCTCAGACACCTTCCTTACTGTCTCAGCAGAACAACCAAACTTTGCACCTTCAGCTCCAAACTTTGAATCTTGCAGCTTGGCTAATCACCTAAATTCACCCTTAGCATCCCTCAGCAAACCTGTGATGGATGTCATTTTGGAGGCGAGAAGACCTAGTACTAGAAAATGTTATGCTGACAAATGGAAAAAATTCTGTGCCTGGAATCAATCTCAAGGGATAAGCACAGCAGTGCCCAACATTCCTCAGATTTTGCAATACTTAACTGAGATGCTTCACAAGGGCCTGTCTTTTTCTTCCATAAAAATCCATGCCTCAGCCATTTCAGCTCATTAAAACACAGAACCTCCCTTCTTCTCTCATCCTCTGCTAAAGCAGTATCTCAGAGGGACCAAAAACTTAAGACCACCCAGGAGAGCTCCAACCCCTGCCTGGGACCTTAATTTTGTATTTGAGAAACTCACTCTCCCTCCTTTCGAGCCAGCTGCTACTGCAGACTTAAAATTTCTCTCCTGGAAAACAGCTTTCCTTTTAGCAGTCACTTCAGCAAGAAGGATTTCCGAATTACAGGCTCTTATGGCAGTGGAGCCTTTCATCATTTTTCATGCGGACAGGGTATTTCTCAGGATCAACACATCCTTCATGCCCAAGGTGATATCCAGTGTGGCTCTTAATCAGACCATTCATTTGCCAACTTTCTTTCCCAATCCACAGAACAAGGGGGAGCGGATTCTGCATTCATTGGATGTACACAGACAACTTAGATTTTACTTAAACAGGACTAAATCTCAAAGGAAATCTAAACAACTGCTGGTAGCATTTGCTGCAGGGGCAGAGGGAAAGGCTATTTCAAAGTAAACCATTTCCAAATGGATAAGCCATTGTATTCATTGCTGATCTAAGCACCATAGAAAAACTATCCCCCAGGGGATCAGATCCCATTCCACCAAGGCTGTATCTACTTCAACAGCCTTTCTCAGAGGTGTTCCTACCAGGGATATTCTAGAAGCTGCTACCTGGAGCTCAGTTCATACTTTCACCAAACATTACCATTTACCACTTTTCTCTAAATCCAGAGCTGGCTTTGCCACTGCTGTCTTGCAGGGCCTTATAGCTGGTCCTAATGCTGTATAATTTCCTCCTCCCAACCATAGCTTTGGGAATCTACCCAAATGTAATGACTGTAACAGTGTAACACGAAGAACATAGTACAGTTGTGTACACTTACCATAAATGTAGATGTTCGAGTGTATTCACTGTTGCAGTCCTGGTTACCCTCCATCCAGCCCCTATTTTTTCTCTGGCTATACCGCTACTTTCTTTTGCTATGCTTAAAAGCCCTTTTGGTGTATTTGCTTTTGGTTGGAGGTATATTTTTGTGTTCTTAATTTTATTTGCTCCCCATTTGGGGGGCACCTGACATCTGGGGCAAGAAAAACTGATGTAATGGTGTCGGCTGCATGTTTTATACCCCTGACGACCTGACGTCATGGAAGAAGGGACAGCAACTGACGCAGGACCCAAGACTTTGTTAATCAGGCCGACTGAGGGCAACCTGCCATCAGATTACCCAAATGTAATGACTGCAACAGTGAATACACTTGAACATCTACATTTATGGTACGTGTCCACAACTACTTTCTATGATGATTTTATTACAACATTTAACTTTCCTGATAGCCATATTCCCTTAGAGCTATTAAGAGATGGTTGTGGCTTAAGGTATTTGGGTGTGGGTTCTACACAGTACACAGTTTGTAGTAGTTAGTGATTAATTGTTGAGTTTTCCTTGTATTTTCTGGATTGTTTTATTTTATTTTATCCTCTGTGTGGGTGTGTGTGTGTCCTTTTTTTTCTTCTTGATACATATTTGAAAGTTTCTTTTGCATTTGAATAAGCCCTAGTACTCCAAGAAGGCAGAAACTGTACAAGACTCCTTAGCTTACAAATGCATATTTTCTAAACTCAGACCTTAGCCTACTATTTCCTTGTCAATCCTTCTGCAGCTTAATACTTAGTAAATGCTAATCCCTCACTCTCTCTGACAAAGATGGCAATATTTTAGACATATTTGGGAAAAGACAACTTAATTGTCAAGCTTACTTGAAAGTTTTTCCTTGTTCACTTTAAAGGACGTCTGTAAAAGCTCCTCAAAATACTGTTTCTCAAATAATCTAACATTCTTTGAAGCTTTCTTTTGAATTGGCTAATGCCTGTTCCAGGGCTGCTACTGAGTCTGCTATGAGAAGATTTGCATAGTTACATTCTCAAAATTTGCCCGAGGATGTAAATGATGCAATTTTGAATTTCCCCCTAGATAGGAGAAGTTGTATTTGGATCATGTGCTGTTGAGGCTTTAAAATGTGATGAGAGGAAAATTGATTCAAGGGGTGTCTCGTGTTTTTCAGCCTTCCTTCTCCAAGTTTCTTAGAAGCTCCATACTTAATTCAGGATCATTTTATTAGAAAAAAATGCAAAATAAGCAATCTGAGCAACTTCAGGTAAGTGGACATTCAAAAAAACAGTGGTAAGGAGGCTCTAAAATGACAGGGAGGGGCCAACCAGAAACAAGGCCAGTCCATCAAGTCAGAATCACTACAAATATAATCCTCACCACCACCATCACCTTAGCAACCCTAAATATGTTTCTCCATTTCTCTTTTTCATAGAAGATTGCAGGCAAATGGTTTCTGAAGAGTTATCCATTCAGATAGAGGTAGCAGTGGGAATCCCTTTGCCCTGTTCAGGAGATTCCTTCTCATCCACCATATCAAATTTCTTTATTTTCCGACCCCTAAGTAATTCCTTGAACTCTTGTGCTTTTCTGTCCAGTCATCTTCCAGATCTTCAGCCTGGTCTTTGACCTTAGAGCTTTTTCTGACCAGTGCTTGCAGCTGATTGTGGCAACCAGTGATTTTTGCTGTGGGCCGACTGTTTCACTGGGGATGACTTTGCAATCACTGATTCTACCTCAGTACCCTTTCCTTACTAGAAGGAAGTCTGCCTTTGTTGCATGTTGGCCCCTCTTGTATGTCATCTTGTGACTGTCTCTCTTACTGAACTGTGCTGTTGGCAATCATTAAGCCGTTTGCCAGACAGAAATCTAGAATGGCCTCTCCTTCTTTTTTCCCATTGTCCCACCCATGTGTACCAAGGCAGTCCTTGTACCCTGTTCTGGTATGTGAATTTGGGTCACCCATTATCAACACCAGTTCATGTTGTCATCCTTGATGTAGAAGATTCTAAAATTCCTATCTGAATGCACTCTTTTCCTCACTGTCACAACTCTGCTGTGAGGCATAGGCTAAGATTATGAATAGTGCCCTATCCTTACACTGAGTCTGATTACCATGAGCCTGTCACTAATCCTGATGACATCCCTTACTGTTTTCTGAGACCTGCCCCTCACCACATTTCCCACACCATTTGTAGTATGTCCTCCTCTTGTGTAGTAGATTCTGGACCCCAAGCCAAGTGGCTTTGACACACTATCCTTCCATCTTGTCTCCTGGATGCATAGGATGGTGAAACCTCCTCCTCATCATGTCATCCACTTCCAAGTTGCTTCCTGCCAGTGAACCTACATTGAGTGTAGCAATTCGTAGTTCTTGTCTGGCAGGTTGATTGATTTTATACCCAGCGTTTACTCAGTAGAGCTATCCCAGGTAACCCAAGCTGGGGCAACTGGACTCTGTCTAGCTAGTAGCTTAATGACATAGGGTGGTTGGGCCTTATGACATGTACATACTGGCTCGTAGGAGCATATACACCTTTCCTGCCGCTACCATGGATCCCTGGCATAGGTCAGAATTGGCCAGGTCTGTAACTCACTTATCAGCAAATACCCATGCCCATTTGGCAACATTAGTTAACATGGCTGAATCACCTAGAGACAGCTTTTACACAATTGAGTGGCTAACCCTGACACAGCACACAGTCTGTGATGCATGCCATCCTATTTTGAGGATACTTCTTAGCACAGTTGATGCCCAAAGCATTTGATCTGTACAACCCTTCGCCATGTAGGACACCATCTACAGTACAACCCTTCGCCATGTAGGACACCATCAACAGTTTGTGCTGCTGCCTGCCGCTCCATTCTTGGGTAATTTTGAGGTGGAAACATTCATGTTTTTGGGAGGTGAGAGGAACCCCACAGAGACCCAGGATGAACGTGCAAACTCCCTACAGGCACTGGCCAGAGGTCAGGATTGAAACTTGTATCCTGTGCATGGGAAGTGAAGACCTTAACCATTATGCCAGCTGATAAAGGTGCAGGGTTATTGACCTGACAGCGTCAGCTGGGAAACATCCACTCACCTTGCCTTGCTGTAAGTTTGGTTTTAGGGCATAGTAACTCTTTTTAGATTCAGGTAGGAATATAATGAAGTATAACTAAGATGTTTTCTTTATTTAAGACTGTCCTGCAATGTTTTAAACATTTTCTGTGATTTTGAACTATGAGGTTACTGTGATGATTTATTGAGTATTTTTTGTTCTTTTATTATTTATTATTAAACATATTTAAATCTTTCAATTGTGGCTGGTCTGTTTAGAGATATTTAAGCTCTTAGAGTACTTGCATATCTATTTGGTGACACTGTACAGGCCACTCCTAATAACCTGTCTCTTGGTCAAACTACCATTTGGATTAATAGTAACATTACACAGTAGGACTGTGCACCCTTTGTTAAGGGCCTTAAAGCAGCTGATAAGAGTGGCTGGTGGCAGTCGGAACTACCTTGTCTGGGCAGAGGAGGCATAGCTAGTAAACCTGTGCCAGCCTTTCCCGGGAGAGTGTGTGTGTGTGTGTGTGTGTGTGTATATATATATATATATATATATATATAAATCAAATATCAGTCTGTGTGTGTCAGCTGCTTGGGCAGGGACATGAAACACTGGTTGGACAGAGAGGCAGCCCCCAAAACCAAGGAGAAAAGGATTCTTCATACTCTGGATGTGCATGGACAGCTCGGGTGTTATTTTAACGGAACAAAGCCTTCCAGGAAAGATGAAGAGCTGTTTATTTCCTTTGATGCCAAGAAGAAAGGCCAATATGTGTCAAAACAGACTATTTCCATATAGTTGTCTCTTGCTATTTCCTTTTGTTCTTCCCACCATAATAAGACATTATCAGGCGATGGTCATTCTACAAGGGCCTTAGCTTTTTCTATGACATTTTGCTAAGGATTGGACTCTAAAAGCATTCTAGAAGCAGCTACGTTGCCCACTCACACACTGTTACAAAGCATTCCAAACTAGATTCCTTTTTTTTTTCTAGTCTAGAGCCATCTTTGCTAGGACCATTCTCCGAGGGCTCCTGGACCTTCCTCTTCCCAATATGTATAAGCTTAGGTATTCTACCGGTACAGCTCAAGCTACTACAGCAGTGATTGAGAGAACATAGTACAGTTGTGTAAGTGAACTTACTATAACAGTAGATGTTCAAATAAATCAGTATTGTAATAGCAACTCCCTCCTTCCATCACCTTTTTTGTGTGTTATGCTTATGCTGCTGCAAGGATTTGTATATATACACAACATTATCTTTCTTATCAAGCCCGTAGCTGCCTCTGTTTTCAGTTGGCAAGAAAGTCCTAAAACTTTTGGTGCCCAGGCTGCTACTTCTCTATACTTAAGACCTCATGCAACCAGCAGCCTGGGCACATGTGAAAGGAACACAAAGCTGTGGAAGGCTATTGCAGCAGTGATTTATTCAAACATCTACTGTTGTGGTAAGTTTACTTACTCTGTGTGAATGAAACACTTAATCTGATGTTGTCAGTCTTTATCTATTCTTGACTCTTGGGGTAGTCTGTTCCGATCCTTAGAACTGGTTTGACCATTATACAGCTCGCGCCACCCAAAAATCTCTCAAGCTAGCAGTACCCACAGTGCCCCTCTCCATATTACCTCAGCTCTTGTTTGCTGATCTTATCGCAAGACGCATCAGCCAATTCTCCTCTCACAGCTAAGTAAATATCTAAATTTATAAGTCTTTCTGCTTTCCGTTTTCACCCGTTTTACTAGAAACCTTTGTGTTCTCATCTCTACCCACATTTTCTTGAGCAAGCGAGTTAATTTCCATACATGTTGGTATTCTTTCTCCCACCATCGCTTGTAGTCCCCCATAGTTGGTAATATCCTCTTTTTTTCTACCTTTCTTACATAATTTTAAGTAGTTTTGTCTATCATTGTTGGTAGAATCTTTTTCTTCTGTCCTAGTGTTTGTGTCACTGTGTAACTACAGTTCTGCCTGTTGACTTCCCTTGTTTTTTCTTAGTCGTCATCAAGGCAGACAAGTCCAAGAGCATAACTGGTTTTAAGCAGTGCCAGGACTGCGGGCAGAAGATGCCCAACTCTGATGTGCACCCCACCTGCATTTATTGTTTAGGTTCTCCTCATTTAAACCTGGCATGCACCATCTACCAGGTCTTCAGTTCTAGGGCCTTGGTAGAACGACAGAATAAATGAATTCTTAAAGGGTTTATTAAGGCCCCCTTTGAGGAAGCCTCATACAAGGCCAATATGGTTCCAAAGGTCACTGGTTCCAAGACTAGTCAGTCGGTACTGACTTTTCCATTGACATCAACAACAAAAAAAAATAAGCCCTCTTCTGTTGTTTCCTCCTCGGACCCAAAAACTAAGGTTCCAAAGCTCTTGGAACGGCTTTCCTCCTCAACATCAGCCACTACTTCTGCACTGACTTCTTCAGTTTCCCGGTTGGTGCCGACATCTCCAACTGCACTGCAGCAGACCATACCCTCTCCAGTGCCAAAATGTGAACCTCTCTATAGACCCAGGACAAGGTACTCCCCTTCCATTGACCCTTTCTACGGTCAGCTTCCTAGTCCTTTTGTGAATAGGCCAGGATCTCCCTCTGGATTGTCCATTCGATCCTACAAGAGTCTCACTGAAGTAGATATAGTGAGGTCGGTGGACCAGCTCCTAGTGGCTAGGGTTCTCTATATCCTCCCAACCCCCTCTCCCACCTGGAATAGGGATGATTTCTCCCAGGACTCCACCATTTCTTCCTCCTCTGACCTCCACGGAAGCCTTAGAGCTTCCCACTTTGACTACTCAGGCTCCAGTTGCTCCTGCACTGACAGTCCCTTTGTCTTCAGTTCCAGAATCTTCTCTGATTTCTTCAATTCCATCAGAACTGGTGGGCTGCCAAGATTGTGGTTCTGCCGCCTGACCCAATGGGTTTGAGTCAGCTCCTTTTTTTTTTTTTTTATTCAGGGTCATCTTTACCTCTTAGATCTCCGATGGCTGGGAGCCTGCCCTCTGCTCCTGATTTGGAGGTGGGTCTCTCAGAATGGGGTGTGACCTCGGTTCTGAGTTTGTATGTCTCAGTTCTGGACTCCCATCCCTCTTCTGGGGGGGCCTGCCTTCCAAGCAATGGAGAGAGCGTTGGCCACAGCAGGCCTTAAGGTGGTCCTGCTGTGCCAGAGTTTCATCCCCTGACCCTTTCTTACCTGAGCTTCCACCAACCTCCATACCTGGATAGCAAGCTCCAAGGCTGCAAGAGATCCCAGCAAGGGGTTATTCCTCTTCGGAGTCCTCTGCAGACATTCCCACTGAAGAGCTCCCTCGGAAGAAAATGTGTAAGAGGAAACACCTAGACTTTCTTGAGTACGTCACTGAGGACACAGATTTCGATGATGGGAGGGTCCCCCCGGTCACCCCGAAGACAGCTCCTTTGGAGACATTCTAGAGTTCCTTAAACAGAGGGGTAACTGGAAGCCCAAAGACCCTACTTCCAAGATGTCTGCGTACTTGCAAGACTTCGGTTCTCTCCACTCTACCTTCTCGGTGACCCCATCCCGCTGACTATTTCATTAGGTTGATCACTCAGCAGGCTTGGAAGGCTCCAGACTTGAAAGAACCGATTCCCTGGAGACTAGATAAGACGCTCTCTGCACCTGAGGACCAACAGCATTGGACAAAAGGGTTAGCAATAGATGCCATGGTGGTAGTGGCGGCCACCAAAAAGGAACTAGCTGAGGAAAGGTCCACTGTTCAGCCCCCTAACTGAGAGTCTAGGGCGATGGACAGATTTGGAAAGTGGGTTTATGAGTAATCAACCTTCGCATTAAGGTCCTTGAATTTTTATGGCACATTTCACTAGGCTCCAGAGGGATCTGATCAAGGAGCTGTTGGACGGGGGTCCAAGAAAAAATGGCCTCCCAGTTAGCTACCCTGGAGTCTATTTCCAACTCGTCCGTGAGTCTCATTGCACATGCAGCCAAAGGGGTGACCATGTCAGCAGATACAGGTGTTGCAATTAGACGACATACCTGGGTGTGCCTCTGTGAGTTTGCAGAGCCGTTTAAGTCTTCCTTCATCAATGTTCCCTTGATGGATCTTCTTTGTTTGGCCCTAAAGTCAAAGAAACTTTAGCTTGGTGTGAGAAAGATAGGAAGATCCTGTCTGCAGTGGGCATATGTTTTTCTACTCCAGCGGTCCTACTCTAGGAATCAGAGGAGTGGAACGATTTGGTTCAGGAAGTCCCAAGGGCTTTTCCAGAACATACATGGTGGAGACTCCCCTCTGGGCAGAGGGAAGAGATATAATGTAAGATGCCGACCCTGAGGCAGAGGTGGCCCACAGAATCAGTGTTCCAGAGAATCTTTTTCTAGCCAGCCCTATCAGCAGTCCTGAAAAAGGGCCCAATTGCTTATGTGGCAACAAATAACCACAGATGCTTGGGTGCGGAGAGTTATTACCATAGGTTACTCTATCCCCTTCATTCTGTATCCAAGATCTCTAACAAGGCTCCCTGATGTTCCACACAATCAGAGGGACCAAGCAGCCTTAGAAATCCAAAAGCTGCTAGAAAAGAGTCAGCCAAGAAGTCCTACCAGACCAGATAGGATCTGGATTTTACTCAAGGTTCTTTTTAGTGCCAAAAAAGGTGTGACTGAAGACCAATTCTGGATCTCAGCCTTCTAAACAAATTTGTCCAACAATCCAAATTACGGATGGTCACTCTTCAGTCATTTCTTCCCTTTCTAGAGGACAACAATTGGATGTGCTCTGTAGACCTTCAAGATGCGTATTACCACATAAAGATGAACAAATGCTCCAGAAGGTTTCTCTGCTTTCAGCTAGGAGCCAGTCACTTTCATTTCAGAGTGCTGCCCTTTGGTATCACCACAGCCCCCAGGGTGTTCGCCAAATGTATGGCAACAGTAACAGCTCACTTGAGACCATACAGGTTCTTGGTGTTTCCATATTCAGATGACTGGCTCATTACCGCTCCCACCAGGCATCTGCTGCTTCGTGCAGCAGAATTCCTTCTGCATTTGTTCATGCACCTGGGCATTAAAGTAAATCAACCAAAATCTCCACTAAACCCCTCTCAAGATCTAGAATTCATAGGAGCTGATCTCAACACCATCTCTTGTGTAGCCTCCCTTCCTCAACACAGATTACAGAAGATAAGATCCCAAGTACATGCTATTCTCTGCAAGAACAAAGTTCCAGCACTACTAGTCCTTCAAGCGCTGGGTTCAGTGGCAGCGACCATCACTCTGGTCCCGCTAGTGAGATTTCACATAAAGCTACTACAGTGGCTTCTAGCATCACAGTGGTCTGTTCTAACCCATCCAATGACCTACCCTATTCTTATCACCTGTCACTGCAAAAAGACCTGTTCTGGTGGATGGAATCTGAATAAATCCTTTTAGGCCGCCCCTTCGCCCGTCCTCTACCCAAGGCCATAGTGAAGACAGATGACTCCAAGTTGCGGTGTGGGAGGCATTATCTGGGAAGAACAGTCCAAGGCACTTGGTCCCTGATAGAGACCAACCTGCATATCAACATTCTGGAGTTGAGGACAGTGCTGTTAGCATTGCAAGCCTTTCAATCTGTCCTCCGTCTAGGAACTATTGCAGTTCAATCAGACAACATGTCCGTGGACTGGTACATCAACAAACAGGACAGAACAAAGTCTTATCCCCTATGTTGAGAAGCTCTCAGTGTGTGGCAATGGGTGATTTCCTCCAACTGCTTTCTGATAGCAACACACATCCCAGGGAGTTGGAACGTGATTGCAGACAAATTGAGCAGGTGTATACTTTTTCCTCATGAGTGGTCTCTCAATCCCAGAGTAGCGAGGAAGTTTTTTTGTCACTGGGACTGGCCTTGCTTTGATCTCTCTGCATCACCTCAAAACAACAAGTGCAGGAGCTGCTTTGCCGTAATCTTCCTACAGGGAGAGTCCCCGAGAGACACTCCTCCTCAGTTGGCCCCCGGATCTCCTCTATGCCTTTCCCCCTTCCATCTAATTCCACTCTTTCCCAAGAAAGCAACCAGGTTGAGAAGCAAAGTGATCCTCATTGTACCCTACTGGCCTTGACAAATTTGGTTCCCCTTCCTATGGCCGCATCTAGTTCACCATCCTTGGATTCTGGACCCAGTTCCAGACGTGCTGTCTCACCCTCAGAGACTGGTGCATCCCAACCTTCAAAATCACAAACTGACAGCTTGGTTCCTCCAATTCCACTAGTTGTTAGGCATAATGATTTATGTTCTCCAGTGCGGAAAATTCTTCTGGCGTCCCATAGACCATCCACCAGGAAACTCTGCCTTAGTAAGTGGAAGAGATTTTCAACATGGGCATATGATAATATCAACCCTTTCTCCACACTGTGGAACGACTTCTAAAATTTCTAGCCATTCTGTTTGATCAAAGAGCCTCAGCTTCCATGATTAAGGTCCAATTAGCTGCCATCTCTAACTTTCATAATGGTTTTGAGGACCTCTCTCCGATTTCACATAGATTATGTAAAGTCTTCCTCAAAGGAGCTCTGCATTTAAAATCTCTCTTTAAAGACCCTCTACCCCCGTGCGATCTGACAATTGTTCTTCAGTATCTGGTGCTTCTTACCTTTGAGCTATCAGTGACTTCCGACTTAGTTTCTTTCGTAGAAAATGCTTTTTCTCATAGCTATTACATCTGCAAGATGAGTCTCTGAGAATCAGGTTTTATGTTCAAAACTTATTTAGTTTTCCATAAGGATAGAGTTTCACTCAGAAACATGTCAGTTGCCCTGCTAGACAGGGGTCCAGGGAAGTAAATAGTGTGGGAAGAAATGGCCAGGGAATTGTTATGGCTAGGCTTGTATAGGCCCTAGAGCCGATAGTCTAGTACCAACTTATGAACCTATAAGAACCAATTCATCCTTTTGTCTGAAAATGGTTTCAAAATTCAACATTAATCAAACCATCGACTTACCTCTTTTCTTTCCTAACTTTACCAGCAAAGGTGAATATTTGCTTAAAGTTGCTGAATGTTCACAGACAATTATGTTTCTATCTCAGTAGGACTAAAGAATCTAGAAAATTAGACCATTGTTTGTATCCTTTTCTGGCCCAACCTTAGGGAAGTCAGTCTCCAAAGTTACTTTGTCAAAATGGCTGAGAGACCTTAGGGAAGTCGGTCTCCAAAGTTACTTTGTCAAAATGGCTGAGAGAGACTGCATTACTTACATATATAACAAAAAGAGTTTCAAGTTACGTGCACCTATCAGAGCACATTCTACCAGATCAATGGCCATTTCAGCAGTTTTCCATTCTAAGGTTTCCATGAATGAGATATGCACAGCAACAACATGGGCTACTCCACATACCTTTATTACTCATTACAAATTGGATCTGGTCTCTAGGGAGAAGAACTTCCTTTAGTTCTATGGTTTTCAGGAATTTCCTTCCTTAGTGCCACCTAGGATCTAAAGTAGCTGGGGACTCTGTCCCAAGAGTGAAGAAGAGACAAAGATTGACAACATCAGATAAAGAAGTTAAGTTCTTACCATAACGTTCTAGCTGTGTTGTCTGTCTTCATCTGTTCTTGGCATCCTTCCCTCCTTCCCCTTTCTGTGAATTTGTGGAGGATTGATCACTTGTCTTGGGTTCCTTGTTAGGTTTCACCTTGGACATGGCTTCTTCATGTTTGGTATAATTCTTCTTTCTATACAGCTTGCAAACTCGCTCTGAGGTAATGTAGAGAGGGGCATTGTGGGCAGACTCTTAACTCGAGAGATTTTTGGCTGGCGCAAACTGTATAACAGCCAAACCGGTTCCGAGGATCAGAATAGACTACTCCAAGAGTCAAGAATAGATGAAGACCGACAACATAGATGTAACGTTATGGTAAGAACATAAGTTCATTTTTTATTCATTTGATAATAGGGGTAAGCCCACAGGGTACACGTGTTAATTTTTCATGGACCACCCAGGAGTTCTGTCTAGTTAAGTGACTTAATCTGAGTTCCACAGTAGGCAAAAAGAGCTGGAAGGAATCAAACTCCGTACCTTTGACTTAGAGAAAGCAGCTTGTCAACAGATCAGAGCCTTAATACTTTTCGTTAACTGCCAGATCTTGTAATAGTTGTATGCAACTCATTTTCATTTTTTGTTTTAAGTCTCTCCCTTGGCCAAATTTTCAACACAAATCTGAAAGGCGTGATATTTGCACAGCAAGTCTGGAAGCACAAATAAGCAGTTATCCATGTTGTTGTTAGTGAAGAGTACAGCTTTTTTTTTCATGACCTACATATTGACCATGTACTGATTTAAGAATTTTATTTGAATGGAAATCTGAGAATTTATCTATTTTTTTTTTTTTTTTGTAGGGTTTATTGAATTTGCTAATTCAACGTGAACGAGCTCTGGTAAGTGCTGCTGTTTTGTCTTTGCTTGCTTTGATTTCCAACACTTCTGTGATCATGATTTGGATGATGCAGTGGAGACCACATAATGCAAGAATACATGTCTGTGTTTGCATTTTAGAAGACCTTGAAGCAGCCTTTCCGACCATTGCTGGTCGTTGCACCTCCAGCTATAATAACATGGCTATTCCAGTACCATGACCACTGTCAAGCAATCCTCAAACACATTAAGTAGGTATCTTCAACTCCGTAGAAAAAAAATTATGCTTGCTGTTGTAAACTGTGTAATACTAGTGTACGTAGTAGTAATTTCCAAGTACATGACTATGCAGTAAAAGTTTATGTAACAGAGTCACCAACACCTCATCATTAACCGCAAATACATATACACCTTTCAACATCATCTGTATTGAATAAGTGTTAACATATCCTCTCAAACAACAGAATATCTTAAAACAAATGCAGAATCTGACATTTCACAACAGAAAAGTGCACACACCCCACCCTAAGCTTCTAACTGGGGGTGCTCATCCTCTTGCCACAGTCCCACTACCTGTAGTATCGGCTTGGTAGCTGACTCAGGGCAGAGAAAAATGAAGACTTCAGCCTGCAGTGACTTGTCCTGAAAAGCACTGCCCCATCCCCCACAAGTTCTTTCCACAATTCAGGACCCCTTTTGCTCATTCTATTCACTTGATTGTATTGTTCAGCAAATATGCCTTGTAAAAAAAAATGTTTCAGCTGCCTTTGCCTCATGCTCAGTGCATTGTCAGTGCTGGTGATGGAGCTGCTTGTCAAGTTATTGTAGTCAGTGGATGAGTGATCCACAATTCAAGCTATGTTATGACTCAGTGTCACTTACAAACTAAATGTTTTGCTGCTTCCTTATCCGGATTTTGGAATTGTATCCCTGTTCATGTGGCCGCCTCCATTTTGTGCTGAAAGATGAGGTTTTTATTTTTGCATTGTTACCTGCCCATCAGTATTAAGTTAACAATGGAACATAGAAACCTTGGTTTTGGTGGCATATGAGACTTCTTGGCCTACCTAGCCTGTTTGTTTTAGCTACAGATTGCACTTAACCAACCACTTACTGTGTATCCACCACTTCTAACAGCTGTCTTATTTTATTCTTATGCATTTTTAAATTCTTGAAGTTTTATACCTTGCATGTACAGGAGTGCTGTTCACTTTTTAGTTATCTTTTCCTTGGGGGGGAGAAAACATATAAGGTGGGTAGCACAAAAGGATATATCTTTAGAGTTAGTCACGAGGCCCCCCCTCAAAACAATGCTTATCACAGAATTTGAGATTACATTCAATATTGACAATTCTAAGCTTCAGAACCAAAGCTCCAAAAAGGAAATCAAATGATGCCAAGTGATTTCTTTCCTGGTATCCTCTGATAGAAGTAAAAGAAGAGTCAGTAGCGAATCATGCTTCTTTAGACAGTGAAATTAAAATATAAAAGTAATAGTTATTTATTTGAAGGACCTCGTTGAGTTGCAACTACCAGTGTGGGCACCTTCATTACTAAGCTGACAAACTGCCCGCATGTCATCACTGATTTTCTCACTATTGAAGAAAGCCCTGCTGTGAAAGTGCTGACTGTAAGATTGAATTTTCTACAAGAAACCCTCAATGAATTAAATCCTTGCACAGAGTCTTGTCCACTACTACTACTGGTTATAGGGTCATAGGTTTATACTAAGTCAACGGTATGTTATCCATTGTAGGCTTATTCAGCACTGTCATTGAAGGACAAACCTTGAAGGTGAGCTAGTAATTAAGAAGATGGGGTGGGGTGGGTATAATGGTTAAGGTGTTAATTTGTTTACCTCTCAATCACAAGATATAGAGTTTGATTCTCACCTTTGAAAGGGAAATTGGCTAGGCTTAAAAAGGGCCACAAGTGCAGCTAACTTAGTGCTTACCTAGAAACCTATGGGATGATGGTAGGAAGTAGAGTTAATTTGTAATGCACAGGTACAGCGTTTTCAGATTGCATTATGTTATAAAAGGAAAGGAAATAGAGTCAACAAAAAGAAGGGAGAGGAGAGGAAAACTGGCAGTATTGAGATGTGATATTGTTTAGTTTGGCGTAGAAGTTTGTAGACAGTAATTCACGGAATGAATTTGAGGACCTATTCATTTATCTAATTGAAATTTGACAGTTGCTAGGGTTTTGCTCTGTCCAATATGTAAAATAATACTTTCTATAGCCAAGCAAAGCACTGGATGAAGAATTTATTCCCAAATTAGGACTTGATGCTCTTGTCACACAGCTAGGTCTTTGGAACAAGTGTTGACCGAGGAGTTTTTTTTTTCCTTTTCAAGGAAGGAGGAGGTAGGAGAGAGCAGTGTTTGACACATTTTTGGAAGGCAAGGCACAGATCCAGTTACAAGTGTCTGTGGGTCATAGAGAATAAGATATTTATTCTTATTCTAGCCAAGTAAGAGCAGTGGCTTCTTTTGGTTATAAGCCACTGGGGTCTTGCTATTTGTGAGGGATCAGAGATGTGCATGTCAGATGTACAAAAGTAACATTGTATTCTTGGGGGGGGGGGGTGCAGGATAGGCAAAAGTGGCCATGGTAAAGGGAAGCTAGGATTGATCGGGATCTGGATGAGAGCCCATAATAGATGAGATGAGAGAGGTAAAGGACTGTCTGACAATATTGAAGATATGTTGATTTAAGGGCAGATTGTCTATGCAAGTTGCTAAATGGAACACAGTGCCTGATGAGGTGAATTCCATTTATGTGCTATTCTTCAGAAGCATTAGTTTTACCAAAGGCGACTATTCTATCCTTTTTTTACTTTTACAGCAAAACTTGATTAAAGCACAAGTTACTAGTACACTCAAGGCCATTTTGGAGTATTAATGAATCTGTGGAAACCATTTAGGATGACTCCTGTGTTGCAACTATCTGCAAACTTGGTTAGCCAAAGTTAATTGGCATTTCATAGATTTATAGGCATTTACTAGGCTAATGACCACAAGGGCCTTTTTAAGCCTAGTCATGCATCCCAAATCTCTGACAAGTTCCTGGTACCTTTGATAAACATAAGCATGGGCCAGGGAGATGAACCATGTACAGGTTTTCTGTGTCCATTAGAGTCATAGGTGCCAAGCCAGGGATGAATTTCCTGTTCCCCATCCAATTCTCCAAGTTACACTTGAATTTCCCCTATTTCAGAGAAATAAATTATAAAGAGAGTAGGGTCTAGGACAGAACCTGGGGGTGGGGGGATAAATAGTTTAATTTTGCTTTTTTGAGAGGGTACCTTTTATTGTAATTGAGTCTGTTTTGTTTACTAGCCAGTTAGCAGTCCAATAGACTATAAAACTATTCGTGTTTAGTGTGGTTAGCTTATTTATGATGCTTGAAAGGATACTGGTATCCATATACTTTGGATAAGTTCAGGTAAACAGTGTGGATGGACAGTCCTTTGTCTAAGATTTTGGGAACTTTCTGAAAAAGATAGCAATATAAGAAAGTATGATCTACCCTTAAGAAAGACAAACAGCAAAAGGTGTAGAGTCTGCAAATGTTCATCGTGTTTCACTGTTGCAGTCATTACTCTTGGGTTGTCCTGCTGGCAGGCTACCCTCAGTCGGCCAGAATTCCAAAGTCTAGGTCCGGCATCGGTTGCTGTCGCCTCTTCCCTGACGTCAGTGTGCCAGGGGTATAAAAGATGCAGCCGACGTCATTTTCTTCAGTCTTTCTTGCCGCGCGGTGCCCGAAGCAAAAGCAGTTCGCAAGTGCCGGTCGGCCAACTCCTGAGATTTTCAAATCCGAATTTCAGAACCGAAGTCTTCATTAAAGCTAAGTACCCCCGTTGGGGAAACTTTTTTCTTGCTCCAGACCGAAAAAATTAACAATTGTATTTCTTGTGGGAAGCAAATACCTCATAAGGATTTTCACTCTTACTGTATTCCTTGCCTAGGCCCTGATCACAACGTTGCTAGCTGTCGCTTTTGTGCTAGATTTAACCAACGCACTATCAAGCGTCAGTTCGATTTTGCATTTCATTACTTTGGCCAAAGATTTAATTATATAATGCCGTCGGGCCAGCCGACAACCGGAGTTTACAAAAAACGCAAGGAAAAGGACAAGGATAGGCATCCGAGGTCCAAAACTGACGATGAAGCCTCTACTAGAACAGTCGCCGGTTTTCAGTGAGGCGCTTTCGCAGCCCCTGGCGCCCACTACCTCAGAGCCACAGGCCGCTACCGACTCCAACGTGGAGCTGACTGGGCCTCTGGATACTCAAGGTATTGGACACTAGGAAATCATTCCCTCAGATGGGTCCGGAGTCGCTGAGCAGGCATCGGCTTCTGAGGGTGTCTTCAGACCAACACAACTATATATTAAGCCATCTTCAGCTTCAAAGACTAAAACAGCTCTAAAGACAAAGAAACAAGTACAGCATTCTCCTACTCAGACTTCCATGCCTAAAAAACAGATGCTCAAAATGGCTGAAGACCTAATTACTTTGATCAGGGGCTCCCATCCCCCTCCTGATAAGAGGCCTAGGCAAGAGACAGAGTATGATTCTTCTGATCAGGTATCTATTTCCTCTGATTCCTCTTCTGAACAGGATTACTCCATGCTTCCCTATGAGGATTCTGATGCTGAAGAATCCATTCCTTCAGCCTCTCCTCCTAAGGATTATTCTTTTGGGGAAGCCCTGCATACTATGAGGGAGCATTTCCACTGAGAGAGCCAAGATTATTCAGAATCTAAGAAAAGGCTCAGAGACTTTCTGCTTCTTCCTCAGCACAGACCCCTTGCTATTCCACCTGTTCTAGACATTGTAGATGATGTATTTTCAAAGTCCGGCCTGTCCCCTGACTCTTTACCCCCTGCACCTGCTAAGCCAGACAGATACTACAGGGTCCTGGATTCTCATAAATTCCTATATAAAAACCCCGCTGCTGACCCAGAAACTATATCTCAGGGTCCCAAGGGGGTTAAAGCTTCCACTGCAAAAAACCCTGTCCCCTCTGATAGGGATTCTAGGGCTCTAGACAGATGGGGGAAAAAGTCTACACTTCTGCTACCCTGGCTGGCTGTAAGGGCTTTAAATTGTCAGTTTCATATGCTTAAATATCAGCAATATTTAATGTCACTGCTTAAACAGAAAATACGTTCAGAGAACAAGGAATTGCAGGATTTATTGCATGCAACTGAACAAGTGGGAAAGCATACTTTGCAATGTGGTTATGATTCACTGGAGGCCTCTTGCAGGGCCGCTGTTACAGGTTCTGTTATTAGAAGGCATGCTTGGTTAAAGGAACAGAATCTGCCTGATCATGTTAAAGCAAAATTATTAGATGCACCATTACAGCATAACACTTTGTTTGGTACTAAAGCAGAAGAGGTGTTGAAAAAAATGGAGGATAAAGCAAAATCCTTGCAGACAGTCAAGGATTTCTTACAGGTACAGCCACCCAGGTTTAGCAGGAACTGGCCTTCTAAAAATTGGTCCTTTCCAGTGTCAGACAGACCACAAAGAGGCAGATACAGGCGTCCCAGAGGCAGATCTCAGCCCCAAGGCTCATACAGGCCTAAACAATGGGGTGCTCCTACCTCCAAAAGCGGAGAAGACAAATCACAACCTTACAGGAAACAGTCCCAATGACTTTCCTCTACCAGTTCCAAGCAGTTTTCTTTTGACAGCCCTCTTAAGGGGAAAACTAGCACTTTTTTCATCAAATTGGCAAATAGTTACCCAAGACAAATGGGTCCTGAACATAGTGTCCCAAGGCTACAGGTTCCATTTTCACACTCTACCAAGGTCAAAGGGCATGCCAGACCTGCCACACAATCAATGGGCAGAGGCACAAAAGCAAATTACAGCCCTCATAGACATGAGGGCCATTCAGCAAGTACCACAACAAGAGCAGGGGCAAGGATTTTACCCCAGACTTTTCCTAGTACCCAGGAAGGACAAAACCTGGAGACCAATACTGGACCTGTCTATACTAAGCACGTTTCTGGAAGTTCCAACAAGATGTTGACTCTACAGCAGCTACTGCCCATGCTGGGCAAGAGGGCTTGGCTCGTAACTTTGAACCTAAAAGAGGCATACCTGCATGTCCCAATCAGACAATCTTGCAGAAGATACCTCAGATTCATAGCTGGCTCAATGCATTGCCAATTGTCTGCACTGCCCTTTGGCTTATCTACTGCGCCCAGGGTCTTCACAAAATGCCTGGCACCAGTAATTGCATTTTGCAGACAAAAAGGAATTCAAATATATCCCTACTTGGAAAACTGCCTAATTCAAGCAGAGAACAAAGACACTCTTCTAAAGCATCTGGTGTTTGTAAAAAGATTACTAATTGGCCTAGGGTACACAGTAAACGAAAATAAATCAAAACTAGTGCTCCCTCAAAAGATAATATTCCTGGCTGCAAGCTTAAATACAACTGCCCAGATGGCTTATCTCACTCCAGATGAGCAAAAGCAACTGACTACTTACTTCAAGAAATTGGCAACAAAAACTCACTTATCTGCAAGGAAAATCCTGCAGGCTTTGGGTTTCATGGCATCCTGCATTCTACTAATTCCATATGCCAGACTGCATATGAGGAAACTACAATGATATCTGAAAAGTGTTTGGACTCGGCATTGCTACAGCCTGGAGACAGTAATTGCACTCATTCCCTGCCTACAACAGGAGTTTCGATGGTGGGCAGAAGCCTGTCACCACAACAAGGGTCTGCCATTCAGTTTACCCACAGCCAGACAGACACTGACAATGGATGCATCAGATTATGCCTGGGGGGGGCCCATATGGCAGGAAAATGTATTCAGGGCACATGGCCTGCAAACCAGATGCATCTTCACATCAATCAAAAAGAGATGCTAGCTGTTCAAAATGCCCTGACAGCTTTCAAGGGCATGCTTCATCCAGGACAGTTACTGATAAAGACAGACAACACTACGGTCATGTGGTATATAAACAAGCAGGGAGGTACACATTCCTACCCCCTTTGCAGACAAGCAATGACCTTATGGGACACAGCATTGGCTTTTCAAGTTCACCTGCAAGCACAATTCCTGCCAGGAAAAACAAATACTCTGGCAGGTGAACTAAACAGAAACCTCATGGATCCCCACGAATGGAAGCTGGATCCACAAGTCTTCAGCATGATAATAAGGAAATGGGGATGCCGAGACATAGATCTATTTTCCTCCCCTCACAACTGTCAATTGCAGAGATTTTGCACAAGGATTTATCACAAGCAAGCATGGAAAGTGGACGCCCTATCATTCAGCTGGAAAAATCTAACAGCATATGCTTTTCCCCCACTGCCTCTCCTTCCCAGAGTACTCCTAAAGGTCAGACAAGAGAAGCCAAAAATGAAACTAATTGCACAAGACTGGCCACGCCAGCACTGGTACCCAATCCTAAAGAGCTTGTCTCAAGGTCCAGCATGGATATTGCCTCAAACTTCTCACTTGCTGACCCAACAAAACAATCAGATCCTGCGCAGCCAACTCAGAACCTTAAATTTGGCAGCATGGCGGATAATGTAGCCATTCAGAACACTCCTCTTTCAAAAGCTGTTATGGATGTTATCTTGGAGGCCAGGAGGCCCAGTACCAGAAAATCTTATGCAGAAAAATGGAAGAGATTCTGTGCTTGGAACCAAGAACAAGGCATTGACACGTCTGTACCAAATATACCTCAGATTTTACAATACCTAACTGAGATGATGAACAAAGGCCTTTCTTTCTCATCAATTAAGATTCATGCCTCTGCCATTTCAGCCCATTACAATACGGAACCACCTATCTTTTCTCATCCTTTAATAAGGCAGTACCTCAGAGGGGCCAAAAACATTAGGCCTCCAAGGAGAGCACCAATTCCGACCTGGGACCTCAATTATGTTTTGGAAAAAACAGTGGACCTATAGTTACCTGGGTCAGTGGAGAGGAGTAACTGTGACATTTCTTCTTTCTACATGTGTATATCCTGTGGAAGTACTGAGTGAAGATGCTTAGGCGAGCAGTGGCTAGGTGATGCTGTAAGCTTCCTAGTATGGAGCTAGGTATGTTTTCAGGCCTGATCTAGGAATAGTCTATGCAGTCTTTTGATCAAAGGCAGGTGTGCTTTATATGTTAAGCTACTGTCACTGCCACTAGCATGATTGTAGTTTCTGGTAGTCTCTTAAGTGCAAAAGATTTCTGTGATTATTTATATGCTTGATTGTAATATTTGTCAAATTGCAGTAAAGGTAATAACATTCAGCATTTTATAAGTCATTTTATAGGTCCTAAGGCAGAGATGAACATATTTAGTAAGCCTGTGTGGTTTAATAAGAGAAAGTAAGTTGGCAGCGTCATGCATGCATGTAATATAACATGAGCCAGTAGTCTGAAATTGTGTCCTCAGCTGGATTTGTAATGTTTAGGCACACATGGCAGTGCTTTTTAGCCAGTAGTATGTGTAGGTGGTTGGTCTTTATTTTTTATTCTTTAATAAAACCTACATTGCATTTTTGTAATTTTCTTCTCTCTTCTTATTGACTGTTTTTTGCTCAATTTTTCTTTTTCTTCATCTGTCAGAAATACAAAGCCTCGTATGTTTACAACAAATAGCTCACTGGCAGGCATCCATAACACACCTTTTTCCCTGTATAGCTGTCAAAAAGCACATAAAGCCAATTGTTTTGAAAAGATGTCTGAAAGTCCTAAGCATTGTATTTGAAAACCAGTGTATTGTGAGAAAATAGAAATAGTACTACTAACTATAGATATTGATATTTGCTGTTTTGGTAACCTGTATATATTGTAGCTTATCCTTTAGGGAATGGTCTTCCAGATTGTGAACACTCAAGGAGGACAAGAATCTAGTACTGTATATCTTCCTCCTATTAGCTGCGTATGTCATCATTAGCCAGTTTGTTCTTTTCCCTTGACTGGTGCACCAGTCATTGTCACAAAAATAGTAATTCCTTTCTTCAGTCAGTGTATATCCTTGATGTCTACCTTAATGCAAGTGCTGGTAGACCACAGCTCAATTTAAGACATTTCCTTGGTTCTGAAGGTGCTCTTTACAGCTGAGTGCGCCTTCAGGAGTTTCTGCAGTAAACCTTCTACTGTGCCTCTGGGTGTCAAATATTACTTGTTCATATTTACATAAATAATTCCAAAACCATGCTAAATACAGTTATCAGAATATTTTATCTTGAAGCATACATGACGGCCGACACAATTGTACTGATATTTGACCTCTGTCAGTGAGTATTTGTTAGAACTGTAAGGTGATTATTTCATTTTTTTTTTAAAGGCTGAAGCCACACCCTCTTGGAGTTAAAAGAACACTCTCAAAAGGGCTGTACTGGAGGAAATCAGTTAAAATAGACCCTCCTCTCCACCAGATGGTTCCTGCCAAGTATGTCTGGTAACGGTGTCTTTATTGCGGCCCTTTAACCATCTGAAGGTTGCAGATTCAAGGAACATGAGAAAATAAAGCCAACGTTGGTCATTTTCAAAATGTTTCATACTAGGATCCTTTTTCTAAGGATCACCAAAATGAGAATGGTCTTTTGATGGTGAAAAGGTGGTACTAAGCCCAAATATAAACATGGAATGGTTACAGGAAGATAACTTTCAGTTGGATATGAAAGGTTAGACTACTAGAGAACAACTGTATTGGACCATTGTCAAATGTGTGCATCAGCCCTGCATAAGCAGCATCAGGAAGGAAAGAGGGCAGAAGGAAGAGAGAGAATGGATGGTGAACACAATCATCTAATTTTCTACATTCCTTCTTAAGGCAGTAAAGATAAATAGATGGTAGTAAATATGTTTCCACGGAATCCATTACTCATCACTAGATTTTGGGGAAGGAGAGGGTGACTAGCTTGTGTAGGTGATTAGCAAGGTTAGAACAGCACAGAAATCTAAAGGCCAAACATCCTACCAGCCACTGAGGTAGCCGTCCACATTCTGACATCAAACTCAGAGCTGCTTTCAAGAAAAAACACCATTGCTGTAACTTGGGAGAAAAAAGACAAGCTTGTTACCAGCATTTAAATTTTGAGTTATTCATTATAGCTGACAGAAATGGGGCAGTACAAAAACAGACCTGGTACTGGTAGAACTTCACGAACATTAGTGTTGGTAGGGTATTCCAGATGGTGACAATAGGTACCAAAATGTTTAAAACATCCACAACTTGACCTTGTGTAGATATTGGGGGATAGAAAAAGGAAAAAAAAAAACAGTCTCCTGGGCTGCTGACATGCCTGAATGTGAGAATTGGTTAAGTAAATCTGAAAAATTATTAGACTGTAAACCAGGCACCTTTTAATTTTACCCTAGTAGGCATAAATAGCAGTAATAGCTTTCTGTATTATATTGGAGAATTATTGGATTTCAGCTGATGTGAACAGAAGACATTTATTTTTCTCTGCAGTGCTGTGAATCCTAACTGCCTATACTTTGAGCAAGCCAGTAGTGGTGGTGAATAAGTACCGGCCATCTTCTCATGCTGTAGCTAAACTCTGCTGTTAAACGTGGGTGTGGCATTGGGAAAGGGAGGTCCCACTTTAATTCTACCTAATCCCTTATGATGTCTGCATATACTTCTACAGGGTAGAGCAGAAATTGGCATCCGCAAACCAGCCTGTGACACGTCAGAAGTGAAAAGATAAAGAAGGAAGTAATCTTTTGACCTAAGTTAACAGCCTGCTGACATGGTGCAAAGTCAGTACAGAGTCTAAAGATGACTTAGTAGTGAATGAAACTGAATGGAAGAAACATTCAAGAGATTGTCAGACCAGGACTGGAATACATTATATCCCTCTGGCACACCCAGCAGTTTTGCTCTCATAAAAAATAAATGTGCAAAACCCATAAGGCAAAAGTGGTCAAATACAAGTTGTAGACTGCTACTGCCTTAATCAAGACAAAGCTTGAAAGTGTGACTTCATCAGAAGTGAATCCTCCTTCCGGAAGTACACTAAATGTATTTGTAGATCAGTATTACACATTAGCACAAAGGCATGTGATTGTTATTTCTTTGAAAGATGTTGCTGCAGTCTGCCTTTGCCCCAAGGTACATTTGAGATTCTTTTAAGCTGTGGCTTGCAGGAGTAGAGCCCTTTGCTTTCTGATGCCAGGTGCTTGCTTCCACAAGAAAAATGTTTAAGAACAGTGTTAGTCGTGTTTTTGTGACCAGCGCAATTTTCATTGAAGTAGTTTTCTGTCTTCTGCCATGAATCTGTTCAAATCTGCTGGCAGAATGTGTAATACAACAGCAGTTCCATAGGCCTTAAAATTCTACTGCATAGTCTGCTCATGATTATGATAGTGGCTTTGTAGTCTAGTGGGAAACGAGAGAAGAAAGTCAAACATTTCTCAAGCTAAAACAATGGAATGTCATAGGTTCAGTGGCCCATTTTGCAGCATTATGAACTTCAGAAAGTTTGATTGCTCTAACCACATATTCATTGGAATACGCTGTCACCACCCATTTTAAATAAATCACCACTGCTGGAAAGAGATTAATGTACAAATGGCATTTTACTCAAAATGACATATAGTCTTCTTGACTTCTAAATGGAAGCTCAACTAAAGTAAAAAGATGCATGTTTTTATAATATGCTATTGAAAAGGAGCTTTGGAATGTAAACTATTTGAATTCAATAAACAACTGTTTCAGATAACAAAAATCATTGTAGAAGATGATCAGGCACTGTTGATCCTTTTTTTTTAGCTTATACTTTCAATCTCATCTTAATTTCAGTTATATAAAATTGTATTTTGCAGATGCATTTAGTCCTGGCCTTTTTCATGTTAGAATCAAAATAGATTTACAGCCTTGGGCAAAATCAGTTGTCTCAGAGAACATAGTTAGCCGTTTTGACCACAGAAATTATATTTTAAAATGGAACATATTTATTGTTAGCGAGTAGTGAATTGGTCCTTCTTGGATGATTTTAAACCATAATGTTCAACAAAGGATTAATCTTCTTCTTCTCTTTTGGCTGTTCCTGTTAGGGGTCGCCACAGCGGATCATCTGTTTCCATTTCTTCCTGTCTTCTGCATATTGCTCTGTCACACCAACCACCTGCATGTCCTCTCTCACCACGTCCATAAACCTTATCTTAGGCCTTTCTCTCTTCCTCTTACCTGGCAGCTCCATCCTTAGCTTCATTTTCCCAATATACCCATCATCCCTTCTCAGCACATCTCCAAACCAATGCAATCTCGCCTCTCTGACTTTGTCTCCAAAGCGTCCAACCTGAGCTGACCCTCTAATATACTGATTCCTAATCCTGTCCATCCTTGTCACACCCAGTGCAAATCTTAACATCTTTAACTCTGCCACTTCCAGCTCTGACTCCTGCCTTTTTGTCAGTGCCACTGTCTCCAACCCATACAACATAGCTGGTCTCACTACCCTCTTGCAGACCTTCCCTTTCACTCGTACCAGTCTGTCACAATTCACTCCTGACACACTTCTCCACCCATTCCACCCTGCCTGTACTCTCTTCTTCACCTCTCTTCCACACTCACCATTACTCTGAACTGTTGATTCCAAGTACTTAAACTCATCCACCTTCGTCAACTCTACTCCCTACATCCTCACCATTCCTCTATCCTTCCTCTCATTCACACACACATATTCTATCTTAGTCCTGCTGACCTTCATTCCTCTCCTCTCTAGAGCATACTCCACCTCTCCAGGGTCTCCTCAGCCTGGTCCCTACTCTCACTATAAATCACAATGTTATCTGCAAACATCATAGTCCATGGGGCCCTCCTGTCTGATCTCGTCATAAATAAATAAAAACATAATCTTGACCACAAGAGTAAGGAGTGAATGTAACTTATGTAAAAGGGGGGAAGTTGGCATAATGGTTAAGGTGTTCACCTTACAGACACAAGGTGCAAGGTTTGATTCTCACTTGGGGTAACTGGCTAGGCTTAAAATGGCCCACAAGAGCAATTAGCCTAGTCCTAAACTATGAATCTATAAACCTATAAAAACAGTATAATGTAAACAACCAGCCAACATCTGTTTGGGAAGTAGGAGGAAGATGGAATACCCACGAGAAAGCCTCACAGATATGGAGAGAACATGCAAATACAACATGTATGGTAACAGTAACTGGCAATCTAGACTGAACCATAGACTCTGGAGATGGGAAGATGAACCCTTACCCAAATCACCATGCCATAACAGAAGTAAGCACCAGTTATAATGAAAGCAGTAATGCTGTGTTCGTCAGTAGCTGAGTACTGAAAAACAACAATAACATTGGTGAAATATAGTTGTAGACTAGCAGAAGTAGCTGAGTACTGAAAAACCACAATAATATTGGTGAAATATAGTTGCAGACGAGCAGAACATTGTCTTATTCAAACACGTGTTAACCTACTGCAGAGTAGACTGACTGTGCAGTGGCTACAGACGTGCACACAGCTGTCAGTCAGATACTGAAATGGTAAGCAAGATTCCCAACCAAAGGATATAGCCACAGACTTTGACCTCATAACCTAAAATGCATTTTAGAGAAATCCATTGTATCTCTGAGTTGTTGTAGTGGAAGAGACAGCTACACTGAGAGACAATATTGTTAGCCTTGCAGAAATAATTTTAAAATATGATTACACATTTTGAGATAAGAACTCAACACAATTTTTCAGGTTGTATCCAGAAGGAATCCGTATTTTATTTCTTCATTTTATAAGCTAGGTGATAATCACATGCATCAACATAGGTATTTCACCTGTTTACCCATTTGATTCCTTTTATTTGTTAACCCCCCCTTCCAATTAAGTAGGTTATTCCCTAAACATTTAGCCTTACCAACAGTGTAGTTTTAAATATTTTATAGCGTAGGCATTTGGCCAAGGATAACAAAGCTGGAATCCATGTACAATGCTTACATTAAAAACAGATTTGCACTGTTTGATTCAGTCATAAAAAACACCTGTGGATTTTCTCTTGATTTATATGGAACACACTTGCCTCAAGATTTAGGTGGTGAAAGAATATTGCATGTCTTTACTTATAATCCCTGAACTACTATTTGGGTATTTTTTGTCTTTCTATAAACATCTTAGAGCACAGATTGTGTAGTCTACTACAGTAAGCCCTTTGTGCATCATATAAAAACCCTTGGAATTCTTTAAGATGTACTAAATTAAGTTATAAAAAGCACTTCAGGTTATTACAATGTGACCAAATGCACTATTTTTCTTTAGATGACCGCTCTATATTCATATTACATACATATGTCATGTGTCTTGTAAGTGTAACATCTGCAACAAATAGTTAAGTGTCTGTTGTGTGCACCTGTGTGAGATTCCCCCAGTTTGAGAAGTGGTGCCTAAAAACTTTTATCTAAAAGCTAAAAAACTGGCAGAACTACAAAGCAGGACACACTCCATAAAACTTCAGTCCTCTTTATTTGCAGTACAACCCCCCAAGGATTAAGAGTTAATAAGTGATGCTTTGTTTGTAATATACCTGTGTGTGGAGGTAGTACTGCAAGAACACATCATCCATTTTTAATAGAAAATAATATGGAATATATTAGATTACTGTTACTATAACCTAGGCTTTATGGGTTGTATCCTACCAAGGATATGACAACTAGCCAGCTTGTAAAGCTTAAGCGGTACCTTCCATATGCCTTAACCGCTGAACAGCTTGAGGAGAGCTGTATAAAATAAGTGGTGTGGTACCAACCTTCAGCACTTTATGTCAAAGTGCTCTCTTCCTTGCAGACTTCAAGTGATCAATGGTCAATTGGCATTGCTCCATGGCTGATAAAATAAGTACCCGATAAGGGGAATAGCTTTCACTTTACCATTTTTTGTGAAGAAAAGTTTATCATTTCTCACAGAAATTATTGCTATAGGCCAGGACTGGTGGTGTTAGTCATTGTCACTATAACATTTTACCATAAAACCTGTATTTTTTGTCTTGGTTCTCTGTTGAGGAATACCTTTCATATTTTTATTTATTAATTTGTGTTTATTTATTTCTGTTTATTTATCTTTGAAAAAAAGTTTCACTATTCTGCCAGAATCAGTAGTTAAGGTTAACCCTAGTGGTTTTGGTGGTATCGCAAAAAATATTCCCTCAAATCTTAATGTTCAGTTAGGTTGTCTCACCAACTGTCCAAGGCGTCACTACCTTCTTGTCTGACATTTTTTTCAGTAGATACGTGGATGAGGCATTGGGATCTTTTCTTCTTCTTCCCTCCTCAATCAGCAAAAAAGATAAAAAGCTGTACAAGAGACTTCTGTCTTGAACCTGGCTTCCTCTTTGCCTCTGCTGCCAGTGAGTGACTCTTATGTGGCTTTTCAGGTAATTTATTCACTTTGGTGTTGCTCCTGAACAAGGTGCTAAGGATTGAGAGACAAGCACAAATGTCTGCAGCTCTTTCCAGGCAAGGATGGCTGTACTGTAGAGCCAATGCCCATATATTTCAAACACTAATAGGTTATATATTGCAAGCAGGAATAGACTGATTACCAATAATAAGAATTATACAATTGTGAGTCTATGGGGCTAGTCTATATGGCTGCCTGTGGGATCTGTGATTCCTTCTATATAGGGAAAACAGAAAGAAAACTCAAAAGAAGAATTTATGAGCACCTTAATGATATTAAGAATTGTAAGGACACACATGCCTTATTCAAACATAGTAAGGAATGCACAGGAGCCACATTTAAATTCACAGTGTTAGAACACACTCAAAGAGATATAAGAGGGGGCCCCTGGGAGGAAAAAGTAGAATATAGGGAGCTTTGGTGGCAGGTAACACTAGAAGCATACAACCCACCAGGGTTGAATGAGTATACAAGTATATTACCAATTCTGAAATTAAGGGCAGCTAAATTATAACAACATGTTGTAACAAACATATAAAATTCATTTAGAAACAATTTTTGCAAATCCATTATATTTATTTGTTATAAAGGTGTTTTTATAAATTTTACAAACATAAAAATGGGGTTTTATTTAATACAAAGGGTATTTTCAAAGGTTTTTAATTTAGGTCTTACATGACCATAATATGAATTTCCACTAGATGGCAGTCGATGCTATGGAATAATAAATAAAATGAATTTTTTTATATTTATATTTTTATATTTACTTTTTGATTATATAAAGGAAATGAGTTTATATTAACATATAGAAAGATTTCATTTGTTTTAATATTGTATTAAATGAAGTGTTTTTAAGTGATAGGGAAGTATATTTATTTAAGGAAAGTATGTAAAGGAACTGAACTTTGTTAATTCATTCAGATCGTGTTTATCAATTAAAGTCATTAGACAGACTATAAAAGGGAGTGTAAATTTAAGCAAAGGTTCATCTGATGAAGTCTGAGTTTAGCAGACGAAAACGCAAGTGGTTAATAGCGTTAATGTTTTACAGTAGAACCTGTACAGCGAAACTACTTTACTGAGTGTATTGTGTCTTGGTAATTAAACGTTGGCCAGAAAGAATCACATTTGCCGTTTTTCTCCGTTTCTACATTGTTTTTTGGTTTTGGAGTTATTGTTGTTCACCGCCTCAACTTGTTTATTTGGTCGTATTGGTGCAAGAGAAATGGAGAAGCAGGCGGTCCCTGCAAATTCGTTGCAGGAAGACATCGGACTTACTCGAAAGTTGATTGGTCAACTAACTGAACTTATCAATTTACTGACACCAGTGGCTTCGTCCCTTTTAAGTACGCAAGGCAGAAACGCTACAGAACTTCCCCCAATGACCGAAGGGTTTACAAAAAAAGATAGCAAGAAAAGTAACGCTAATATGGAGCTTATAGGTGAAAGAGGGGATGCCGGCTTCCATTTAGAACCTGCTTTGGAAAGTTTTGACCCAGCCAAAACACCGAGCATATTAAGGGACTCCACAGGAACTAATGAAAATACTTTTAGTTCGAGGAACAAAAGGGGAAACAGCAAACCCCAAAGAGGTGCTGAGGCAAAAGGTACTGTTTCTCCATGCCAGGAGATAAATGACTGGCTACGCTTTAAATATGTTTTTAAAAGTAATAGTAATGAGAAAAATGTGCAAATCAACAATAACACATATTGGGAGAATTTAAACTCCCTTTCTAAGTTAATGAACAAACATAGAATTTTAAATATTGAAAATACTTATCTAACAGAATGTATTTTAAAGGAAATTGTGCCCAAAGGGCTGCATGTATATAAGTATCCAAACAATGTTGTACCAGGTTCCTTATTTCACAAGGAACTTATAGAGGTTTTTAACAAATGTGGTATTGAGGTACTAAAATTGATGGTAAGGGAAAACACAAGAGTACAGGAAGATTTACATAAAGAAATAGAAGTTTTGGACCAGTGCATTAAGAATGATCTGATATTTTCTATAGAAGAGGAAAAAGAAAAATATTTTAATATTAGAAAAGACAGAGAGAGAGAGAGAGAGAGAGAGAAAATTTAATACAAAGGAAAATAAATATAAACATAATCTGAGTTACCCCAATCCCCTACATAGGAGATATGGTAGGGAAGTATATCATAAGGGAGAAGATAAAATAGGACCCATAGAAACAGAAGAAGAAATTAACCCACTAGAAGATGTTTATGAATATGAAGATGAGTTTCCTCCCTTAAGGAGGTCAGAAAGACTTATGAATAAACAAGGGAACAGACAAACAAATTTTCAATGGAGAGGGGGGAGAAGAGGGAGGGGGAAGTACTAACAATGCCTAACCTCCCTGAAACTTTAAAAATTACGAATGTGGGTAACAAATGGTCTTTCAACAATTTTAACATTTATAATTTTAGTCATTTGGTTTTAAAGGAAGGACATTTTAGACTATTATCTAAAGGGTTGAAGTTTATACCTTACACCAAGGGGGATTTGGCAAAATCTCTCCTAGATATCCGGTTGTTTTTAAGGAAAATAAATTTGAAAATATTATTCCCTAGTAACAAAATAGACCCAGCCCCAATTTTAAAATGTAGAACTACCTATAACCCACCAATTCACCCCCAGTTAAAGAATTGAGAGAGAATAATAGAAAAAGAAATTAGAAAAGAAAAAGATACTATTAAATATCAAAATAACCTGGGGACAGAAGAAAAGCAGTTGTTATATGAAATGAAAAATGACCCCAATATAAGAGTTATGAAACCAGATAAAGGGGGTGGGGTGGTCATAATGGACAAAATTGAATATGATAGTAGGCTGTATAACATTCTTTGGGACAACACAAAATATGAATTAGTCTCTAAAAACGAAATTAACATCGCCTATAACAAAATAGATGTAAATTTAAAAGATATGTTATATGAGGGGCTTATAGACCAAGAAATACACTTATTTTTGAAAGTGGAGAAACCAAAAATTCCTTCAATTTTTGGAATCCCAAAAATTCATAAAAATGAGTTGGACCCCCCATTAAGACCAATAGTTTCAGCTGATGGATCCAAAACCCATCCACTAGCTAAATTTATAGACAATAAAGTTAAAAAATTATGGTTAGAAAAAGAACAAATTTTAAAAGACTCATGGGACTTATTAAAAGTCATTTCTAGTGTAAAAGGTTTGGACAATATTTTATTTGTCACTATAGATGTAATTGATCTTTTCTCTTCCATTCCATATAATGAAGGTACAGAAATGTTTGAGGAAATATTGTATGAAAGTAAAATTTTAACCAACAATGAAAAGCAGGTAAATGTATGGTTAATGGAAATGGTGTTAAAGAATAATTTCCTATATTTTAATGAAGAATTATTTAGACAGAAGTAAGGAGTGGCCATGGGTGCTGCATGTGCCCCAACCTACGCAAATTTAGTACTTGCCAAATGGGAAGAGAAACGTACTAAATTCTCAATTTAATTCCCTTTGGGTGCTTTATCGTAGATTTTTGGATGATATAGTACTATTTTGGACTGGGGGGAAGAAAAGCTCGATGAATTCATGATTTACCTTAACCAAACTACCAATTTTTTGAAGTTTATACATACAGTATCAAAAAATGTATTACAATATCTAGATTTGGAAATTTACAAACATGGAGAAGGTTTAGAAACAAAAGTATATAGAAAACCTACATACTGTAATATGTTTCTACACTATAATAGTGCACACCCCCTCCACTGTAAAAGGAAAATCATAAAAGGACAATTCATGAGGGGAAGTCGAATGACAAGTTGCCAAAAGGATTTCCTTAAAGAATGTGATCTATTAGAAAAAATGTTTAAAGATCGGGGATATCCACTAAAACTTATTAAGGAAATAAGACAGGAAATAGAAAGGGGTAGAGACATTAGATACACCCCTATTGTGAAAATCACTGATCTAGAAAAGGAGCAATCTAAAGACAAAAGTGAAAACCAAGAGAATTTCCAACTAGCCTTAACCCTAGAATACAATGCAACGAATAATAACATCAGAAGAATATTTTTCAAGGAATGGGGTAGATTTATTAATATAACTGACATAGAAAAAGTAGAAGGGATTTCGGCAAAAATAGTGTATAAAAATGCCCAAAGTATAAGAAACATTTTAGAAAGTAAGAAAATTACGGCTCCACAAGAGACAAAGAAGATGGGTGCTTACAAGTGTGGCAGATGTGCCCAATGCCCATATATTTCAAACACTAATACGTTATATATTGCAAGCAAGAATAGATTGATTACCAATAATAAGAATTATTACAATTGAGTCTATGGGGCTAGTCTATATGGCTACCTGTGGGATCTGTGATTCCTTCTATATAGGGAAAACAGAAAGAAAACTCAAAAGAAGAATTTATGAGCACCTTAATGATATTAAGAATTGTAAGGACACAAATGCCTTATTCAAACATAGTAAGGAATGCACAGGAGCCACATTTAAATTCACAGTGTTAGAACACACTCAAAGAGATATAAGAGGGGGCCCCTGGGAGGAAAAAGTAGAATATAGGGAGCTTTGGTGGCAGGTAACACTAAAAGCATACAACCCACCAGGGTTGAATGAGTATACAAGTATATTACCAATTCTGAAATTAAGGGCAGCTAAATTATAATATCATGTTGTAACAAACATATAAAATTCATCTGGAAACAATTTTTGCAAATCCATTATATTTATTTGTTATAAAGGTGTTTTTATAAATTTTACAAACATAAAAATGGGGTTTTATTTAATACAAAGGGTATTTTCAAAGGTTTTTAATTTAGGTCTTACATGACAATAATATGAATTTCCACTAGACGGCAGTCGATACTATGGAATAATAAATAAAATGAATTTTTTTATATTTATATTTTTATATTTACTTTTTGATTATATAAAGGAAATGAGTTTATATTAACATATAGAAAGATTTCATTTGTTTTAATATTGTATTAAATTAAGTGTTTTTAAGTGATAGGGAAGTATATTTATTTAAGGAAAGTATGTAAAGGAACTGAACTTTGTTAATTCATTCAGATCGTGTTTATCAATTAAAGTCATTAGACAGACTATAAAAGGGAGTGTAAATTTAAGCAAAGGTTCATCTGATGAAGTCTGAGTTTAGCAGACGAAAACACAAGTGGTTAATAGCGTTAATGTTTTACAATAGAACCTGTACAGCGAAACTACTGTACTGAGTGTATTGTGTCTTGGTAATTAAACGTTGGCCAGAAAGAATCACGTTTGCCGTTTTTCTCCATTTCTACATTGTTTTTTAGTTTTGGAGTGTAATGTAGAGCTGCTCTAAGGAGCTTGAGTCACAAGAAAGAGATCATTGTTCAGGATAGGTTCCTGACCCAGAGACTCCCCAGACTCTGGAATAGATTGCCCAAACATGTCAAGCAGAATGCCTCTTTGGCCCTCTTCAAAAGGAACCCTGACGATTGGATGGGAGAAAGGAAATTCACCCCGGGGATCACGTCAGTCGCCCTGCTAGACAGGGGTCCAGGGAAGTAAATAGTGTGATAAGAAATAGCCATGGAATTGTTATGGCTAGGCTTGTATAGGCCCTAGGGCTGATAGCCTAGTATCAACATATGAACCTATGACAGTCTTTTTTTCTGGTGGGGTCTCCCAGGAAAATAAAATAAAGTCAGGCATTGTTCTTCTCCTGTCTTACAGGATAGACATGGGCAATTGGCTGGTTTTTACTAAGGTTCATATCAAGCCTTTCAATTTTTATGTTCTGAGACTGCCCTGAATTTAAAAAGAGAAGATTTGCCTCTCTCTCTGGTGCTGTTTTACAGTCTGAGGGACAGGAGTTACATTTAGATTGTTTGATAAGTTTCTACTCCACAGGAGGGGGGATTCTGAATCCTGAGAAAAGTTTTTTTTCAGATTCCCCTCCTTAAGAGTTATCCTCTTATGATACAATTGCCAGAATGAAGGAGTTATTTTTGTGGGAGCAAAAAGGAATCCCAGCAAATATATTATGACTTTCTCAACCTACAGCTGTTCCTCCGGTTTTGGCAGCATTACAGCAAGCTTTCTTTGCAGCCACCAGCTTGCCAGACATTAATCTACATTACCTCAAGAAGTCTGATAAATTATATAAGGTTTCTCAAACCCACACGTTTATTTTCTCAAGCCATAGAATCCAGACCCTTCAGTGACTTCTGGTAAAAGCAATCTACCTAACATCCTTTGGCCGTTAACCATATTCCTGCTGGGAGAGATGGGAAAGCCTTTGATAGGTTTAGGAATAAAGTTTATACTACTTCCACCCTGGCCATCAGAGTAGTGAATTGTCTGCCTGACTTGTTCGTTTCTGCTGGTTTCCTTTGACAGTATGAGAAAATTAATTAGTTGTTGTTGTGTCTTTCGGCTTTTCCTGGTTAGGGGTCGCCACAGCAGAACTCCTGTCCGCTAATGATTGGCAGTTGATTTTTACATGCTGAGTTGCCAGCCCTAACCCACAACCTTCAATGAGGGTATGCCCATTCACGCATGTTTCCACACAGCAGACGCTGTAGCTGAGTCGAACCGGTCAGCGTCTTACTGTGAGGCGACACTACCGCAGCACCACCACCGCGGATTTTAATTACTGAACTCCCTTTTTCAAAGACATCTCTGAATTCTTTAATATGTTCTGTATTCAGTTAACCAAACACTCTCTAAAGTGTCCTTTATGACACTGCTGATGCTGTTTCTACAGGTGCTGTCACTTGGTCAGTGATGAGATTTCCCTGATCATGTTCCCAGAATTTACTTGAGGATGTCAAAGTTCTTTTCTTGAATGCCAGTCCCAATATCAGTCTTTCGTCTTGCTATTAATAGAAAAAGTTAAAGAAACATCCTTTGCTACCACAGCAGGCTAAATGTTCACCTCAGCTGCAGGTGGGTGACTCTACTGTGGCCATTTGTTGTACCTCAGACCACTCATTTTGTTTACTCCAGATCCTTCTAGTTTAACACTTACAACCACTATGAACCGGGAGTTAGCTATGTCCACTGTGGCTTTTGGGGTCCCCTGAAGGGGCAAGGGAGAACCACTCTTGTTGGTCTTGGGACAGGAAACAGGGAAGACTTCCCTGATTTATCAGAATGTTATGCCCATCGCCAGGGAAGCTGCTGCTGCCATTAGTAACACTGTTGGGCCCCATTTTTCCTGTCAAAAGAAGCAAAAAACTAAATCTATTGCTTTTCAAATTTATTTAGATGGGAGTAGTTTACTGGGTCCTGCTCATGGTTTTATTTAGGCTATTGATCCTTCCTGTAAGCTCCTTTCTGGCAAAAGAGGGATTCCATTTTATTCAAGATATTCAAGTTTCTGAATCTGGACTTGAGAATGAAGGGATTAATGCAGGTTTTTCTTAGGTTTCTGAATCGGACTCTAGAGGAGAGTTCAGTTTCTGATTCTCTCTGTGAGGGTTTTACTTTCTCTGAGTCTAATGTGGCAGTGCTTTCAGTGGGAGAACACTGACGTTTCTCAGTTCCTTTGGAAAACTGTGAGCTGTTACAGAAGGAATTTCCATAATATTCACCCATTCCTCAAAATCTGTCAGCTTTTGAGGATTTGTGTGTCACTGCTAGTAAATTTTGTGATAGCCAGCTGCCCATAAAAAAGGCAGATAGAATGTATAAAGTTTCTCAGTCTTATAAGTTTGTTTACACTTCTCAAACCTGAGCCAGTAGCTATAGCTTTATTTAATCCTTCTGCAGCCAAACATTTAGTTAATTTCAATCCTATTCTTTCTGACAAGGATGGGAAGATTATTGAGGAGTTACGGGGAAAAGGCGTATGCATTTCCAACTTCTCAGACTCTCCCAGATGTAAAAAATGAGATCTTAAATTCTCCGCTGGATAGAGATAATTGGTTCCTCTGCTGCAGAGGTGATCAAAACATGTGATGAAAGGAGTAAGTTGATTAAGAGAATCTAAGATTTTTTTCAGTCCTCCTTTTCCAAACTTTCTAAGGGATTCTCTAACCCCTCATCCAATTTTTGGGAAAAACAAAATGAACAGTCAAAACAAAATGCAGGTAAACAGACATTTAAGAAGAAATGGCAGGGGGTTTCAAAAAGACTTCAGGAAACCCCCAAAACCAAGGGCAGTCCAACAAGTTGGAATGACTGTTTGAGACCTTGTGCCCCCTTTCCCTTTCAGAAAGTCTGAATCTCCACTTTTCTGTTTGGTAACAGATAGTTTCTGACAAATGGGTTCTGAAGATCATCCTTTAAGATTGCAGAGGCCTTTAAGGTGTTCTTCACCAACGCTCCCTTCGATACTTCATCTGTCTTTGGAGCAACTGTTAAGGAAACGTTAACCCACATTGATCAAGAAGGAAAGACACTGTCGGCCATAAGGATCAAGTTCTCTACCCCCCCAAAGGCTCTCTTCCAAGACCAAATGGGGGGAGCAAGAAAATCTGGGTCCATAAGTCGCAGTCTTCCTTTCAGGAAGCTCAAGAAGATTCCTCTACCAGGGGACATGGGAGAGGTTTCAATGGCCAATGACATCCTAGGGGCAGAGGAGGCCCACAAAACCAGGCTCCAGGGAACCCTTCTCTGAGAATCTTTCTCTGAGAAGCCCTTTCATCACCCCTGAGGTGTTGCCCGACTGTCCCGCCTTGGAGGCAGTCGGGGACCATTTATCTTTGCACACTTCTGCCTGGACAATCATCACAACCGATCAGTGGGTGCTAAAAATTATATCCAGGGACTACTGTATTCCCTTTTCCAACCCCCTGCCAAAAAGCAGAACTCTCCCTCGATGTGCCACCGGTCAGAGAGAAGCCGTCTAGAGGTCACCAACCTCGTTCTAAAAAGAGCATCCAGAAGGTTCCCAAAGGACAGAGAGGATCCGGAACTTACTCCTGCTTCTTTTTGGTACCCAAAAAAACAGGGGACTTGCATCTAAATGTGGACCTCAGTCAGTTAAATCTCTCAGTCAAGACGTCAAAATTTCAGATTGTCACTGTACAGTCCATTGTGCCCCTTCTGCACAACAATGACTGGATGTGCTCTGTGGATCTCCAAGACACATACTGCCATATCAAAATATACAGGCGGTCCAGGAGATTTCTCTGCTTTTGCCTGGGAGCTGATCACTTCACTTCCAGTTCAGAGCCCTGCCCTTTGGACTCACCACAGCCCCCCGGGTGTCCAAGTGTACGGCAGTGGTGACAGCTCATCTCAGGCTACAGGGATTCCACGTGTTTGCCTATCTCAGTGATTGGCTCCCACACAGCATCAACTGGTGGAGACCATGCAGTTTATTCTTAGTCTCTTCAGTCAGCTGGGAATAACAGTGAGTCTTGCCAATTCTTCTTTGACCCCCATCTCAACAGTTGTATTTCATTGGTAGTCAGTTGGACACTGTCTCTGAGATTGCAGCTCTCCCCCTACTACACGTGCTTCGTATCCATTCTCGGGTGCAATCTCTTCTGGAGCAAACTCGTCCTCCATTATCACTCATTCTAAGAGCACTAGGTTCAGTGACAGCTGCCTTTTATTTGGTTCCACTGGCCAGATACTACATGAGAGTTCTGCAGTGGACCGTGGCAGTTCACTGGTCTGCTCTCTCTCTCATCCTCTGTCAGTCCCTATATGGCTCACTCCAGTATGCCAAAGACATCTGTTGTGATGGATGTACTCTCCAGACCTCCTAGCGGCAGATCTTTTTCTCCCCATTCCGATGGCCATTGTGACCACAGACGCTTCCCTCCTGGAGTGGATGAGGGGCTTTTCCGGGGAAGACTGTCCAAGAGACATGGTCCCATTCAGAGACCAGACTGCACATAAACATTCTGGAGATGAGAGCAGTCCTCCTTTCGTTGCAAGCATTTCAAGACTGCTTTCCTGTAGGGACAGTAGCAGTCCACACAGAGAGCATGGCTGTTGTGTGATACATAAACAAACAAGGGGGCACATGTTCTTATCTGCTTTGTCACAAGGTCATGAGAGTTTGGTAGTGGGTAATGTCCTCCAGGCGGTTTCTCCTTGCAACACATATTCCTGAAGCATCCAACATGTTGACACACAAGTTGAGCAGGGCTATTCTGACCCCACATGAGTGGTCTCTTAATCCGCTAGTGGCAAAGCAGATCTTCCGTTGGTGGGGACAACCGAGCTGTAATCTGTTTGCTTCCCCTCTCAACCACAAATGCAGCAGCTACCTCACCCTGATCTCCCCAGAGGGGGAGTCCCCCACAGACTTTCTGGCTCATGCTTGGCTTCCAGGTCTTATTTATGCCTTCCCTCCATTATCACTAATTCCGAGAGTTCTTCAGAAAGCAAGACACCTCAGGATGCAGTTAATCCTCATTGCCCCCTTCTGGCCTCGGCAGATGTGGTTCCCTCTTCTACGGTCTCATCTGAAACACCTCCCTTGGGTGCTCGATCCAGTGCCAGATCTGATCTCCCATCTCTTGCTCCTTCTGCTTCCAAATCTGCAGACCCTCCATCTGACAACTTGGTTTGTCTAATTCCAGTGTTTCTTGCTAAGTACAGGCTTGCATCCCCTGTAAAGGACATTATTCTTGCTTCTCAAAAATCTTCTACCAAGAGAGTTTACAGAATTAAGTGGAAGAGATTCTCTACCTGGGCTAAAGTTCAGAATCTGTATCCATTTTCGGCTCCTGTTCCCGACATTCTTCTTTTCCTGGCTTCCCTTTTTTAGGAGACAGCTAGATGTCCTTCATGGATGCATCTGCAGTCATAACAACTGGGTTGTCCTGTCGTCAGGCAGCCCTTCAGTCGGCCGGATTCCAAAGTCCGGGTCCGGCTTCGGCTGATGTCGCACTTCACCCGACGTCATCTCTGTTGGTCTTCGGGTATAAAGGCATCAGCCGATGCCATTTTCCTCAGTCTTTCTTGCCGCGTGGCGCCCGAAGCAGAAGCTGTTCGCAAGTGCCGGTCGGTCGGATCCAGAGATTATTTCTACCGAATACTACTTCGAAGACTTCTAAAGCTAAGTACCCCGTTGGGGACTCTTTCTTGCCTCAGCCGATGTCAGAAAAAGTTAATAATTGTTTAACCTGTGGGAAACAAATACCTCATAAAGATTTCCACTCTTATTGTCTGCCTTGTTTAGGCCCAGCCCACGACGTAGCAGCCTGTTCGGCCTGTGCTCCTTTCAACCGACGAACGCTTAGGCGTCGGTCGGAGTTTGCTGAACAGTTTTTCGGTTCTGATTTTGCGTACATTATGCCGTCGGATCCTCCGACTACCCAATCTGCCAAAAAAACGCAAAGATAAAGACCGACACTCGCGGTCCGCGGTTTCGGCTGAAACCATGGTTAAGCAAACCGTGAGTGTCTCGGTTTCGGCCGAAACCGAGAAAACTGATCAAAATACAGCTGAATCTATCTCTACATCTGAGGCCCCAGCTACCACTCTTGAATCGGCCTCAGAAATTTTATCCACTACGGTGGTTGCCACTGACTTATCAGACACCATTCCCTTGGATGTCTCTACCCCAGCACGTGGTGCTGCTAGGCCTCCAGCAGCCATGTCCATTAAGGCCTTTGCCAGGGCTAAAGCAGCCAAGTCTACTAAAACAGTGCCTGTTAAACCCCCTACAACCAGGCCCTCCTCTAGTTCTCAAATGCTTACTCTGGCAGAAGATTTAATTTCATTAATTAGAGGATCTCAATCTCACCCAGACAGGGCCTCTCAGCCCCCAGAAAAGAGACCTAGGGCAGAGCCCCCTGAGCCAGTGTCCTCTGATGATTCTGCTGATGAATCAGATGTAACTGACCAGCCAGAGGCTCCTTTTTCCAATTTTGAAGACTCAGATGCTGAAGAATCCATTCCAGCTGCTCCCCCACCAGAAGAATTCTCCTTTGGGGAAACCTTACATGCCATGCGAGAGCAGTTCCAATGGCAGCAACAGGATTTTTCAGACTCCAGAAAAAGACTTAGGACCTTTCTGCACCTTCCACAGCACAGGCCCTTAGCTATACCTCCTGTTCTCTCTGTGGTGGATGATGCTTTCAATGATGTCTGCTCCGCACCAGATTCTTTACCTCCAGCCCCTGCCAAACCAGACAGGTTTTACAGGGTACCAGACACTCATCACCACCTTTACAAGGCCCCACTTGCAGATCCCGAAACTATATCCCAGGGTCCCAAGGCAGTAGCTGCGACCATAGCTAAAAACCCTATTCCTTCAGAAAGGGAAGCAAGGTCATTAGACAGATGGGGCAAAAAGGTCTACACTTCAGCTACTCTCTCAGCTAGAGCTTTAAACTGTCAGTTTCACATGATACAATACCAAGAGTTTATGCTTGATCAGTTAACAAAAAAGCTAACCACTGATGAATCTCTTGATAAGAAATATGTATTAGAAATGGTAAATAACATACAACAGGTTAGTAACCATTCCTTAAAATGTGGCTATGATGCACCGGAGGCTTCATTTAGATCAGCCATGACTGGCACAGTGATAAGAAGGCATGCATGGCTAAAGGAGCAAGCTTTACCGGATCATGTTAAAGCTAAGTTACTAGATGCTCCTATGGATAAGACAAGTTTGTTTGGTACACCTGCCCAGCAGGTTATGGAGAAAATGGAAGAAAAGGCAAAATCTGTTCAAACGGTTAAAGATTTCTTGCAGGTTCAACCACCAAGGTTTAGCAGGAACTGGCCTGCCAAAAATTGGTCCTTTCCTGACTCCACAAGATCCCAAAGGGGCAGGAATAGACGTTCCAGAGGCAGAAACCAATCCAGAGGAGGTGCCTACAGAGGACGACAGTGGCAAGGTAACAACAGAGGCACAGACACAGCCACTGCCACTACAACAACACAACCACAGTGACTTAACCCTAAATCCGCCTACCAGGGAACAAATAGCAGCTCCTCTAGGCGGCAAGTTAACCTTATTTTCAAAGAACTGGCAATATATAACAAAAGACAAGTGGATTTTACAAACCATAGATCAAGGTTACCGGTTTCACTTCCACACTTTACCAGTCAAAAGAGGAATGCCAAATCTACCTCCAAATCAAAAAACAGAGGCTCTACAACAGATAATGCAGTTAGCAAACATGAGAGCTGTGGAAAGAGTGCCAACAGCAGAGCAAGGAAAGGGGTTCTACTCCAGACTATTCCTAGTTCCAAGAAAGGAAAAAAAGTTGGAGACCTATTCTCGACCTGTCCACCTTAAATACATACATCATTGTCCCAAAATTCAAAATGCTGACCCTACAGCAACTTCTTCCCATGCTGGGCAAGGAGTGTTGGCTGGTAACTCTAGATCTCAAGGAGGCATACCTGCACGTCCCCATTCGACCAATCTGCAGAAGATACCTCAGATTTCTTGCAGGATCAGAGCACTATCAATTCTCAGCATTGCCCTTTGGCTTATCTACTGCCCAGAGTATTCACAAAATGCCTGGCATCAGTAATCGCCCATTGCAGACTACAGGGAATTCAAATTTACCCATACCTGGACGACTGCCTGCTACAAGGGGACAACAAAAGCAAGCTGACAACAGATTTACAAAGGGTCATTTACTTGCTACAAGCACTGGGATACACAGTCAATTTACAAAAGTCAAGGCTGATACCATCCCAAACAAGGACATTCTTGGGCGGAATTGGACACAGTAAAACAAATGGCATTCCTAACTACAGAAAAACAAAAGAACTCCCTCTTTACTTCTTGGCACTAACAAAACTGAACAAGTTAACAGCAAGAAAAGTACTGCAGGCCTTGGGCTTCATGGCATCATGCATAATCTTGGTCCCACTTGCCAGACTACATATGAGAAAACTACAGTGGTACCTAAAGAATTTATGGTCCCAACACAGACACAGCCTAGAAACAGAAATCCCACTAATTCCATGCTTAAAACAGGAGTTTCTATGGTGGGCTCAGGCATGCCAGTCAAACCCAGGGCTACCCTTTCGCAGATGTCAAGCAAGCCAGACCATCACAACAGACGCTTCAGACCTAGGATGGGGGGCCCACATGCTGGACAAATGCGTGCAAGGATTGTGGACACAGGATCAACTTCACCTGCACATCAACCTAAAAGAAATGCTGGCAGTAAAACTGGCAATCCAAAAGTTCAGACCATTTCTCACAGAAGGCCAGTTGATGATAAGGACAGACAACACCACAGTAATGTGGTACATCAACAAACAAGGAGGCACTCATTCATACCCCCTATGCAGAATGACTTTGGAACTGTGGAACCTGGCACTCAGCTACAACATCCAGTTACAGGCAATATTTGTACCGGGAAAAGAAAATACTCTAGCAGACATATTAAGCAGAACCACTTCGGATGCCCACGAATGGAAGCTGCACCCGGACATCTTCAAGACCATCTCAAAGAAATGGGGAATGCCTCAGATCTATTCGCATCACCTCTCAATCACCAGCTCAAAAAATTCTGCACAAGGACATTCCACCCACTAGCATGGAAAGTGGATTCGCTCTCCTTCAGCTGGAAAGGCCTAACAGCATATGCATTCCCACCTCTTCCCTTGATACACAAGGTATTACTAAAAATCAAGGAAGAACGTCCAAGGATAATCCTGATAGCTCCAAACTGGCCAAGACAACACTGGTACCCACTGCTGAGGAGCATGTCTCGGAACAATATGTGGCCAATACCCCTGATGCCTTTGATGTTAACTCAGAACAACTACAGCATCATGCATCCAAACCTAAAAACGTTGCAACTGACTGCATGGAACATCACATAGCAGCAGCTAATCCAGAACTTTCCCAAAGAGTTAAAGGCATTATTCTTGAAGCACGCAGACCTTCAACAAGAAGGAACTATGCTGGAAAATGGAAAAGATTTGTCATTTGGAGTACTGAAAGAGGAAAAGATGTGTCAAACATAGATATGCCTAACATTCTGGAGTATCTGGCCGAACTTCTTCATTCAGGCCTGTCCTACTCCTCCATCAAGATACATGCATCAGCTATTTCAGCAGAATACAGCTTTGATCCACCTGTTTTTTCGCACCCTTTGCTCCGGCAGTTCCTCAGAGGAATCAAGAATGTAAAACCTCCAAGGAAACCACCATTACCAGCTTGGGACTTAAACTTTGTGCTAGAAAAGTTGACACTATCACCCTTTGAACCAGCAGCAACAGCAGACCTACAACACCTGTCATGGAAAACTGCTTTCCTACTGGCAATTACTTCAGCAAGGAGGGTTTCAGAACTACAGGCCTTAATGGCAGTGCAACCCTTCCTAATCTTCCACCAAGATAGAGTGTCCATGAGGACTAACCCTACATTTATGCCTAAGGTAGTATCCAGAGTGTCTTTAAACCAGGCAATCCACCTACCTACCTTCTTTCCCAACCCACAAAACAGAGGGGAAAGAATACTGCATACCTTGGATGTACATAGACAGCTACGCTACTACTTGGACAGAACAAAAAGTAGCAGAAAGACTGACCAACTTTTGGTAGCCTATGCAACAGGACGGGAAGGAAAACCTATTTCCAAACAGACAATCTCCAAATGGATAGGAAATTGCATACGATTCTGTTACTCCTTCCATGGAAAACCAATTCCACAGAACATAAGACCTCATTCTACAAGGGCAACAGCCACTACCACAGCCTTCTTACGAGGAGTGGCAACCAAAGACATTATTGAGGCGGCTACTTGGACCTCCGTGCATACATTTACCAAGCATTATAACTTGCCTCTATATTCCAGATCCCGAGCAGGGTTTGCCACTGCTGTACTGCAAGGGATCCTAAACACACCATAATCTAGTTTTATCCTCCTCCTCTAGTTGGCTATGGTATTCTACCCAGTTGTTATGACTGCAGATGCATCCATGAAGGACATAGTACAGTTTTGTACCTACCATAAATGTAGATGTCCGAACTGGATAGCATCTGCAGTCAGGATTACCCTCCCTCCTTCCCCACTGTGGTACTCCTAGGGTGTTTACCCTCCTAATAGCTAGCTGGTGGGGGGGGAGTCTTTTATGGTGTATTTGTTTGTATATATGTACATACATGCTTATTTTTGTGTTTACCTCTATCTTTTTGGAAACATTGGCATCTATCCAAATTTTAGCCTGCAAGAGGGCTACTGGCATCTGGGGCAAGAAACACTGAGGAAAATGGCGCCGGCTGATGCCTTTATACCCGAAGACCAACAGAGATGACGTCGGGTGAAGTGCGACATCAGCCGAAGCCGGACCCGGACTTTGGAATCCGGCCGACTGAAGGGCTGCCTGACGACAGGACAACCCAGTTGTTATGACTGCAGATGCTATCCAGTTCGGACATCTACATTTATGGTAGGTACAAAACTGTACTTTTCTCTACGATTAAAGTTCATTGGCAGCACTTTCTAATTTTATTCTTAATAACGAACCTACGTTTTCTTCTCTACTCTGCAAAGCCTTCTTGAAAGGTGTCTTTTTTTGTTGCATCCTCCAGTCAAGGATCCTTCTCCACCGTGGGATCTTGCTCTGGTGCTGCAATCTCTAACTGGGCCCCCTTTACAGCCTGCTGCATCCTGTGATCTGAAATTTCTTTCTTGGAGACCTCTTTTGTTGGCGATTACTTCAGTAAAGAAAGTATCAGAATTGCAGGTTCTTACCATTAAGCCTGCTTATTTAATATTCCATAAAGATAGAGTGGCCTTGAGACCGCAATCCTTCCTTTATGCCAAAAGTGGACACTGAAGTGAACCTCAATCAGTCTATCCAACCTCCAGTTCTTTCTTAATTATGCTAACAAGGGGGAATACATTTTGCATACCTTAGATGTTCATTGACAGCTTTGTTTTTATTTGCACAGAACTAAGTCTTTTAGTCTCTCAGACCAATTGTTTGTGGCCTTTTCAGTCAACAGGAAGGGGCGAGCTGTTTCAAAAATGGTCCCATTGGATTTCCCAGTGCATCTCTTATATATACTCCTCCTGTGGTTCTTCTTTGCTTGGACCAGTTAGGGCTCATTCTATAGCTCAGTGGCTACATCAGCTGCCTTCTCAGCTCGTCAGTCCTTGGATGACATTTTTGCAGCAGCAACTTGGTCTTCTCATACCTTTATTTCTCATTATAAACTTGACCTAGTTTCTAGAGGAAGGGCTTCCTTTGGCTCCACTGTTCTTTGGCATGTCCTTCCATGAGACTGCCCGAGAATGTTGGGTTGCTGGGGATTCTGACCTATACACGATGAATGGTGACTATGATAATATCAGATTAATAGTTTTGCACTTACCATAACTTGGTGTCTGTGTTGTCTGTAGTCACTATTCATCAGGATCCCACCCTCCTTCCCCCTTCCTGAGGGATTGGCAGGACTTTAGTGGACCTTTTCTGGTGGCAGGTCTTCTCTGTCTGTCTTTCTCCAGGGCAAACTCGATCTGAGGGGTTAGAGGGCAGCAGAGCATTATGGCAGGGGAAGATCTTGAGCTAAACTGTTGTCCAAGTGTGCTGGCTCAGATCCAATGTCAGATCCTAGACCCATACATGATGAATGGTGGCTACGGATAACACAGATATCAAGTTATGGTAAGTACATGACTATTATTTTGATATATTGGCAAGCTCGAAGGGCATTAATGCTTGTGCTTGAAATATTTGTATGTATGTATGCATTTGAAGTCTCTCTGGTCTCAACATCAACATCCTGTGCCTTTTCAAATCCCAGTGCTGGGATTTGTAAGGAGAGAAATCGCTTAGCAGAGACAGCAAATATCCCTAAATCCAGGTCTCCCCTTCTCCTTCCTTGTTCCAAATCAGTCAGTGACCATAGATGCCTCGGACTTTGCTTGGGGAGTAGTTTCAGGAGGGATATAAGTGCAAGGTGTGTGGTCTTCCAAGGACAGACACAAGCTCATAAATGTAAGAGATGTTTGCCCTGGAAATTACTCAACTCTGAATCATCTTTGGTCCCCGGGATCTCTTAAGGTTGTTCCAAACAATACTACAGTCATGTGGTACATCAACAAGCAAGGGACAACTAGGTTGTACCCTGTTTTTCGACTAGCCATGTTAGCTTGGGATGTGGCTTCAGAGAACAGTCTCACTATGCATCCTACATTCCGAATTATTAAAACTTGTGTGGCATACAAGCTGAGCAGAACAAGGGCAACCCCTTACGAATGGAAACTAGGTCGGGGGCCCACCAAGATTTGATCCATCTGTTGGGTGTTCCTCAAGCTGACCTTTTTGCCTCTTCCCTGAAAAATAAGCTGGTAAGATTCTACTCCAGGACTCCATGCAAGAAGGCCTATAAAACAGATGCCTTTTCATTTCCTTTGACAAGAATGCTCCTGTATGCTTTTTCCTTGCTTTCCACTGATTTCCAGGGTACTTCTGAAGATTCAGAAGGAATCCCTCAAGATCACTATGGTGACTTCCTTCTGGCCCAGGCAACAGCGGTTCTCCCTTCTTTTGGAAATAGCCAGCTGCACTTACCACAAGCTTCCTCACAGAATGGATCCAAGCACTTCATCTTACTGCCTGGATGATTCGCTTGTAATTCTTTGTGTACCTGTTTTTGAGGACTTGCAGCAGGTACTAATGGAGGCAAGAATGCCTGCTACTAGAAAATCATGTATATTAGCAAATGGAAAAGGTAAAGGTTTTCTAGTTGATGCTAACATCATCACCAGCACCCATTCAGGACTGGTTATTCTTTAATTTTACAATATTTGTGTGAGTTACTGCCCTATGGCCTTTCTTACTATTGTATCAAAGTTCATTTTTCAGCCATTTTGTCATGTCTTGCCCATGGATTCTCCTGTTTCAATGCATTCTCATGTCAAAATGTTTTTAAAAGGGTTTTGCATAAGAGCCCTCCAAGAAAACCAGTGTGCCCACTCCTTGGGATCTTAATTTTGTGTTAGAGAAGCTAACACTTGCTCCATTTGAACTGGCTGACATGGCTGAATTAAAGTTCTTAATATGGAAAGTGGATTTACTGATTGGTCTGACCAGTAGTCATTCTCTCCCTCCACACCTCCCTCACTATTTTCTGGTGTGTTGTTTTTGCCAGGGTGTGGCCATTTATTTTTTGTTGTTCATAGCATTATCCTTTCAGGGCTCAACCTCCCTGTCTCTGTTGGCGTGAAAGTTGTGGAGGACAGTCACATAAATTAAAAATTTGTGAAAAACTACAGTTTTTGTCGTAACATAAACTTTACTGTAATGTTAAGAAGAGTATGAAATGTGAAAAGTTTTCCTCAAAGGGACTGTATCTGCTCAGCAGTGGAGAAGCGCTACCCGAACTTTGATCCTCTGACCTCCTCAAGAAGAGTGCACTTCAGTGACAAATTTCTGAGGAACATTGCCATCCAGACCACTGATTTTCTCCAACAATGATACAGCCAGTAACAGTCTGGGTGCATGGAAGGTGCCCTAAAGTTTTGGATACTTGCTTCCTGTTTTATCTTGGGCATGGTATAACCCATACAACTTGGGCTACTGCAGCCATGATCTGTTCAAATAACTACTGTTATTGTAACTTTACTTACGCAGCTATATTTTCTTCTAAAGATTCAGAAGAACTCTCCCAGAATACTTGCGTAACCATCTTTTGGCCCAGGTAACAGTGGTGCTCTCTGCTTTTGAAAAAGGCAAAGGGCAATTACTACAAACTTCCTTACTGAAAGAACTTAAAAAGGGCAGGGACTGTTTGATATAACGCAACCTTCAGTTTTTTCAAGTCAGTGCCTGGATGATACAATTTTAATACATTTTAGCTGCCTGTTTACTGAGGACGTTTAACCGTCATTAAAGGAAGCTAAGAAATCTGCTATAAAAATTATATTTGGCTAAGTGGAAAACATTTTCTGATTCTTGCTAAAGTAAGAAACAGGACCATTTTCAGACCCAGATGCCTCTGGTTTTACAGTATCTGAATGGGTTATTATCATCATCAAGCTCCACCTCTTATCCATTTCTGCTCGTCTCCCTCCGGATCCCCCTTTCTACCCTGTTTTGAATGAAACAGTTCTTGAAAGGGGTTTTACATGTTACTGTAGCTAGAAGACAATTGGCTGCTTCTTGGGATTTTAATTTTGTCGTAGAGGAACTAATCATTTTTCCATTTTAACCTGCACACGTGGCTGATTTGAAGTTCTTTTCTTGGAAAGCAGTGTTATCATTACTCTGACTTCAAGAAGAGTGTCTGAGATGTTCATTATTATGATCACTGCTACAGTAGCCCTAGCTGTATGGGTAATATCCTGCTAAGGATTTAACAGTCAACCAGGTTACAAAGCCTCAAAGGGTACCTTCTATGCAACAAAACCATTATTCATATCAAGATGAGTTGAAGAAAGAGTGGTTTGGGGGTCATTTTCCATTGCTGACACTATAAGTCCCCTTCTGGGGAAAAACCTTCAATGTTTTGCTTTTGTGACAGAAAATGAGCTTTACTGTGAAATTAGACATTTTAAGTTAAGAAAAAAGATGTTTCTTATTAACTGTTGTGTCTTGTAGTAACTTTTAAACAGTAGTGTTGCTTTTTACATTTCTTTTTCCATGGTAAAACTGTGCTATTGAATATTTATGGGCTGTGGGGTAAGTGCTTAAAGTGCTTTTTATTGTCTTTTGTAGAAAAGTGACTTTTATTCCTTCCCATTTTAATAGCTGCTGCTGCCATGCTTCCCCAGTAATCAGGCATCCTTTTTTGGCTTTACCATGGCACAACCTAGTGGTTACTAATTTTTTTCTAACAACCTCAAAATGAATAAAATTAATAAGCAGCCTTTGCCACCCCAGTAGGCTGCTAAATTTCATCAGCTGCAAAAAGGTTATGGCCAGCTCTGGTTCCTCAGACCATTTGTCTTTTTCCTTTTCTTTTTTTTAGTGTAGTCCCTGCAGCCACCATGTACTTGGGGGTTAAACTTGTTCTCTGTGGCTACTGGAGTGCCCTTGGTGGGGAAATAGAGAAACCACTCATCAGTTCTGGGAGAAGGATCAGTGAATTACCTCTCTGCCTAGCCAGACTGGAGTGCCTGCCCTTGGGGGTGGGGGGGTGGGGGTTCTGACACAAATGGATTTGCTTTTTTGAAAATTCCTGTCAAATAGAAGAAAACACTTGGGCATATGTCTTCCCTTGTTTCAGTTACCTTGGACAGGAGTGGTGTATTGGGCTTAGCTCAGGCTCTTGACCCTTCCAATGCAGCTGTTTCTGGCAAGAAAAAATGATTCTTCATTTCCTACAAGGTTCAAATTTTTGACTCATAAAATGATTGAGAATGGATAAATTGTTTTTTTTTTTCTCCTCGGGGTTTTAATTCAAATTCAGGGGTGTGCATGGATTCTGTCATACTCTTTCAAGGATTGTCTGTTGCCAAAACTATTTACAGAATGCTGTAAACCCACTACACATACAATCTAATATTCTCTTTCAGAAGTCTGTATTAATGTTCCTAATCTAACAATTACTACTCCTATCTCAATGACTTCTAGTTCTCCTGCTCTAACTATACTGTGTATTTTCTTTTCCATTTAATGCAACTGTAAATGTATTGGGTTTGTTAAATCTTTTATGTATAGTGGATATGTGTTCCCTGTTAAAAATTAGACCACAATAAATCATTTCAAAACATTTCCCATCTTTAATGTGACCTATAACCTGTACAATTCAATTGAAAAACAAATCTGTTAGGGAAAAAAATAAAAAAACATACAATAAGCTGGTTGCGTAAGTGTGCACACCCTAAACTAATACTTTGTTGAACCCCCTCCTTTACCCTTGCTGATATTTTCTTTCTGCCCCTCTTATAAAGATATCTTGCTATTGCCATTGTTGGTATTTTGAACTTTCTCTGCTGTTAGTTTTTTTTTTTTTGTTTTTTTTTAAGGTTCATACTTTTACTTGCAGTTACTATTTGTCTTGTTCCTGTTACTATTTGTCTTGTTCCTGTTGATTATTGCTGTTTTATTTTCTCTGTCACCACGTCGGAGAAACCCACAGAGTTTAAGAAGTATGGTTCTTGTGGGCATAAAATCCCTAATTCGGATGCCCACAAGGAGTGCATGTATTGTTTAGGGGCTGACCATCTGAATATCGGTTGTAAGATTTGTGCAACATTTAATCCCAGGGCCTTAGCGGATCATCACAATAAACATATATTGAAAGGACTTTTACCAGCAACAACTTCTTCGGGGGGTCAAACCCCCTCTAAATACAGTAAATCAGCCTCCCCTGAGCATAGGAAATACTCTCTTTTGAAGTCCCCAGGTCTTCTTCGGAGCCTCCTTCAAAGTCCACAAAGACTTCTGATCCTGTGACTTTGGATCCTAAGCCTGGACCACCAGATCTGAAGCCTTTGGATCTGAGATCATCTGCTGCAGTCATTACAGTAAGCCCTATCTCTATATCTTCTGATCCTAGAACCTTGGAGCCTATACAGGGTACTATCTATAGGAACACTATGCCGGAGTATGCTATAAAGGCCATTTCTCTTACCCTGCCTTCAAGGTTGCTTTAGACACCCAAGATGCACTCTAGGCCTCCTTCCTGTTCCTCCTCTGAGTCATCCAGGAGCTTGTCAGAAACAGACATGGATAAGAAAGCTTCTTTGAGCACAGATTCAGATGGGAGACTTACCAACTCCGTCCACTGCTGCATCCGTGAGTATGCCTACAATTTCTGCAGCCATATTTTCTCCTTCTCTGATCTGCTCTGTAGTGCCAGAGAGTTCTGGGGTCTGGTGTTGGATCCGGAGAAAGCTGCTTCTTCGACTCTATTTCCCTTGACCAATTCTGCCCAAATGCCATCGGATCAGAATGGGTCTCGGAGCCAAAGTGTCAGTGTTGGATCCGAGGAGATGGATTAGGCTCAGATTTTGAGACATATCAACTCCCCTTTGGAATCTCTCACAGAGGATACCAATTCTGATGAAGGAGAAGGGTCCCCCAGGTCACCACCTGATGACATCTCCTTTGGAGATATCTTAGAAGTCTTGAAAGGTGGTTGGTCTTCCTAAAACCCATAACCAGCAGATGTGGTATTTTTGGAGGCTTTGTTTCTGGCCTGTCTGTCTTGGGTTAGCCCCTGGGTGGACAAACTTATTGACTTAGTGGCCCATCAAGCCAGACACTGTTGAACCTATTACAGAGAGACCCAGCAAATTTTTGGCAACCCCCCTCTGATAGGCCAGATTGGAGCAAATGTATCTCTGTAGATGCTATGGTTGTGGCAGTAGCCACCAAGAAGGAGATAGCAAAACAGAGCTTTGCTCTCCATCCCCTTAACAGGGAATCTGGAGCATTGTACAGGTTTGGAAATTGAGTTTTTACCTCAGCAGCCTAAACTCAGCAGCCTTTGCACTGAGGTCACTACATTACCTGGCACATTTCACTCTGCTTCAGAGAGCTTTGACCAAGGAGCTTTCAAGTACTCTGAGTTCATGTCTGCTGAGGACTTCAAAAGAACATCCTCTCAGTTTGCCACTCTTTTGTCCATATCCAATGCTATGATGAGGTTGATCTCTCACACAGCTGAAGGCACCTCATGAGCAGCTGCCTCTTGCATTGACTTAGAGACATGCCTGGATGTGGCTTTATGACTTCACAGAACCTTTCAAGACATCTTTTATTAATGCCCTCTTTGATGGCACTTTTTTGTTTGGACCATCTGATAGAGAGATGACACTGACCTGCAGTGAGCAAGACAGAAAGACTGTCTGCTGTAGGAATCATGTTTTCTTCATCTCAATGAACCTTTTCTGGGATTTTAAGAAGATGTAAGAAGACGTGGTTCCACAGATCGCAGGGTCCTTTCCAAGATTCACTCTGTGACAGTGGCAGATGTCACCTAGAGGCGGAGGGGATCCTCAGAATCAGGGCTTATAGATTCATTCTCAGCCAAGCTTTTCCAGCACTCCTGAAGCACTACCTGACTGTCCAACTGTGGAGGCAATCAGGGGTCTATAAATCTTGCACCCAGATGCCTGGGCAAATATAACACAAGATTCTTAATCCAGAGATTATTGCATAATATTTTCCCTTCTTCCTCCTACCAAAAGGAAGAAATTTCCTGATGTCCCACTCAGTCAGAGGAAGGCATCTGTACAAGAAACTTTGAAGCTGCTAGACAAGAGTCGTCTAAAAGGTTTCTCCAGACTAGATAGGATCCAGAACTTATTCATTACTCCTTTTAGTGCCAAAGGGAACACTGGACCTGAGATCTACAATCCAGTCCATTCTGCCCTTTCTTCTCAGGGACGATTGGATGTGCTGTATAGATCTTCAGGATGCATACTATCACATCAAAATAGGCAGGCGATCCGAAAAGACACCTTTGCTTTCAGTTTGGAGACCATCACTTCCATTTCAGAGCCCTGCCCTTTGGACTCACTGAAAAATTATATACTGCCTTCTGTTGGTTTCTTGTTGTTACTTGCATTTGCGTGAATACATACCACAGTATATTAACTATTTGTTGTGACCAACTACTGTTATTACTGTACTGTGTACAATGAATACACTGAGACAAACTGCTTCAGTTAATATGCTTTTACTATTACATTCTTCTTTTGGATCTACAAGCATGTAACACGAATACTGTCAGCTCTCTATGGCAAATTCCCAAAGCTTGTTTATACACACTCATATTTATACCAAAGTCTGATATTTTTTTCTCAGACTGATGTATAACAATCTTCTTTTGTTAACTTAATTTATGTTTGTCCTTGGTTTCCTGAAGTCCGGTGGTCCTGAGAAACTCAAGTCTTGGATTATCTGAAACTTGATGTTCCCGCCTTATCTGAACTCAGTGTTCCAGCTTTATCTTGCTTGATGTTACATCTCTTTATTTTGTGATGTCTTTCCAACCATTATCTGCGCGGCTATTTTTACAAATTATTTTTCTCAATAACCTACTCCTTTATGCATGGATGCCAATATCTAATTAAGCTATATATGTTTGCCAGCACACTGTTTTTCTGCATTTTATACTATTTCTAAATTAGCCCTTTATATTTTTCATATTATTTTTACAGCTTCTTATTCAAGCTAATGATCATGCTAGCAATAGATTTGAAAAGACAGTGAATAAACTAAATGAAAACAGAATACTGTTATTCTTTCAGTTCCCCCTTATTTTATTTTTGAGGAACGGACTAAACTTCAGTTAAAGAAAAGACTACATTTGTATAATCCGCATCGCTATTTACAGCAGTTACCACTTTGTTTATATTTACTATCATGACTTGCTGAGTTATTGCAACTCTTTGCAACCTGCAGCATATCAAACAATTCCAAGCTGTCATTATTAGACCCCTAAAACTACCAACACCGGATGTATTAACCAGTTTAACAATTTGGTTCCAGATGATGACCACCCTGTAAATATGTCCCAGCAATTATAGGCAGCGTCTGCTTCCATTTTTTCAGCCAATGTTACCAATTTGTCTTTTACTATTATACTGTTTACTTCATGCTGTAATATGATGCAGTTACGATGATCCAAGTAAGGTTTAAGATCATCTTTCCCTTGTATTATTTTTCTCAACTTGTCTAAGGACAAGGTAATGTTAGGAAACTAAATAATTTCATATTTCCACTGAAATTTTGCCATCTGTTTAGTACAGGTAGAAAACACACAGGTTTCATTTTCCTAGGATAAATGCATGATATTACTGATGCATCCCACAAAGGGTATTTGCTTGTATTTTAACACTGGTTTGTTTGAAACCACACACACAAATTGTGGTGCCACTTCGATAAACATTTTAAAGTTTGAAGACAATATTGTCCATTTGCACATATTTACAGAATGTTGTAAAAAGCATGGTTTATAGTTGGAAGAGTGCTGCCCACATGTGAGACCATTCATAGTTTCTGTACAGTGTTTTAATATATGCGTTTTGTTATCCATACCTGTGTAATTTCCTTCAAGTTGAGGTAACCAAAGTTCAGCATCATTGTATGTAGACCAGAATATAATGGGTAATACCATAAATTGACACATCACTGTTTGTTTTGTCACGTTATAATACATATCTTTTCCGGTACAATAATTGTGGTCGCACTGAGTCTGTTCTCTGAACAGTCTTATGCAGCTAGTGGACGGAATCCACCTGCTGAGTAGTTGTCACCACATTTTTTAACATCAGCTTTGTCTATAACTCATTTTTTTGCATTTTAATATACAATGACTGCAAAGTACATTTTGTCCAGTCTGCAAATATAGATATGTTAGTATCAAATTGCAATCTATTGATACATTATAATGATTTAAAAAACCCTCTTTATACCGTACATTTTGTTTATGTACATACTAAATGGTGGGCTTCCATTGGGGCTGCAAATGTACGATTTGTGATATGTCTTGTCCTAGTAATTTTAGTTTATTCTGTAAAATTTCAATGTTCACAGCATTTAGAGTTCCTACTCCTGCTCCTCCTGAAAGTGTGTCATACCAAGCTCTTTTAAATATGCATTCCGTTTGTTTAAAATTTGGAAACATGATGTTGAAGTGCAGTATTGTTTTCTGATATTGCTGTCCTATCATGGTACAAGTGGATGGTATTTTTACCACTTGATCCGTATGGAGTGCTGGTATGTTACCCAGAATAGTAAATATTACGACCCATGGTCCTTTTCCTAGTATTTTTGTACTATTTCTACAAATAAACAGAGTATTAGTAGTAATCATACTAATTTCTTCCCCTGTTAAATTTATTTTTTTCTTTGTGTTATTATCTACACACTGTGACATTTTATGTCTGATATCTTGCCTTGTCCACTTTATTACATCTTCAGGACAGAATGTGCAACATCCAATAGAAACTGAACTATTTACTGCAATATTTATATTAGTCTTTGACTCTTCTTCCACTTTTATGTATGCCTGACCTTGTTTAGCTAACCATGCCAATACATTTGTGTTTATACTTCCAAAAGTGCAGTTCATTTGCATTTTACAGTGGAAATTATCCTGTGTTCAGTTTCGTGTAACATTTTCCCAAACAAGCCTTATTCGTGAAACATTGTAATAAACAACCTTGATTCCCTCTGTTTGGCATTCTACCAAAAGGAGTCCACCGAGTACAATACTTACAATAACAATTACGTTTGTCATTTTTATTAAAACTTGTTTGCCCTATTAACCTCTTTGGAAGTACTTTCAAGAAACTTTGCACAATGCTTGGCATTCAGTCTTGTACGTTGTTTCTAAAAAACAGAAACAGAACCTTTATTGAGCATTTGTTTTCCCTTTTTCTAAAGGCGATGCATTTTGCTGCTGATTACTGTAAACAGTGACTCTCATTTGATCCCTGTGATCTAGCAAGGTCTTTTTCATTTTGCTTTGTTTGACCTTATAAACCAAAGGTCTATTTGTTCCATTACTTCAAAAGGTCCTTGCCAAGTAATATCCCACGGACCGTCAGTCTGAAATGTTTTAACCAATACTTTTGTTCCAGAGGGAAGGTGTTGTTCCTGTGGCATTATGGGGACCTTTTTCCATAAATGGAATGCTTGCTCCCTTGCCAAGTAATCACACTATTCTGTGATGTCTTTTAACCATTTTTGATGTTGTGCTACCTCTAACAAAGGTCTGTAATGTTAATCACACTGTTCTGTGATGTCTTTTAACCATTTTTGATGTTGTGCTACCTCTAACAAAGGTCTGTTGTGTCCAATATTTGGATCAAAAGGTAGTTGTATGAGCATTCTCCTGCCTGTCATGATTTCAAATGGTGAAATCCCTGTCTTGCTGTTTAGGGCAGCTCTTACCCCCTAACAAAATTCCTGGCAAGTGTTGCAACCAGTCCCGTCCCTTTTCTAAACATGCCTTTTTTAGTCTTTCCTTAATGATTCTGTTCAATCTCTCAACTATTCTGTTGGACTGTGGATGGTAGGGTACATGAAATCTTTGTTGTATTCCTAACAAATTACACATTTGTTTGATTAGCTGATTGAAAAATTGTGGCCTGTTATCAGATTTGATCACTCGCAGCCATCCCCATTGGCAAAAAATGTTTTTCCATAAAGCTTCTGCTGTTGCCTTAGCAGTTGTCTTTTTGGTTGGAATTGCTTCTACCCATTTTGAAAATACATCTACCACTGCTAACAAGTAGCGATACCCTCCTTTTGCTGGTGATAATGGTCCTGCATAATCTATTTGAACCGCATACCATGGTCCATCTGTTGGCATGACCCTGTATAACTGAGGCTTTTTACTTTTGGCATTAGCCTGTAAACAGATCAATACATTCTTCTGAAAGTAGCCTACACAACTTTTTTAAAGCTAGATTCCAATATTTTTCTTTGACCACTGGCCATAACTTTTCACTACCTACATGTCCTAGCACTTGATGATTGTATTTAACTAACTGTTTTGGTAGTTGATATGGCACGTAGGGTAATTTTAATCCTTTTGTAGTGAGATAAACCCAGAATTCTCTTGGTGGCACCACTTCAATCATACTTTGATTAGTCTCCTCTTCCAAACCTTGTTGCCTTTGAATTCGGGCTAAATCCTCAGTGATATTCCTGTCCTTATTTACTACACTAACCTGCTGTATTGCTTTGGCTGATTTTAAGTTAGGATATAGCTGCCATCCAGTCTTTGCTGCCTGTTTGGCTAAGGCATCTGCTTTTGCATTCAATTTGAACATGTCTGAAGTTGGTTTTTGGTGGGCTTTTACCTTTAAAATACTAAATTGCCCTGGTACATTCTTTTGCCGTATGGTTTTCCATATATTTTGCAAAACAACTGCATGTTTTAGTAGTTTTTCTGCACTGTCTACAAAACCTCTACGAGCCCAAACTGTCATGTGTAAATGTAATACGTTTACCACATATGCACTGTCAGAGTAAATATTGACAGGATTGTAGTGCTATAGTACATACAGTACTGCTTCTAATTCAGCCCTCTGGGCTGACATGTGACCCGGGAGCTGCACCAACTCTGGAACCCCCAAACCTTCTTTTTCTGGTAGTACAGCAAATCCCATCACATACCGTCCATTTTCCCAGTACCTAGCTCCATCTACAAAGACAGAGGGCAAACAATTATTGTAGTCTGGTGATATGGGGGATTTCTCTGGCTTTGTCAGATTGTCAATGCAGTTATGCTGCTTTCCCCCATATCCCAGCAAGTATGATAAGTAATATTTTTCTCCTGCTGGAATGATTATTCTTTTGTACTAAAAGTAGCCATCCACCTAGCAAATACTGCTTGACTGATACCATCCATAATCTTGTTCATTTCAAAACTGTCTACTAGTACCTGCAATGCATGATGCAGTGTCTGCACTATTATGGATGAAAAGACTGTTAGATACTCTGATTCCCCAATATATAGCCAATAATTGCTGAATACAGGGGTGATGTCCCTTTTCTACCAGAGTCATTTTACGGCTACAAAAGGTAACTGGTTTCAAAGTCTTTTGTGATCTCCTATCTCCCCCGTGCGGCCATTCTTGCAGTAATGCCACTGATGGTGTGTTTTTTCCTGACACCACTTGTAAGACAAATGGTAGCTTTGGAGTTGGTGCTATTAATTCTGTAGCCCTTGCCAACATCTCTTTCATAGCTGCAAAATACTTCTTCTACCACCCCCCATTCCAGAGTGCCATTATTTTTTTGCATGGACAGCATGTTGTACAAAGGTCCTGCCATCTGTGCATAATCCTCAATGAATTCTCTGTTGTAATTCATAATACCCATTCATTTATGTATATCTGAAATGGTCACGGGCATTTTCATCTGTAGGATAACTTGTACTCTTTGTGCACACGGGATCTCCCTGTGGGCTTGATAATGGTCCCTAAAAATTTGACTTCTTGTGGAAGAAACTGTATTTTTTCACTTTTTACCTTGAATCCTGCCTCCTGCAGTGTTTTGAAAACCTCTATTAATTTTTTTAAATGCTGCTCAACTGTTTCTGACTGTACCAGTATGTCATCTATGTAATAAAGCACTGATCTGTCTTCTTTTAACCCACTTAAAATTTTGTCTACTATTTGGTGGAAAATTACTGGACTATTTTGAAACCCTTGTGGTAACCGTGTCATAAGATACTGCTGATTGTTAAAGGTAAAGGCAAATTTTTGCCAATCCCTTTTCCTCAGTGGTATGGCAAAAAATCCATTTGCCAAATCAGTGACTGTGAACCACTGTCTTTGTGGTTTTGTATTAGCTGCTAATTCAGGAACTCCCAGAATTCCATGTGCCCAAGGGGTAGTGTATTGATTCACTTTTCTCAGAACTATGACTAACCTTTAACTGCCATCTTTTTTCTTAACTGGCCTGATGGGTAGGTTTGTAGGACTTTCACCTTTTACTATGATACCTGCCGTTTCCCAATCTGCTGTGCACTTTTGCATATCTTCCTCTGTTTCTTTTGGTATCGGATACAGCTTTTGGAAAGGTGGTGTAAAATCCTGTTCATTTCCTATCCCTACCGGAATTTCTAGTTTACCACAATCTGTCGGTCATTGTGATCACAGAAGCGGAAACTGTGCCTGGAAGGACTGCCATGCATCTTTTGCATCTGTGTGTATCGCCCCTTACAGTTTCTTCAGTGTCTCATCTATTTGTATGGTGCAGCATGAAAATGCTTCTGCACCCTTCCATATTATGTCATTTGGCACATCTATGACCAATCCAGTTTTGTTCATAATATCCATACCTATAATGGTTGATGCACACGAAGGGTGCATTAAAAAAGATCCTTGTATACCTGCATCATTTGGTGTAAACTTTATGGCCACATTTTTACTATCCACTGCTATGCAGCCAGTAATGTTAAAACCTGAAATGCATGTTCTTTTTTAAGGATCTGGCGGGAGTGATCGGCTAGTATCCGAAACAGCTGCTCCCGTATCCAGTAATACATTTTTCCATAGGGTCCCCTGTACTCAAATATCAATTAGGGACCTTGGATCCTGCCCCTTCACAAAAAATGTTAGAAAATAAACTTTTTGGACGGGGGGGGGGCACACCCCTATTATATAGTTTCCCAGTCGTTTTATCTGACGCCTTTGCAACTGCACACAACTGTAACTGTAACACCTCCTCTTCGCCTTCATTGCCATCCCCTTCACTATCTACGTACTTAAACTTTGTAACTTCTGCTTTTAAACCTTCTGCATATTGTGGATTAACAGATGTCTGGGCCTGAAAATCTTCTGGGCAATCTACCGGACATGCATCCCCTGTGGTGTCATTTGTTTTACTTTATAGTTATCCTTTCCCTGGTTATAAGGTCTTTGCATCATTACTTGTTGCTTTCCCGTGTTTTCATCTGTAACTTGCTTAATAAACTTACCCTTTTTTTCCTGAGCTTCCATCCATTTTTTGTAATATGGACAATCCTTTTTGAAATGACCAGTTTGCACCCTTTGGAGCCGGAGGTGCGGAAGCTACACTCTGCTGCCATTGTTGTCCTTGGTCTATCCAACGGCTTCTACCCCACCCCTTTGAACAAACTTCTGCAACTTCAAAAGTTTCCATGTCTTCATCTACTGCGAAGACATGGTGAGAAAAAAGATTGCCATCATCACACATTGTCTTGCCTCTCATTAATTTTTGCACTAAATCATGCAAATCCTTTGAAGTTTCCTGATAAATGCACTTAATGTCACCTGCAACTCCCTTCACTTGCTCTAAGAAAGAGCGAATAACCTATTTTTGAGTGTCTTCATTTTTCATATCTTCGTCAGATTTATTAAACTACTTGAAAGTGGGCCGCCTGTTCGAGCATTTTGTCTGATTTAATGTTGAAGTGCTCTAACAACCGAGTGGTTAACAGTTGCCCTTGTGTATATGCCTGTAACGCTGCTGCCATCCGCTGCAGCTGAGTGTTAAGCAGATATTTTTTTAGCTGAATAAATGTCCAAAAACACTTAGCCAAAGAATCATTCCATGCATCTGCACCTGCCATGTAATTAACCCATTCAAAAGCTAACATGTTGTAAAATATGCCTTTTTTATCATTCCATTTGGGGACGGTCTGTAACATACTTGATTGTTGATACAAATCAGCTGGTGTTGCTGCCCCTATAATGTCTATGGGCTGCCTGACATTTTCCTGTGCTGAGGCTTCCAATTCTTTAATTCACTCTCTTAAAAACTGTGCCTCTTCATCTAGTGCCCTGAGCTGTTGTATACGTCTGTCCAAATCATACTGCATTTGTTTATAGTCTTGATCCTTTACTTGCCCTTCCCGTACCTCCCTCTGTAATTTTTCTAGCTGCTGTTTTACTGTTGGAAGTCATCTTCCATTGTGTTGTACTGTGCATGTTTATCATACTCTGCTTGTAATTCCTGCTGGAGCAATTGAAACTTTCTTCCCAATCATGGAGAGTGTTATCTTTATGTGCAAGTGCTTCTAACTGGCTCTCTAAGCTACCCAAACATTGAGAAAACAAAGTTGCCATAGACTGACAGAGCGCATTCACTCCGTTTGACTATCTTTTTGAAAATTTTTAAACTGTTCATCTAATTTCTGACTAGACTCTGGTGGTAAAACTGAACTCCACTCTGAACAGTAAGTAACAAAAGGAGTTACCAAATCAATGTATGGGTCCTATAGGAGCTTATCTTTAAAAGCAGAAAAGTATTTTAAAAGATTCCCAACAGTACATACAGGAGAGCTAAGAAGAGTGTTTGGATCAGGCTACAGAGGAAAAGGTAAGGGCTGTTTGTCAGGAGACTTATCCTTGGATGTAACCTGTGTAACAACCTTTCTGTGGCACACTAGACAGATTTGTCAGCACCGTCACAAAACACACACCCTGGTCTGTACTTGTAAGTTTTGACATTAGACATGTACCAGTCATAAGTAAAAATCCATTTACATAAAGCATTGACATCAACTTTACCTAATAAAGTACTACATGTGCTACAGATGTTCTTCGTGCATCACTGTTGCAGTCATCACATTTGGGTTATCTGCTTGTAGTAGCCATCAGTCGACCTGATTATCAAAGTCTTGGGTCCTGCGTCAGTTGCTGTCTCATCTTCCATGACGTCAGGTAGTCAGGGGTATAAAGCATGCAGCCGATGCCATTACAACAGTCTTTTTTGCCGTGCGGTGCCTGAAGCAGAAGCAGTTCGTAAGTGCCGGTTAGCCGACTCCTGAAATTTTCGTTTTAGAGTTTCAGATCCGAAGTCTTCAACTAAGCTAAGTACCCCGTTGGGGATCCTTTTTCTTGCTCTAAACCTGTCAGTAAAAGTTAATAATTGTATTTCTTGTGGAAAGCAAATACCTCATAAAGATTTTCATTCGTACTGCATTCCTTGCTTAGGCCCAGACCACGACGTACCTCGCTGTTGGTTTTGTGCCTTATTCAAACCTCGTACTATTCGACGGTTCATTTACACTTCCAAATATTTTGGTACTCAGTTAAATTATCCAGAAATGGCTTACGGTAAGCATTCCGACTACTGACTTTCTGAAAAAATGCAAAGATAAAGACAGAGACACATACTGCATAAGTCCAAAGCTGCCGACAACGCTTCTCCTAAGCTAGTCGCCAGTTCACCGGTACTCAGTGAGACGCTTTCACAGCCCCTGATACCCACTACTTCAGATTTGCAGGCCTCTACTGAGACCCATTCGGAGTCCGGAATGCCGTGAGATGCTTCTTCGACTGTGGAACCTGCGGATGTCTCTACCTTGGATGGGTCCGGAGCCACTGTGCAGGCACCGGCTTCTGAGGGTGTATTCAGGCCTACTGACTTGCATATTAAACTGCCATCTTCTTCTTCAAGGCCTAAAACTCGATCAATGCCTAGAAAACTGATGCCCAGACTACATGGTCAAGCCCCTATGCCTAAGAAACAAATGATAAGAATGGCTAAAGACCTTATTACTCTAATCAGGGGAAGCCACCCTTCCCCCTCTAAGAGATCTAGGACTGATTTTCCTTCTGATCAGGATTCCGAAATTTCTGTTTTCTCTGATGACCAGGATTTGTCCTTATCTACCTATGAGGATTCTGATGCAGAGGACTCCATTCCCTCTGCTTCCCCTCCAGAGGATTTCTCTTTTGGTGAAACCTTGCATACTCTTAGGGAGCATTTCCGCTAGGAAAGCCAGGATTACTCTGTCTCCAAAAAGAGGCTTAGGGAATTCTTACTCCTGCCTCAACACAGGCCTTTAGCTATACCTCCTGTACTGGACATTGTAGATGATGCCTTCTCGGAATCTAGCCTGGCCCCTGACACTTTACCTCCTGCTCACAGAAAATCTGATAGGTATTACAGGGTACCTGACTCTCATAAGGTCCTCTTTAAAAATCCTACTGCGAATCCGGAGACCATTTCACAGGGACCCAAGGGCATTAAGGCTACTACTGCCAAAAATCCTACCCCCTCTGATAGAGATTCCAGGGCGCTGGATAGATGGGGTAAGAAGGTATACACTTCTGCAACTTTGGCCATTAGGGCCTTAAACTGCCAGTTTCATATGCTAAAGTATCAGCAGCATATTATTGGATTGCTTAAACAGAAAATTATGTTAATTCCCGACTGTGCTGAAAATAAAGAATTACAGGATTTAATGCATTCTACTGAACAAGTTGGAACACATACTTTGCAATGTGGTTTTGATTCATTAGAGGCATCATGCAGGGCTGCTGTCACTAGGTCTGTACTTAGAAGGCATGCTTGGCTTAAGGAGCAATATTTGCCAGATCATGTTAAAGCTAAATTACTGGATGCTGCCTTAAACCAAGACCGCCTGTTTGGCAACAAAGCCGAAGAAGTATTTAAAAAGATAGAAGATTTCCTGCAAGTACAACCTCCCAGATTTAGTAGGCATTGGCCCTCTAAGAACTGGTCCTTTCCTGCCTCTTCCAGGCCTTCTCAGTCCAAACCCAGAACCAGCAGAGCACCCAGGCTTCAGTCCCAAGGTACTCACAGGCCTAAGCAGTGGGGGGCTTCCACTTCCAAAGCAGGGAGTAGTAAGACTCCCCACTATGGTAAACTGTCTCAGTGACTTAACTTTAAACCTTCCAAGCCCTGCTCAACTGACTGTTGCTTTCAGGGGAAAGATTGCACTACATGCAAAAAATTGGGAACTCATTGCCCAGGACAAATGGGTTTTAAATATAGTTTCCCAAGGATACAGATACCAATTCCACTCCTTACCAACCCCAAACGGTTGGCCATACCTACCCCCAAATCAGTGGGCAGAGGCTCAAAAGCAAGTTCTCTCTCTTTTAAGGATCAGAGCTATTTAGCCTGTCCCAGACGAAGAATGGGGGCAAGGTTTCTACTCAAGACTTTTCCTGGTACCCAGAAAAGACAACTCCTTACGTCCTATCCTGGACCTGTATATCCTAAACACATTTTTGGTAATCCCAAAATTCAAGATGCTAACTCTTCATCAGCTGCTGCCCATGCTAGGCAAAGATGCCTGGTTGGCAACACTGGATTTAAAAGAAGCCTACCTGCACATCCCAATAAGGGAATCTTGCAGACGATACCTATGCTTCAGAGCAGGCTACATGCACTACCAGTTCTCTGCACTGCCCTTTGTGAATAGCCTGGGCACAGTAGATAAGCCAAAGTGCCTAGCTCCAGTCATTGCATTTTGCAATCAAAGATATAATGTTAAGTTGTCAATCTCGCCTTCATTCTTGCTGGATGGGTTCGGAGCCGAGCCTCGGCTCCGACTCGGCCTAATACTAAAGCTCGAGAGCTATTTTTACCGGCTCGAGGCTATACTATGTCCCATAATGCTAGGCGTGATATACCCAGATCTCGTTTGCCGCTTCAGCTATGAGGTTGCATTTTCACCGGCTCCAGGTCGTATTTTAAAAATTTTTGTATCTATAGTTAGTTTTTTGATCATGTAGCCCAGGCTGGTATGACCCTGACCTTGAGCAGCATCTTACCCTCACCTAGAATGATGCCACAGTACAAAGACAAAATGATTGATTTTAACAATTGGCTAAAATTTTGGTGTCATTCAAAGGGGATCCAGTGTCTGTCAGCCTGGGATGACATGCTCGACAAGCCACGTTGCTTCGCTAGGGACGGCTTGCACCTGTCACCACTGGGCTTTCGGATATTGGCAAAGGCTCTTGCCACCCCCATAGTGCCTTTTTAGGCAAGGCTCAAAAGTCAAATACACCCCATAGACAGCACAAGGAACAAGAAACTAAGGGTAATGCTGCTAAATGCCAGAAGTCTTAACCTCAAGATGCACGCACTCGAAGCTCTCCTCAGTATGGAGAACATCGATATCTGTGCAGTGACAGAAACCTGGTTCAAGGCTCCAGAGAGCACCCCAGCACTACCAGGCTATACCTCGTATCATGCTTTTCGGCCCCAAAACCCGGACCGAAACACAAAAGGAGGGGGAGTTTCCATATTTATCGAGGATATCCACACTTCCAGGTTAGTGGCATTGCACGAAGTATCGGAGACCATCCATGTGCAACTAACAGTGGGCAAGACTGCTTTTCAGTTTATAGCATCCTACAGACCACCCTCTCAAAATCAGGAATCCCATTCGGACTTCCTGAAAACATTGGAGAACATGAAGATCTCTCCGAACACCATTATATTGGGCGACTTCAACTACCCAAACATTGACTGGGAGCACTACTCAAGCCCCAGCATCTTAGCCCAAAGATTCCTGGAAATTATAAACTCAAATGCTATGGAACAACTAGTCACCACTCCCACAAGAGGGGACAACATAAAAGACCTGATCATTACCAACATGGGGACTCTATGCTCCACACCAGAAGTATATCCCTCATTGGTAAGATCAGACCATAAATTAATTTCACTGAATGTCCACATCCCGACCCCACCCTGAGCCCAGAAAACCACAGTGAAAAACTTCTCAAAAGCGAACTTCTCACTTCTCAAAACTGAAGTGGAATCCTTCAAGGCCCCAGGGCCAGTGGAAACTACAGCCCAAACTGCAGAATCCTATATAAATGCATTCTACGGACATCTCCAGGAATGCATGGATCATGCTATCCCAAACAAAACCAAGACCCAAGCATCCAAAGGCAGGCGTCCAGTCTGGTGGACCCCTGCCATAAATAAACTGTACAACAGAAGGAGGGAGCTACTACATGATAGAGCAAAATCCCTAATAGGGAAGGCATCTCTGATCAGTACTAGCAAAAAATTACGATCCCTCATAAAATCCTCCAAGGCCAGCTTTGAGAGAAAAATTGCACAGGACACCAAAGACAATCATAAGGCTTTTTCAGTTATGTTAGAAACCTGGGATGCAACTCCCAGACTTGTTCTGAGTTGATTCTAAATGACAAAAAATACACTGAACCCACAGACATCGCCAATATCCTGGCAGACAGGTTCAGTGCAAACTTCTCCACCCCTCCCCCCCAAAAGAGCAAGTATCTATCCCGGCAGAGGGCTGCCTCCCAAAATTCTCAGATGCTCAGGTGAAGGCTGCCCTCTCCAAAGCAAAAAACACTGCTTCCATGGGACCAGATGGCATCCCAGGTTGTGTCCTACATGAACTACAAGAGGAACTAATCCCTCAAATAAAACAGCTATATAATCTCAGCCTCACTACAGGATATGTGCCCACAGAATGGCGTACAGCAACAGTGGTCCCACTCCACAAAGGTGGAGCCTCTACGGACCCTGGAAACTATCGCCCCATAAGCCTGACTAGCTTAGTCTGCAAGGCTATGGAGAGGATCATCATGGAGCTCATAAACAAAGACATTGGGGACCTACAGACACTAGATCCTACCCAGTTCGGCTTTGTCAAGGGCAGATCCTGCCTTTTGAACCTGGTTGACTTCTTTGAAACAGTCACCAAAGCCATAGATGAAGGGAAGGTAGTCCACACAGCCTATCTGGACCTTGCAAAGGCATTTGACACAATACCCCACTCGGGCATCATAGATGAGCTATCCAGCTTAAATATAAACCCCTATGTCACAAGATATGTCGCAAACTGGCTCAAAGACAGAACCCACAGAGTGACAGTTGCTGGAGCCATGTCAGACTCGAAACCGGTCACAAGTGGCGTCCCACAGGGTTCTGTCCTGGGACCACTCTTGTTCGGTATATACTTTTCCGAGGTACAGGCAAACGTGGGAGGACTATGGCTCACCAAGTTCGCAGACGACTGCAAACTGGGCGCCATAATCAACTCTCCAGCTGACACAAACATCCTTCAAAAAGGTCTCACAGAGACAGATAACTGGTGCCAGCACCATGGTTTAAAGCTAAATGCCAAAAATGTATAGTCATACCCTTTGGTAAAAACAATGTGCCCACAAATTACCACATAGGCGGAAACCCATTAAGTACAGAGAAAGTTATTAGGGACCTGGGGACCCAAGTTGATAGCAATCTCTCCTTTGAAAACCACATTGCCAAAGTGGTTAGAAAGACCTTCTACATAGCCCACCTCATCACGAAGGGTTTCACATCTAGATCAAGAGAGGTAATCGTGTCCCCTTTATTCATCCCTCATCAGGCCCATCATAGAATACAATGCCCCTTTTGGGATGTACCTTACCCGACACCTGCAGCAATTAGAAAGACCCCAAAAGTATCTCACCAAGAGGATCAAGGGTCTCAAACAGATGCCATATGCTGCTCGGTTAAAAACTCCAGCTCTACTCAGTTGCATACCGCCTACTTCGAGGTGATCTATGCCTGACATACAAAGCTATGTCAAATCCAGAATTAATGGACATGCTCCACCTCAGTAAATCTAAATCCCTTAGAGCCACACGCTCGAGGGACTTGAACCTCAGCACAGAAATAAATAGAACTTGCTGGAGGGACAGGTTCATAACCCAGAGGCTCCCTTCGCTCTGGAATAGAATTCCAGTTCATGTGAGGCAGAGCACCTCACTGAATCTCTTCAAGAAGAATTTCGATAAGTGGATGGGGGATCGTAGGTTTGTCCCAGGGATTACTCCCGTGTCACTATTAGACAGAGGCACAGTAAACTAAACCTTAAAAAGGGCACAGTATACTCAAATCAAGGGGTGGCGTAAGCCATACAGAATCGGGCTAGGCTTATAATTGCCCCAGGGCAGATAGCCTAGTATGAACCTATGATAGATTTTTTTCTCAGTAGTTTATTTAATTAGTATTTAGAGAGTAGCGACTAGTTTCCCTCCCCTTTTCTGTAGTTTTTCCCTACCTTTTTCCACCCTTAACGTGGTAGGGCCTCTAACCCTCCCTTTAGTAGTTAGTACAGATTCCCCTTAGTGTGTGTGTGTGGAATTTCTGTCTCATTTTTACTATTACTTTACTTAAAGTTTTTGAGTGTGTCTGTTTCGTGTGTTAGTGTACGTGTTTAGACTCCTGTAGCGACCCTGTGGTATCATGTCCAAGGATAACAAGGTATCGGGATTCAAGAAGTGTGACTTGTGCTGTCAGAAGATGTCTCTGACAGACGGTCACACTTCTTGTGTGTATTGTTTGGGCCCTCTGCACCTGCAGGACTCTTGTTCCATCTGTCACGCTTTTAGCCCTAGAGTCCTGCAGGAACGCAGAAATAAGCTCATTCTCAGAGGCTTATTAAAGCCTGAAGGTTCTCCGTCCAAGCCTATGACCGGAAAACCTTCAAAGCCCGCCAAATCGGCGGCTCCATGTTCGGAGCCGGCGCCGAGCGGTCCTCTTTCTGCCTCATCGGTTCCGGTTGGAACCGATACATCGAGGCCTCAGTCGGCTCCGACTTTGGTGTCGGAGCCGTCCCCAAGTCGAAAGCGCACCAGGTCTCCTTCACTGGAGTCGGTCAGATTGGCTCCGAAATCCCCCTTGCTGTCAGAGCGGAGCCATAGGTCTCACTCCTCTAGGTCTTCCAGGCTCTCGGACCATGACCTCGAGAGGGTAGTCAGTAGGCTTTTGAAGTAGCAGGCACTGGCCCAATTATTGCATAGCCCGTCTCAACAGACAGGGGCTACCCCAACGCCTGATCTAGTTCCTCCTCCGACTATTCCTTCGAGCTCAGAGCCGGAGGCCATCGGGCTTGCTACCGTGGGGGCGTCGGAACCGATTCCACCTGTATCTGCTCCTTCGTCGGCTCCGATCCCTTCATTGGCTTCGTCCTTGGAGGGATCTGGGTGCCGAGACTCCCTCGTCGGCTCCGAGGGGGCGAGTGGCATCGGACCCTTGTCCGACCCCGTTCTCCTTCTGGGAGCCTCGGCGCAGGTGAGTTCGGCCCCGACATCGGCCTTGGAGCTGTCCCTCTCGGTGCCGGGAGGAGCTCTCATTTCCTCTGAGCTGGGTCCCTTTTCCCTGCCTGACAGGGGCGCCTTTGAGGTCATGAGGAGCGTGCTGGCTCCCATACCGGTGCCACAGTCGGCCCCTCCCTCCATGGTGCCTGCTTCGGCCCCTGCCTATCCTCTCGAACCCAAGCATGGAGAACCGACACTCCAGGCCACACCATTGGGCGTTTCCTCCTCTTCTGAGGCCTCCCCTGATCCTGCAGTGGAGCCCCCTTGGAAGAGGACTTGCAAGAGGAAGCATGTCTACTCCCCTGAGTCAGTGACATCTGACACCGACCTGGATGATTCAGAAGGGTCCCCAAGGTCCCCCTCTGAGGATGTCTCCTTTTCTGACATCCTAGAGATCCTTAAACAGAGGGGGAACTGGTCTGCCCTCAACCCATCCGAGGACGAGTCCGTATGCCTGGATGTGTTTGGTTCTCGCCCTTCCACCTCCTGGGTGTCTCCGCCTTTCGACCCACTCATGAAGGTGGCTCGGAAGGCGTGGACGGCTCTGGATACTATGGAACCAACCCCCCAGAGGCCTACAAAATTCATTACAGCCCCTGCAGACAAGCAGTTTCTCTCTAAGGGCGTCCCCATTTATGCCATGGTGGTGGCGGCAGCCACTAAGAAGGAGTTGGCTGACCCTTCAGTACCTGTCCATCCTCCTAATAAGGAATCTAGGACTATGGATAGGTATGGCAAGCGGATGTTTTCTTCAGCGACTTTTGCCATGCGGTCACTGAATTACAAGTGCCCATTTCACCCGTCTTCAGAGAGACCTTCTTAAAGAACTGGGTGATACCTTACAGGACCCAGCAGCTGTGGGGTCTCAGGAAAAGATCAACTCCCAGCTGGGGACCCTGAACTCGATTGTCAACTCCTCCATGCGGCTCATTTCTTATGCAGCCGATGGAGTGAGTAGGGCCGCAGGCACGGGCGTTGCTCTAAGGAGACATGCCTGGATGCAGCTTTGCTGACCCCTTCAAGGTGTCCTTCACTAACACCCCCTTTGACAGTTCTGCCTTGTTTGGACCCCAAGTGAAGGATACATTGACCAGGTGTGAGCAGGAAGGCAAGACTCTCTCTGCCGTGGGAGTCCATTTTTCCACCCCTTCTAAACCGTACCCTAAGGGTCAAAAGGGCGGAAAGATGTGGTTCCGCAAACCCCAGGGAGTACTGCCTGACGCACGTGGTGAGCTTCCCTCCAGAGGCAGAGGAGGGAACAGTAACAGACGCCACCCTAGGGGCAGGGGGGTCCTCAAAATCAGGGTAGCAGAGAATCTTTCTCTGACAAACCCTTCCAGCACCCCTGAGGAGCTGCCTGACTGTCCACCTTTGGAGGCAGTCGGGGGAAGACTTTCACTGTACCCAGAAGCCTGGCATTCCCTCATGCAAGACAAATGGGTACGGTCGATCATATCCGAGGGTTACAGAATCCCCTTCATCCACACCCCACAACAACCAAAAGGGCCTCTTCCAGACGTTCCACCCGGTCTGAGAGATCAAGCAGCGTCAGAAATTTCAAAGCTGCTATCAAAAAGAGCCATCCAGCCAATCCCAGCAGACCAACAAGGATCCAGAATCTACTCCAAATTCTTTTTGGTACCAAAAAAGACAGGGGACTGGAGACCTATTTTAGATCTCAGCAGGCTGAACAAGTCTGTTCAAAGAACAAAATTCCAGATGGTCACGCTACAGTCCATTCTACCCTTTCTGGGTCAGGACAATTGGATGTGCTCTATAGATCTTCAGGATGCGTACTACCATATCAAAATGAACAGGCGCTCCAGAAGGTTTCACCGCTTCCGGCTGGGAGCCAGTCACTACCAATTCAGAGCCCTGACCTTTGGCCTCACCACAGCCCCCAGGGTGTTTACCAAATGCATGGCAGTGGTTGCGGCTCACCTGAGACGACGAGGATTCCAGGTGTTTCCATATTTAAATGACTGGCTCCTTACTGCCACCACCAGGCACCAACTACTTCAAGCCAGGGATTACGCTGTACAAATGTGCAAAGCGCTAGGCATCTCTATAAACTTCGAAAAGTCTGCCTTGTCAGCATATTACCTTCATAGGCGCTGTGTTAAACACGGTGGAGTTGTCAGCAAAACTACCTACACAAAGAGTTTCAAACATTCGCAGCCATGTTCAAATCCCACTACAGGAGGACAGAGTCCAAGCCAGATTTGAACTTGGTCGAATGGCAGCAACAATCACCTTGCTCCCCCTAGCTCGTTTTCATATGCGGATACTGCAGTGGATGCTCTTTTCCCAATGGTCCTTCCAGCAGCTTCCCATGTCACACAACATTCTCATCACCCAGTCGTGCAAGAGACACCTCTCTTGGTGGATGGTCTCGCCTCAGGTGCTCCAAGGCAGACCTATTGTTCTCCCCCCTCCGGTTGCCACCGTGACTACGGATGCCTCCCTGATATGGTGGGGGGGGGGGCATTTTCAGGGCAGGACAGTCCAGGGCACATGGCAACCCTTCGAGTGCCACCTGCACATCAGTGTCTTGGAAATGAGAGCAGTACTTTTGGCGTTGCAGGCCCTTCAGGACTCTCTACCCACCGGGACAATTGTAATTCAGACAGACAATATGTCTGTAGTTTGGTACATCAACAAGCAGGGCGGAACCAGGTCCTACCCCCTATGTCGGGAAGCGCTCAGACTTTGGCAGTGGGCGATCTCTACTCAACGGTTTCTGGTAGCAACGCATATTCCCGGGAAGTCCAATGTCATAGCGGACAGATTGAGCAGGGCCATTCTCATGCCCTACAAGTGGTCTCTCAACCAGCTAGTAGTGGAACAAATATTCAGAAGGTGGGGTCAGCCTTGTTGCGACCTTTTCGCAACCCCTCAAAACAGCAAGTGTCAGGACTTCTTCACCCTTTTTCCTCTTCGGGTCTCCCTCCCAGAGACGCTCTAGTCCACGATTGGCCTCGGGGTCTTCTGTATGCTTTTCCCCCTTTTCCCTAAATTACTCAGTCCAGAAAGCAACTGCCTTGAGATCCAGGATGATCCTCATTGCCCCTTACTGGCCCCGACAAGTTTGGTTTCCGTTCCTGCAACGTCATCTGCTGGAGCAGCTCTGGCATCTGGACCCAGTGCCAGACCTTCAGACCCATCAATCGGGCGGGTTGCACCAGTCCCTTCCATCTCTCAACCTCACAGCTTGGTCGCTCCACTTCCAACCCTAGCCAGGCTTCCCTTAATTTCTCAGTCAGTACGTGATATTATCCTTGTCTCTCACAAGTCTAACAACCAGAAGGACGTATGCTAGTAAATGGAAACGGTTCTCTATTTGGGCAAGGAAAAATCAAGTTGACCCGTTCACAGCTCCTGTCCAAACAGTTCTAGAATTTTTGGCGGAACTTTTCCAAATGGGCTCTTCCTCAGCCACTATCAGGGTCCAGTTGGCAGCGATTGCAAATTTCCACTTTGGCTTGTCAGAGGCCAGTATTATGTCCCACAAGCTTTGCAAAGCCTTTCTGAAAGGAACCGTATTACTTCGGCCCCCGGTTAAAGTTCCTCCTCCACCGTGGGATCTAAATTTGGTACTGTCTTCTTTAATTTTTCCTCCTTTTGAGCCAGCTGCTTCCTGCTCATTGAAACTGCTCTTGTGGTAGCCATTACCTCAACGAGAAGGGTTTCGGAACTACAAGCACTCTCTGTGCGCTCCCCTTATCTTGTTTTTCACAAAGATAGAGTGTCTCTTAGGACTAATCCATCCATTTTACCTAAGGTACTCTCTGAAAAAAATCTGAATCAGACCATTGATCTCCAGTCTTCTTCCCAAATTACACTGATAGAAGATTACATTGTTTGGATGTTCACCGTCAACTACGTTTCTATCTGGATAGAACTAAACAGACGAGAAAATCAGAACAGCTCTTCCTGTCTTACGCTGAAGGAAAGCAAGGCCAGCCAGTTTCTAAAGTAACCTTGTCCAGATGGTTGACCGCTCTTATCATGTTAATCTATCAATTGAGGCATAAGGAGCTCCCTACCAAGCCGAGAGCTCATTCGACTAGAGCATTAGCTTCCTCAGTAGCTTTTCAAGCAAGGTTACCTATGGATTCTATTTGTGTAGCGGTCACATGGGCCTCCCCTCATACCTTCATTTCTCATTACAAACTGGACATTGCCACCAGAAGTCGGGTTGATTTTGGTTCCACTGTACTCAAGAGTCTGTTCCATTGAGCCACTCGGGACTAAGGTGCTAGGGACGCTGTCCCATCCAGCAAGAATGAAGGTGAGATTGACAACTTAACATTGAGAAGTTATGTACTTACCATGACGTTCCATGTTAGTTGTCTTCTTCTCGCCTTCTTTCTTGCGTGTCCCACCCTCCATCCCCCTAGCCTGGAAAGACCTAGAGTATCTTGTGAGAGGTGTGTTTTGTCACCAGAGTTATCTCCTCAGCTAGCTCTCTTGCTCCCCTTTGGTAGCCCTTGTAAGGGTTATATGTAGAGGAGGTTAGATATATTTGTTAAATATATTCTCTCTTGTGGTGGGACATGTATGTCCATAGTGTTAGCTATCAAATGAGATCTGGGTGTATCACGCCTAGCATTATGGGACATAGTATAGCCTCGAGCCAGTAAAAATAGCTCTCGAGCTTTAGTATTAGGCCGAGTCGGAGCCGAGGTTCGGCTCCGAACCCATCCAGCAAGAAAGAAGGCAAGAAGAAGACAACTAACATGGAACGTTATGGTAAGTAGACAACTTCTCATTCAAATATACCCATACCTGGACGATTGTCTAATTTCGGCAGAAAGCCAGGACATACTATTAAAACATCTGGCATTTGTAAAGAAATTGCTAACTTCTCTGGGATACACCATAAACGAAAAGAAATCACATCTTGTACTCTGCCAACAAATTGTATTCCTGGGAGCAAGCTTGAATACAACTTCCCAGATGGCCTACATCACGTCAGAGAAACAAGTTCATTTGACAGCCTACTTCAAGCTACTGGCCACAAAGACCCAGCTATCTGCAGGGAAAATACTGCAAGCCCTGGGGTTCATGGCCTCTTGCATTCTACTAATTCCATATGCAAGACTGCATATGGGAAAACTACAATGGTATCTAAAAAGCCCATGGTGTCAACATTCTCAGGATCTAGAATCAATGATTCCTATCATACCTTGTCTACAGATAGAGTTCCTTTGGTGGGCAGGGACCTGCCACCAAAACAAGGGACTGCCATTCACTCTATCCCCTGCCACCCTAACAACAGATGCATCAGACTATGCATGAGGGGCTCACTTGGCATGGCAGTGCATTCATGGCAAATGGAACCCAAGTCAAATGCACCTGCATATCAATCAAAAAGAAATGTTAGCTGTACAGAATGCTCTGACAGCCTTCAAGGACCACATTCTTCCAGGACAATTATTGGCAAAGACGGACAACACCACTGTTATGTGGTACATAAACAAGCAGGGGGGATCCCACTCATACCCTCTCTGCAGACTAGCCATGGCTCTGTGGAACACAGCCTTGAGCTACCAAGTGCACCTACAGGCTCAATTCTTGCCAGGAAAACTAAATACACTGGCAGATGACCTAAGCAGAAATCTCATGGACCCACACGAGTGGAAACTAGAACTAAAGATATTCAACATGTTGAGAAACAAATGGGGGAGCCCAGAGATAGACCTGTTTGCTTCCCTCCAGAACTACCAATTGGACATATTCTGCACAAGGACTCCCCATAGACAAGCTTGGAAAGTGGATGCCCTGTCCCTCACCTGGAAAATCCTATCAGTTTATGCCTTTCCCCCTCTGCCTCTCCTCTCCAAGGTACTACTAAAGATCAAACAGGAGAAACCAAGGACAATACTGATTGCACCAGACTGGCCACACCAACAGTGGTACCCCCTCTTCCACACCAACACTGGTGCCCCCTCTTCCACGCCAACACTGGTACCCCCTCTTCCGCAGTGTGTGACTGCTGGTACTATGGCATCTGCCTCAGACCCCTGCCCTGCTGTCCCAGCAGGAGGGCCAGATTCTGCACCCACCGCTTCAAACCCTGAACCTGGCAGCCTGGCTAATTACCTGATCTCTCTGTTACCATCCCTCAGTAAGCAAGTGATGGATGTCATTCTGGAGGCAAGGAGACCTAGTACTAGAAAATCCTATGCTGAAAATGGAAAAGATTCTGTTCCTGGAGCCAAACTCGGGATGGGCACAGCAGCAATTTACCTCAGATTCTTCAATACTTACTGAGATTCTTCACAAGGGCCTTTCCTTTTCCTCCATCAGAATTCATGCCTCAGCCATTTCAGCTCATTACAATACAGAACCACCCCTCTTCTCTCATCAACTGCTGAAGCAGTTCCTCAGAGGGGCAAAAAACTTAAGACCACCCAAGAGAGCCCCTACTCCAGCCTGGGACCTTAACTTTGTATTGGAAAAGCTCACTCTACCTCCCTTTGAGCCAGCTGCAAATGCAGAGTTGAAATTCCTTTCTTGAAAAACAGCCTTCCTTCTAGCCATCACTTCAGCAAGAAGGGTGTCTGAATTACAGGCCCTCATAGCAGTGGAGCCTTTTCATCATCTTTCATGTGGACAGGGTGTCCCTCAGGAACAATCCCTCCTTCATGCCCAAGGTGGTATCCAGTGTGGCCCTTAATCAGTCCATTCATTTGCCAACCTTCTTTTCTAATCCACAGAACAAAGGGGAACAAATACTGCACTCGGACGTGCACAGACAACTTAGATTTTACTTGGACAGGACTAAGCCTCTCCGAAAATCTGAACAGCTGCTGGTTGCATTTGCTGCAGGGGCAGAGGGGAAGGCCATCTCAAGACAAACCATTTCTAAGTGGATAGGCCATTGCTTTCATTTCTGCTATAAACACCATGGAAAACCTATCCCACAGGGGATAAGACCACATTCAACCAGGGCTGCATCTACCTCTACAGCCTTTCTCAGAGATGTCCCTACCAGGGACATCCTAGAAGCTGCTACCTGGAATTCTGTATATACCTTCACCAAGCATTACCACTTGCCATTTTTTTCTAAATCCAGAGCTGGCTTTGCCACTGCAGTCTTGCAGGGCCTTATAGCTGGTCTTAATGCTGTCTAATAACCTCCTCCTATCCTTAGGTTTGGGAATCTACCCAAATGTGATGACTGCAGCAGTGAAACATGAAGAACATAGTACAGTTGTGTACACTTACCATACATGTAGATGTTTGAGTGTATTCACTGTTCCAATCCTGGTTACCCTCCCTCCAGCCCCCTGACTTCTATTGGCTATACCTCTATTCTTGTTTACTTTGCTTACAGCTTTTTGGTGTATTTGCTTTTTTGTTGGATGTGTAACCTTGTATATAATTGCTTCCCATTATGGGGGCACCTGACATCTGGGGCAAGAAAAACTGATTTAATGGCGTCGGCTGCATGCTTTATACCCATGACTACCTGATGTCATGGAAGATGAGACAGCAACTGACGCAGGACCCAAGACTTTGATAATCAGGCCGATTGAGGGCTACTGCAACAGATAACCCAAATGTGATGACTGCAACAGTGAATACGCTTGAACATCTAAATGTATGGTAAGTGTGCACAGCTGTACTTTTTGTTTATACCAATGTTCAATCCTGACCATACATGTGGTGGACTTGTCATTACTTTCTACCTGAAAAGTAGTCTTACACTTTACACTTCTGTCTTTTATAGCATCCATGCTGTAGAATGAGAAACAAAAAGAGAATTACCAGTTTCTGTGTGGAAGGTGGCCAAATCTTCCCTCGAGAAAGCGTGGAAAGTCACTTGTCATTTCTCCCAAAAGGTGTTCAGACACAGCTGGCAGCTTCAGCGACGTGAATGTACAGGTCCTGTGGAACATGCAGAGATGCACTGTTCTGCTACTGGATACTGTGCATAAGATAAGCAAGAAGTGCACCTCGACTGGACTTACTAACTGAAGAAAAGAAAAAAGGTGTAGTTGTCACAAAAAGAAACCATTCGCTCCGTCACCTGTGTGGCTCGTCATTGAAAAATTATATACTGCTTTCTGTTGGTTTCTTGTCACTTGCATTTGCATGCACAGATACCACAGTATATTAACTATTTGTTGTGACCAACTACTCTTATTACTGTATTGTACTAAGTACAATGAATGCACCGTGACAAACTGCTTCAGTTAATACACTTTTACTATTGCATTCTTCTTTTGGATCTACAAGCATGTAACACAAATACTGTCAGCTCTCTATGGCAAATTCCTAAAGCTTGTTTATACGCACTCATATTCATACCAAAGTCTTGATATTTTTTCTCAGTCTGATATGTACCAATCTTCTTTTGTTCTCTTAATTTATGATTGTCCTTGGTTTCCTGAAGTCCAGTGGTCCTGAGAAACTCAGTCTTGCATTATCCGAAACTTGATGTTTCTGCCTTATCTGAACTCACTGTTCCTCCTTAATCTTGCTTGATGTTACATCTCTTTATTTTGTTAATGTCTTTCCAACCGCTATCTGCGTGACTATTTCTTTTTTACAAATTCTGTTTCTCAATAACATACTCCTTTAGGCATGGATGCCAATATCTAATTAAGCTATATATGTTTGCCAGCACACTTAATAAATTTCTGCATTTTATACTATTTCTAAATTAACCCTTTATATTTCATATTATTTTTGCAGCTTCTTATTCAAGCTAATGATCATGCTAGCAGCAGTTTTGAAAAAAAGTGAATAAACTAAATGAAAGCAGAATAATATTATTCTTTCACAAACCACAGCCCCAGGCTGTTTACCAAGTGCTTGGCAGTGGTAGCAGCTCTCTTGAGACTCAAAGAATTCCAGGTGTTTCCATGTCTAGATGATTGGCTCCTTGCCACCCCCTCCAAGCATCTGCTTCTACATGCCAGAGACTATTTGCTCCAGATTTGCAACTCTTTAGGCATACCTATATACCATGCCAAGTCAAATTTAAACCCAGCACAGAGCCTGGAGTTCATCACTGTCCATATAGACACAACAAAACAAATAGTGTCCTTTCCTCAGTATTGTATCTGTACGATAAGGACTCATTTTCATTTTCTCCTTACTTGTTGAGATTAGTACTGCAAGCATTAGGTTGCATGGCAGCAGCCTTTGTGTTACTTCCTTACTTCCTTTGGCACGCTTTTTTATGGGAGTTCTACAATGGACATTAGCTGTATAGTGGTCCATTCTCTACCATCAACTGTCCTATCCAGGCAGGGTCACTCCAATTTGCAGAAGACACGTCAGTTGCTGGATGCAATCCAACGATCTGCATCTAGGCAGACCCTTCCATGCCCTATGGCCACAGTGACCACAGGTTCTTCTCAGTTGGGGCAGTGGGGGCATTTCTTGAGCTGCCAAGGCACGTGGTTCCCCCAAAAGACCAAGTTGCATATCAATGTCCTGGAGATGAGAACAGACCTATTAGCTTTGCAGGCCTTTCAAGATGCTCTTCCTTTGGGAACTGTTGCGGTTTAGACCAACAACATGTATGTTTGGTACATCAGCAAACAAGGAGGAACCCGATCTTGCCCACTTTGCAGAGTTTCTATGAGGGTATGGGAATGGGTGATCTCTTCAGACTGCTTTCTAGTTGTGATGCACTTACCAGAGAAAACAAAAGTCTTAGTGGACAAGCTCAGCAGATCCATTCTAATTCCCCACGAGTGGTTGCGATGCACATTCTGGGGAAAACCAGCGTGTTAATGGGCAAGCTGAGCAGATCCATTTTAATGTCCCGTGATTGGTCTCTCAATCAATCTGTGGTGGAGATGATCTTCTGGCATTGGGGCCTACCTTACTGCGACCTGTTTGCCTCTCCCCTCAACAAGTATAGCAAGTACTACGCTCTGATTCCTCCTCAATGAGAGTCACCTACAAGATGCTCTTATTCATGTTTGGCCCCCAGGACTCCTTTAAGCGTACCCTCTTCTTCCCTTAATTCCAAAATTCTTACAGAAACAAAGCAGACTGAAGAGCAAAGTGATCCTTGTTGCTCCTTTCTCGCCTTAACAGGTATGTTTTGCCTTCCAACGGTCTCATCTTTTTATCCTCCATGGATACTAGAGCCCACTGTGGATGTCCTGTCACACCCATCAAGGATCCAACATCTCAATATTTGAGCTTCAGTACTAACTGCATGGTTTCTGCACTTCTAGTAATAGACAGCCCAGGTTTTCTTCTCTTGTACACGGTATCATTTGGCTTCTCAGAATAAACCAAAAAGGTTTAAAGAAGCAAATGGGAATAAAGACATTGACCCCTTTTCTGCCCTGTTGCTGTAATTCTAGAATTCTTAACAATGCTGTTGAAGGAAGGAGATAGCTGTAGTTTAAGTTTAATAGTGGAAAAGCTATCTCCAATTTTCATACTGGAAGCAGACATGCTTCTTTGGCTTCTAAGTTATGTAAAGCTTTCATGAAAGTAATTTTTCTTTTAAGACCTCCAATCAAAGATCTCTCTCCACCTTGGGACCTTACAGTGGTGCTGCAACGACTATCTCAGAAGCCCTGTGAACCTTCAGTTAAAGCTGATCTGAAGTTTCTATTGTGGAAAACAGTTTTATTGGTAGCTATTACTTTTGCAAAGAGAGTATCCGAACTCCAGGCCCTAACTACCAAATTTCCATACATAATTTTTCATAAAGACAGGGTTTCTTTACGAACTAATTCTTCTTTTTACTTAAAGTGGCTTCAGGGAATAACATTAACCAATTTTGTCTTTTTCCCAAATTTTACAATAAAGGAGAGTATATGCTACACCTCCTGGATGTACACAGGCAAATACGTTTTTATGTTGATAGAACTAAATTCCAAAAATCAGATCAAATTTTTGTTTCTTTTTCTTCAAAGAAATTGGGCTGTCCAGTGTCTGAAGTCACTCTGGCCAAACGAATAACAGATTGTATCTCTTTGATCTATTCACAAAATGGCATAACATTACCAAGGTCTCCCAAGGCTCACTCAACCAGATCCATGGCTGCCTCATCTGCTTTTTGGGCCAGAACATCTATTGACGACATTTGCTCTGCAGTTACATGGTCTAATGCCCATATCTTTGTTTCTCATTACAATTTAGATATTGCTTCTAGAAGCAGAGCATCCTTTGGTTCAGCTGTGCTCCAGAATACCCTTCCATGGGGGCCACCCAAGAGCAATGTAGCTGGGGACTCTGTCCCAATTGAGGAAGAATGAGAAGGGCAACAGATTTAAAAGTTATGATCTGATGATGTCATTTTCATTCTTTCCTCAACAAATGGATTTGGATCTGACTCAGCCACTTTCTTTAGATTCTAGGATCTGACTCTCAAGTTCCTCCCTTACACATAATGCCCCTGATCACTGAATTACCTCAGATTTCGTTTGCCACTCTTCAAAATCAAATAAGATTGTGACTTCTTGAGCTTGGGAAAATATTGTGCTGTGAGTTTAGCTTTAAAAAATTAAATTCTTTATTATCGTTGTTGTTTAAACTGTGTACTATCTCCTTTACCTTCCTTTTTGATTTATTTTCTGTTATAGAGTAAATTTTAAACTACTTTATAACTCTTCCTTTTTCTTCCCTTTTGAGGTATTCTCTGTCTACCATAGTTGGTAGACGGTATTGTTTAGCTACTAGTTGGTAGCCCTTCTTTTCCTCAAAAAAAAAAACTTTTAATTCTCTTAATTATTTTTATTTTTTTGTGATTGCTGATCTGTCCAACCTTTTGTGTTTCCAGTATGGCTGTTAAGCCTACCAGATTTAAAAAGTGCACTTCCTGTGGAAATAAGATACCAAACTTTGATACCCACAGGGAGTGCATGTACTGTTTGGGACAAACGCATCTGGACACCTTCTGCTGTATTTGTGTGGTTTTTAATGTCAGGGTGTTAAGTGATCATAGAAATAAAATAATCCTCAAAGGACTTCTTCCAGCTTCGGCTCCTTCAACTGGTACATCGTCATCAGGGGCTGAAACCCCCTCTCAAAAATCTAGAGAGACTAAACAGCATAAGCAACGCTTTTCATTCAAGACACCTCAGTCAGTACCTTCCTCACAGCCTCCTGCAAAGTTATCCAAGACCTCAGATCCAAAAGCTTCAGATCCAATATGTGTAGGTACTAGGTCTCCTTGTCTGCAGTCTCGATTTGCCCCGGAGAGGGTATCTCCTACTTTGAGGTCTCCATTCCTCCAAGACACCCCAAAAAATGTCTTCAAGGCTACCATCCACTTCCTCTTCTATTAGGTCTTCCCAGAGTCTTTCTGAGTCAGAAGTGTATAGGATGATGAGGAGGTCCATCAAAACTCCGATCCAAATGGGGGTTCTGCAAGATCTGTCTCCCACTGGGTCTGTGAGCCTTAAACCTGCCATCCAGCCTGTAAATGCTCCTTCTGTGATCCGACCCACAGTTTTGGAATCCTTGGATCCAGAGGCCCTGAGAGTTGAACAGTCTGTGAAGGTCCTAGCATTCTCAACTCCGACTTCCTTGACCCGATTGTCTCCAACCCTGTTGGAGCATGATGGCTGTCTGATTTGGAACATTGGCACCGGATCCAAGGAGTTGACCTCAACTCTTCAGAGCCATTGCTTCCTCTCAGAGCTTCGGTACTAGAAAGCTTGGCTCTGACTCCCCCTTCTGATCAGACAGTTCGGGAACCATGAGCACTGTCTGGTCCGAGAGTCAATGCTCTGGTAGACTTGGCCTCAACATCTTCTGGGCCCTCAGCTTTCAAGGTGGTGGACTGGGTCTTGTCTTTACCTGGATGGACTTTGACTCTTCCTTCTTCGGATATGTACCCCCAACCTCCTTTGGATCCTGTACCTGAATTCTCTTATCCTACACCTGAGGAACAGCCAGCTCAGATGAGCTTCCAAGTAGTTTCCACTTGGGAACATCCCATCTCTTCTGACAATTCCCCAGAGCACCCCACTGTGGAGGTCCCTCAGAAGATATGGTGCAAAAGGTGACACCTGGATTCCCCACAGGAATCCCTCACAGAAGACACTAATTTTGATGAAGGGGAAGGGTCAACTAGATCTCCACCTGAGGATGTCTCATGCAGGGGCATCTGAGAGATCCTTTGCCAAAAATAGGTTGGTCTGCCCAACTCACTTCCCAGAGGAATCGGTTTTCTTGGAAGCCTTCAGGTCTGGACCATCTACTTCTTGGGTTACCCTATCTGCGGATGAGCTGATAGACATGATCTCCTGCAGAGCATGATATGAACCAGATTCCGTTGATCTGTTCTCTAACCACCCGGACAATGTTCTTAGTGGCCCATCAGAGACATATTACATTGGACGAAACATGTTCTTGTAGCTGCCATGGTCTTTGTGGCAGCTATTAAAAAGGAGTTGGCTAAACAGAGCTCCTATGTCCACTCCCCTAATAAGGAGTCTAGGGTTTTGGACAGGTTCGGGAAGTGAGTGAGTGCATCAGGTACCTTCACTTTATGGTCATTGAATTATTTGGCACATCTCATGAGGCTACAGAGGGACTTAATCAAGGAACTCTCCAACTCTTCCCAGGATCCATGTCTGTAGAGGACCAGAAATCTTTTTCTTCATGAATGGCCTCCTTGCAATCCATTACTAATGCGTGCATGATGTTAATCTTGCACACAGCTGAAGGTTCCTTACGGGCTGCTGATTCAGGCATAGCCATTAGGAGACATGCCTGGATGCAGATGTATGATTTTGCGGAGCCTGTTATGTGTCATTCATCTTGCTCCCTTTAATGGATCTTCCTTCTTTGGTCCAGCAGTTAAAGAGATGCTGTCTCGCAGTGAGAAGGATGGAAAGACCCTTTCTGCTTTGGGAATTCATTTTTCTACCCCACAAAGAACCTTTTCCAGGAATCAAAGTGGTGATAAGAAAGCGTGGTTTAAAAAATCCCAGAGGCCTTTCCAGGAATCATGTGGAGATTTTTCTCTCAGATGCAGAGGGGGAAATAACTATAATGGGAGATGCCACTCTCTTGGCAGAAGGGGGTCTGCAGAATCAAGGTTCTTGGGATTCTTTCTCAGACAGGCGCCTTCAGCACTCTTGAAAGGTTACCCGACTGTCCCTCTCTGGAGGCAGTCTGGGGGGGCTTATTCTTGCACCCAAAAGCCTGGGCAGCCATTACACAAGATTCTTGGGTACAACGGCTCATACCCAGAGGATACTTCATTCCCTTTTCCCCAAGTTCCTCCACAGAAGAGCTTAATTCTCCCCAATATTCCAACCGATTGGCGGGAACAAGCAGCTCTAGAAATTCAAAAGCTGTTGGACAAAAGAGGCATCCAAGAGGTCCCCCTCAGACCAAAGAGGAACCACAATTTACTCAAGGTTCTTTTTACTGCTAGAGAAAACAGGGGACCTGAAACCCATTTTGGAGCTCAGTTATTTTAACCAGTTTGTGAAGAATTCCAAGTTCCGTATGGTCACGTTTCAGTCCATTCTGCCTCTCCTTCAGAAGGATGAATGGATGTACTCTCTAGATCTTCAGGACACACACTATAATATAAAAATGAACAGATGGTCCCAAAGATATCTACGCTTCCGCCTGGGAACCAGTCATCAGTTCAGAGCCCTGTCCTTTGGTCTCACCACAGCCTGCAGGGTGTTTACCAAATGCATACAGTGGTAGCAACTCAGCTAAGACTGCATGGATTCAGAGTGTTTTCATATTTAGATGACTGACTCCTAACTGTACTGACCAGCCATCTTCTGGAGCAGGCCAAAGATTACCTTCTACTTCTATGTCAGTCTCTAGGAATTATAGTAAATCTGGTAAAGTCCCAACCTCAACCAGTTCAAGCCTTGGAGTTTACAGGGGCTCATCTAGACAAGTCAGTTGCTTAATTCTTCTGCCTCAAAACCGAATTTTTACTCTGAAATCATATGTCAAGTCAAATTCTGTCTCATGCCTCACCCCCAGCAAGATCGATACTCAAAGCCTTAAGGTTGACGGCTCCTGCAATAACTTTACTTCCCACTGCTCATCTTCATATGAGAATTCTTCAGTGGACTCTAGCAGTGCAATGGTCTTTTCATAAACAGTCTCTGACATCCAAGAAAATATTCTCAGGTTTGTAGAAAATCTCTACTGTGATGCGCTCTGAAGAGATTCATCAAGGCCAAACTTTTGTCCATACTCCACGTTGTCCACAGACGGTTCCCAGTGGTGGGGGGGCATTACTTGGGGTGGACAGTTCAAGGCATGTGGTTCCAAGACTAGACCATATTGCATGTAAATGTTCTATAGATGAGAGCAGTGCTTTTAGCATTGCAGGCCCTCCAGAGCTCTTTTTCCACTAGGGAGTATTGCTATTCAGACAGACAATGTGTCAAGTCTGGTACATCAACAAACGGGGGGGGGTCAGATCTTACTCGCTATGCTGAAAAGCAGTGAGAGTTTGGAAATGGGCAGTTTCCTCCAACTTCTGTCTAGTAGCAACGCACATACTGGGGAAATCCAACATATTAGCAGACAAGCTCAGCAGGACCATCCTGACTCCTCATGAGTGGTCTCAATGGCAGTGATGATCTTCCACAAATGGGGTCAACCATGCTGCGACCTTTTCACATCTCCCTTCAACAACAAATGCAGCAGGTTCTTATGTCTAATTACACCCCCCCCCCCGGGACAGCCACAGAGAGATGCTCTAGTCCATATTTGGCCCTCCAGTCTGCTTTATGCTTACCCTCCTCTACCCCTGATGCCCAAGTTTCTTCAGAAAGTCAGTCATGAAGAACAAATTAATCCTTATTGCCCCCTTCTGGCCTCGACAAGTGTAATTTCCCTTCATGTGGTCTCACCTAATATGTTCTCCTTGGACACTGGACCCCAGTTCAGATCTTCTGTCACACCCGTCAGGTGTGATGCATCTGGATATTGCTGGCCTCAGTTTGACCACACGGTTTCTCTAATTCCAGTGATGGTTAGACATTCCAGGCTTTCCTCCCCAGTTCACCAGATTACCAGATTCTTTTTTTCATCCCATAGACCTTCAACCAAAAAAATTTGTAAGAATAAATGGAAAAGATTTTTCTTTGTGGGTGCATCAAAGAGACATAGATCTCTTTCCTGCTGCACTCACAACTATTTTAGATTTCCTTGCCTCTATTTTTCATACAAGTTTCTCTGCCATTAAAGTACAAGTAGTAGCCATTTCCAACTATCACAGTGGTAATAAAGCTTGTCCTTTAGCTTTAACTAAGCTGTGCAAGGCCTTCCTAAAAGGTACATTTTTGCTTAGACCTCCAATTCAAGATCCCACTCCACCTTGGGATCTGACTTTGGTATTACAGTCTTTAGTACGTCCTCCGTTTGAAACCTCACTCAATGTAGACCTTAAGGTTTTATCCTGGAAAACTGTCTTTTTTGTTGGTGATTACTTCAGCTAAATGAGTTTCAGAACTCAAAACACTCTGTTTTGAACCACTGAATCTTATTTTTCACAAGGATAGGGTTACCTTGTACACTAATCCATATTTTCTACCTAAAGTGGCCTCTGAATCAAACATCAACCAAGACATTAACCTCCCAGTTTTCTTTACAAAATTTGAGAATAAAAGAGAACATACTCTTCATCTCCTAGATGTGTACATAGACACATTCATTTTTACCTACATAGAACTAAGGAGTTTAGAAAAACAGATCAGTTGTTTGTTTCCTTTTCTAACACCAAGATAGTAAAACCAGTTTTGAAGATTACTTTAGCAAAATGGATAACAGATTGTATTTCTTATGTTTATTCCATGAAAGTCCTAAACTTACCAAAAAAGTCAAAGGCACACACAACCGGGTCAATGGCAACATCAGCTGCTTTTTGGGCTAGAGCTTCCATTGATGACATTTGTGCAGCAGCAACTTAGTCTAATGGACTTGCCTTTATTTCTCATTACAAATTGTACCTAATTTCTAAAAACAGAGTCATTTGGTTCTGTGATGCTTCGGAATACCCTTCCATGAGGGCCACTGGGGACTCTGTCCCATTCATTGAGGAATGAATGAAAGTGACATCAGATATAAAAATTATATGCTCACCATAATGTTCCATCTGTGTTGTCCATTTTCATTCTTCATCTCCCCTCCCAACCTCCCCACCTCCCCCTGCCCATGTTTTTGGGTGTGACCTAATAGAGTTCTTATTAGGAAAATTGTTCCTGTTTGAGCTCCTGATCTTTCAGCAGTCACTGTTCTGTCATAGCCTTTTTCAGTAAGAATTTTTTTTCCTGAGATATTGCAGTAATGTGTATAGTGCATTGTGTAAATGCGTACTGCTGTAGTATCATAAAGTAGTTAGGTAGGGGTTTGAATCCTGCACTTGCCAAGTGTATGTGTGCGTCTCCTTGGAGAAGAGCAACCTTTAAGATGGGTGGGAGGTTGGCATAATGGTTAAGGTGTTTACCTTACAGACACAAGGTGCAGGGTTCGATTCTCACATGGGGTAATTGGCTAGGCTTAAAATGGCCCACAAGGGCACTTAGCCTAGTACTAATCTATGAACCTATAATAGTAGCAAATGCAATTCTGAGGTAATTCAGTGATCAGGGGCATTATGGGTAAGGGAGGAGCTCGAGAGTCTGATCCTAGAATCTAAAGAAATTGGCCGAGTCAAACCCCATTCATTGAGGAAGAATGAAAATGGACAACACAAATGGAATGTTATGGTGATTACATAACTTTTAATGTGATGTCCTATCTCGCCTTCATTCTTAGCAGGTCGGGTCTGGTTCCGACTCTGCCTTATACCAAGCTCGAGGTCTTCTATTAGCTTGTGGCTAAAACCCCATCCCATGATGCACTATGAGAGCTCCCCAGATCTCGTTTGGCGCTAAACAAGATTGGGTGCTCTTCATACTGGCTCTGGCTAAGTAGTTTTTTTCTGCTTTATATTTGAAAATTTTCAGTCCATTTTATTCCAGCTAATTGTTACCAAGTAAATTGTCTGTGTTCCGCTTTTTTCTGCTGTTGTTTTTGCTGTTGGCTGTCATTATTTTCATTAAGCTTTTCTTTCCCTATCCTGGGATTAAATTTAGAAAGCCCATTTTAGTTGGAGGTTTTTTTTCCTGTAAGTATAGGCAAGTTTGTTTAAGTTAAAGAACTGCTTTAGCATGTTTAAATCAGTGGGCTTTTCCCTTTGGTTTGCCCTTTGTTTTTTTTCTCTCTAAATACTCAGGGCTAGCTAGTTTAAGTTAGAGAGCTGCCTCTGCCCTTTTCAGAGGGCCCTATCTGTGCGTTTTGGCTGATCGCAGTTGTACTTGTTTTAAAAAAAAAAAAAAGAGAGAGAGAGTTGTTTAAAAAGTAGTAGTAGTGGATTTTGTATACTTATATTTTTCTCTAGTTTTCCCTGTAGTTTAGTTGTTTTTCCTGTTATTGTTGCTGTTAGTCATGCCTTCCAAAGATTCTAAGGAAACTAAACCCTCTGGGTTTAACAAAAATGTGTAAAGTGCAGCCAAAAAATGTCCATAACTGATGGACATACCATTTATGTCTACTGCCTCAGAGCAGTTCACCTTCAGGAGTCCTGTGCTATCTGTTACTCCTTTAGTCACCGGGTGTTTTTAGAGAGAGAGAGAGAGAGAACAAGCTCATTCTGAGAGGCTTGCTGAAGACCCCTTTTTCAGAAGCAATCGAAGAAGGTCAGGGTTCTTCAAAGTCCAGCCAATCCCCTTCTTCAAAATTGGAGAAGTCTGGGTAAAGGTCCTGTTCTTTGAGTGCTCAGTCGGAGCCATCAAAAAAGTTACCTAAAGTTTCTTCTTTGGACCAGAAGGCTTTCGGGTCCGAGAAGCCTTCTACCTCAGCTCCTTCTATGTTGGTGCCATTGGAGTTTCATTTGCGGAACCGGTCTCCTGAATTGGAACTGGTATCTCCCACTTTAAGGTCTCCTTTATTGCAGTCTTCCAGATCTCCTCCTCCCACTTGATCCTCCAGGAGCCTGTCCAATGATGATGTGGATCGCTTAGTGCAAAGGCTTTTGAGGACACCTGTGCTCACCAGACTCTTGTCTGATCTAACCTAGAAGGCTTCGGAACTGATCAAACCTACCCTGTCACCATTGATTCCTTCTCCGATCTGATCTCAGACCTCGGAACTAGAATGTTTAGAACTGATCGTAGTGAAATTGTTTGAGCCAAGACCTATCACAGGATCTTCGGGTCTGACTACTGTTCCGACGTCCTTAGTTCCATCCAAACTCGAGGAGTCTAGGAGAAGACGCTGTCCAGTCAAATCCGGAGAGGACAGTCTGATCGGACAATTGTCTGATCCGAACTTGCCTGTCAGGTTGAGCTCTGCTCCTACCTGAGCCTCGGAGCCAACACCCTTGGTTCCAGGGATTTCCTCTAGTTCTTGGGAGAAGGGAGTTTCCTCGGACCAGGGCAGGGAACTTTCGAGGTAATGAGGAGAGTGCTGTCTCCACAGACAGGTCCACTCTTGGGTCGGGACATTCTTCCCCCAAAGGCACCGGTTTCTATCTCAGTATCACTGCATCCACAGAGAAGCGGAGACCCTAGGCCTCAGGATATGCCCCATCAGGCGACCCCCTCTCTTCCAGTGCCTCTCCAGAATACCTTTGTGAAGAGGTCCCTCAAAAGAGACTATGTAAGAGGAAGCATCTAGACTCCCATGTGGATTCCATCACTTCAGATACAGGCCTTGATGATTCAGAAGGGTCCCCATGGTCACCCTTTGAGGATATCTCCTTTGCAAACATACTGGAAATACTAAAACAGAGAGCTGGCACGAAGCCCATCAACCCTTCTGAGGAGGAGTTTGTATACTTGAAAGTTTTTGGGTCTCACTCTTCTACCACTTGGATGTCTCCGCCCTTCAACAAGCTGATACAGTTAGTTTGTTGAAAGGCATGAGAGTCTCCAGACTCAGTGGAACCTGTTCCTTGGAGGCCAAACAAATTCATCACCTCATCTTCAGACAAGGAATTTCTTGCTAAGCGAGTCCCAATAAATGTTATGTTGGTGGTGGCAGCCCCAAAAAGGAGCTTTCAGAGATGTCCTCTTCTAACCATCTGCCAAAGTCTCATACAATAGACAGATATGGAAAGCTCATCTTCTCTTCAGCAACTTCTGCGCTCAGATCGCTGAATTGTCTGACTCACTTTTCTAGGCTTCACAGAGATCTCCTGAAAGAGCTAGGAGATGCCCTCCAAGGTTCAGTAGCTGAAGGAGGTATCAGACAAGGTTTCCTCTCAGCTCTCCACCTTAACCTCAGTGGTCAACTCCTCCATGAGGCTCATTTCTTATGCAGCTGATGGAGCAAGCAGGGCAGCGGGTTTAGGAATTTCCCTAAGGAGACATTCCTGGATGCGTTTGTGAGACTTTGCGGTACCCTTTAAACCTTCTTTTGTAAACACTGATGGCTTGTCTTTGTTCGGACCAAAATTCAAAGAGAGACACTAAGCAGGTGTGAACAAGAAGGAAAGACTCTCTCTGCCGTTGGAGTCCATTTTTCCCTACCTACCAAACCTTACCCAAAGGGTCAGAAAGAAGGAAAAATATGGTTTCAAAAATCCCAGAGAGCTTTCCAGGACACACGTGGTGATTCTTCTCCCAAGGGCAGAGGGGGAAGTGCTAATGGAAGACACCGACCATGTGGCAGAGGGGGTCCCAAAACCATGGTGATAGGGAATCCTTCCTTGGTAAGCCCTTTCAGCGCTCCTGAAAGGAAGCCCACCTGTCCATCTCTGGAGGCAGTCGGGGGCCGCTTATCTTTATACCCAAAAGCCTGGCTAACAATAACAAAAGCAAAGTGGGTACAAAGTATTATATCCAGAAGTTACTCCATACCCTTTTCCTTCCCCATCCCAAACACAAAAAACATCCCAGACATTCCACCCAGTCAAAGGGATCAGGCAACTCTAGAAGTACAAAAGTCGCTAGACAAGAGAATCATCTAAGCAGTCCCCGCTGACCAATTAGGATCTGGAACTTACTCAAGGTTCTTTTTAGTTCCAAAGAAAATGGGACTGGAGACCCATCCTGGATCTCAGCAAATTAAACAAATCAGTGAGAAAGTCAAAGTTCGGATGGTAACACTTTGCCCAATACTCCCTTTTCTGGGGCAAGATGACTGGATGTGCTGTATAGACCTCCAGAATGCATACTACCATATAAAAATGGACAGGCGATCCAGGATTCGTGTCTGCTTTCAGCTGGGAGCCAGTCACTACCAGTTCCGAGCTCTACCCTGTGACCTCACTACAGCCCCCAGAGTGTTCACCAAGTGTATGGCAGTAGTAGCAGCCCTAGGATTCCAAGTGTTTCTGTACCTAGATGACTGGCTCCTAACCGCCACCACCGAGCATCTGCTATCCAAAGCGAGACACCACTTTACATCTCTGCTCTCCCCTAGGCATCACAATAAACTATGAAAAGTCTGCCTTGTTGCCATCTCAGCATATTGTTTTTATAGGACCAGATCTAGATACAACAAACATGATGGCAAAACTTCCCTCTGAAAGGGTTCAAGTCCTACGAAGTCAAATACTAAACCTTCTTTCCAAGAGAAAAACATATTGGGAACCATGGCAGTTGCAATAACACTGATTCCATTAGCACGTCTGCACATGAGAATACTACAGTGGCTGCTATTCACTCAGTGGTCCATGCAGGAACTACCCATGTCCCACCAAATTTTGATAATGGAATCCTGCAGAAAAGGCCTTCGTTGGTGGCTTTACTCCACTCATGTGACTTTAGGTCGTCCTCCCCAGCCATTAGCCACAGTGACCATGGATGCTTCCCAGATAGGGTGAGGGGGGTATTATGTGGGAAGGATAGTTCAAGGCACTGGCAGGACCACAAGGCCCATTTGCACATCAGTGTTATAGAAATGAGAGCAGTGCTTTTAGCATTGCAAGCATATCAGGACTCTCTTCCGCTAGGAACTATTGCAGTACAGACGGACAACATATTGGTTGTATGGTACATAAACAAACAAGGAGGAACTAGATCTTACCCCCTTTGTCGGGAGGCCCTGAGAGTATGGCGCTGGGCAACCTCCTCTCAACACTTTCTGATAGCAATGCACATCCTGGGGAAATCCATCGTGATTGCAGACAAACTCAGCAGACCAATTCTGATGCCTCATGAATGGTCCCTAAAACAAGAAGTGGTGGAAAATAAATGGGGCCAGCCTTGCTGTGACCTTTTTGCCATGTCCATGAATGCCAAATGCAGCAGATACTTTGCTCCCTGATCCCCCCTTTCCAGAGGAGTCACCAAGGGATGCACTTGTTCACGAATGCCCCTCAGCGTCTTCTCTACGCCTTTCCTTTGATACCCAAAGTTATTCAGAAAGCCCATCACTTGGGAAGGAACTTAATTCTTGTCGCCCCATAATGGCCTCATCAAATCTGGTTCCACCTCCTGTGGCCTCATCTCCAGGAGTAGCTGTGGATTCTGGACCCAGTTCCGGACCTCCTGACTCGTGCATCGGGGACACTCCACCCCTCCCTTCAAACCCTCTAATTGGCAACTTTCCTGCTCCGATTCCAACCATAGCCAGGTTCCCTAACCTCTCTACATCAGTAAAGCATATTCTGATCTCGTCCCATAAGGCTTCAAAAAGAAGGTTGTATAGAAGCAAATGGAAAAGATTCTCTTCACGGCCCTTGAATAATCACATTGATCCCTTTTCTGCCCCAATAGCTTCTATTCATGAATTCCTAGCGAAGCTGTGTAATGAAGGGGCAGCTGTAGCTGAGTCCAGTTGGCTGCCATATCTAATTTCCATTTAGGAGAATCAGGCCCTAATGTGATGTCCCACAGACTTTGCAAAGCCTTTCTTAAAGGTACTATATTAAGACCACGTGTTAAGGTCCCTCCACCGCCATGGGACTTGAATTTTGTCTTATCATGTTTGATCCTTCCCCCTTTCAAACTTGCTTCATCCTGTGATCTCAAATGTCTTACTTGGAAAACGATTCTCTTGATAGCTATTACTTCTGCAAGACGAGATTCAGAGCTGCAAGCGTTATCAATAAAGCCCCCCTACATGCAAATATTCAGAACTGAACCTGAATCAGTCCATAGAAGTACCTGTTTTTTTCCAAACTATGGTAACAAGGCAGAATATATGCTGCACCAGCTGGATGTACATAGACAATTATGTTTCTACTTAGATAGGACAAAAGTTTTCAGAAAATCCGACCAATTATTTGTATCCTTTTCAGAGTCAAAAAAGGGTGTTCCTGTGTCAAAAGTCACATTTTCAAAGTGGCTATCAAATTGTATTACCTTTACTTACCAATCTCAAAACAAAGAACTTTCCCATAAAGTAAAAGATAATTCTACAAGAGCCATTGCAACCACTTCTGCCTTTCGGGGAAGACAACCTATTGATACCATTTGTGCTACAGCAACATGGGAAGGCCTCATAACTTTATCACTCATTACAAAGTTGATTTGGCCTCTAGAAACAGGGCGTCCTTTGGGTCCATTGTTCTGAAGAATATTCTCCTTTGTGCCACCCAAGAGGGATGGTGCTAGGGACACTGTCCCAACCTGCTAAGAATGAAGGCGAGATAGGACATCACATAACGTTCCATGTGTGTTGTCCATCTTGCCTTCATTCTTACATCCCACCCTCCTGCCCCCAGCTTTTAGTTCCTGGAAGACTGAGATGGTGCAATTGACTATTAATGTCCTCTGACCTTCTTCATTGCTCTGTCACATATTCGGTGACCTTTATTTAGCTATATCTGCAAAAAAGATCTGGGGAGCTGTCATAGTGCACCATGGGATAGGGTTTTAGCCACAAGCTAATGGAAGACCTCGAGCTTGGTATAAGGCTGAGTCAGAACCAAGGATCGGTTCCAACCCAACATGCTAAGAATGAAGGCGAGATGGACAACATACATGGAACGTTATGGTGAGTGCATAACTTCTTTTTTCCTACTATAACTAGGTATCTGTGTTGTCCATTCTCATTCTTCTTCAACTTCCCTCCCATCCATCCCCCATCCAAAGTTTCCAGAGTGACCTATTGGACTGTAATGGAACCTACAGTTCCAGGTTTGAGCCCTGTCTTTTTTTCTTCATCTCCTGTCTCTTTTCATACTATGGGGATTGGGCAGCAAAAACAATCAGGGGCTTTGGTGATACAGCAGCCCATTATGGATACAGGGAGGAACTCAAAACTGGATCCTACGTTTGAAATAAATGGCTGAGTCAGATCCGAGGACTGGATCTGAACCCATACTTTGAGGAAGAATGAACATGGACAACACAAATAACTAGCTGTGGTATGCACATAATTTAATTATTTGTACATTATATTGTTACATTTTGATGTAGTCTGGGCTGAGCCTATAATTGGTCATTGTTTCATCAGTATTCTGCCCCAGTAAGTTAATTTAAATAAATAACATTTATTTCAGTGGGAGCATAATGACAGTCCACTGTCCCTGAATCAGTTTTATGATTTGTTGCAACTGTATTTTTCCTGAACCTACTCCTTCTCCTCCTCCTCCTCCTCCTCCTCCTCCTGTTCTTTCAGCACAGCAGTATGTATTTGTCACAGCCTGTAAATTGCCTGATAGCCATGCTGCCCCCAAGAAAGCAGATTGATTGTATACAATTCTTGTAAGTTTTTATGTAATAATTCCAGATCAGACCCACCAGTGACTTCTCTAATGAACCCAGCTTCTGCTAAATATTTGGTTAATACCAAACCCTCCCCTTCTGACAAAGATGAGAGAAATTTTGATAGACTTGAAGAAATGTGCATTCTTCTACAACCATTATTTTTAGAATTATCAGCTGTCAAGCTCTTAAGTTTATGCTTGCCTCTCTTGAGAACACAAGGAATATTATGGCATCTGTTTCCTCTTCTGAGGAAAAAAACATCTTTGTATAACCTAATCGCTTCCGTGTCTCAAGTTGTTACCCATTGTTTGAAATATTCTGATTCAACTGCTGCCACTGGAACTGTTGTAAGAACATTGGCTTGGTTGCATACTCAAAACCTTCCAGAGGATGTCAAAGCTGAAAGTTTGAATTCTCCTCTAGACAAGACTTTGTTTCTGGACCATCAATTGTGGAGCTCCCTAAAAAGATTAAGGGAGGAAAGCTGATTCAAGGAAATCTCTCAGATATTTTCAGCCTTACTTCTCCAAATTTGTCAAGGAGTTTAATGCTACTTCTATAACCTTTTTCAAAAAGCAAAGTAAACAAAGAAAGCTGCTGGGAAACAAACATTTTAAAAGCAGTTGCTTGGAGGTTCTAAGTTGAAAGTTAGAACTCACTAGAATGAAGGACAGTATAGTAAGTTCGAATGACTATCTACAAGACTCCCCTCCCCTTTACCCTTGGCAAACTTTTAATCCTTCTAAAAAGTCTGAACCTCCAATTCTCTTTGGCAACAACCAGTTTCAGACACATGGGTTCTGAAAGGAATTCATCAAGGTTACAGATGTCAGTGAGAGTATCTCTATTGAGGGACCCCCCCCCCCGCCTTCTGCCAAACCAAACTCCAGTTTCCCTCCTCTCACTCAGCACCTGCTGTCTTGAGATGATAGAAGCAGATGTTCTTCGTGTTTCACTGTTGCAGTCATTACATTTAGGTTATCTGCCTGCAGGTAGCCCTCAGCCAGCCTGAATACCAGTCTTGGATTCCTGCGTCAGATGCTGTCTCCTCTTCCATGACGTCAGGGGTATAAAACATGCAACCGACGCCATTACATCAGTCTTTCTTGCCTTGCGGTGCCCGAAGCAAAAGCAGTTCGCAAGTGCTTGTCGGCAGACTCCTGAAATTTATGTTTCAGAACCGAAGTCTTCAAAAAAGCTAAGTACCCCATTGGGGATCCTTTTTTCTTGCTCTTAAACCGATGTCAGTAAAAATTAACAATTGTATTACCTGTGGAAAGCAAATACCTCATAAAGATTTTCATTTATACTGCATTCCTTGCTTAGGCCCAGACCACGACGTCCCTCGCTGTCAGTTTTGTGCCTTATTCAACCCCCGAACTATTCGTCGTCCGGCTATTTTTGCAGCAAATTATTTTGCTACTCTGTTTAACTATCCAGAAATGTCTTCAGTAAGCCATCTGACTACCGATATTGCGAAAAAACGTAAAGATAAAGACAGAGACAGACCGCATAGGTCCAAAAATGCCGACGATGCTTCTGCCAAGCTAGTCGCCAGTTCGCCGGTACTCAGGCACTTTTACAGCCCCTGATACCCACTACTTCAGATTCACAGGCCTCTGCTGAGACCCTTTCAGATTCCAGTATGCCGTGAGATGCTTCTTCGACTATGGAACCTGTGGATGTCTCTACCTTGAATGGGTCCGGATCCGCTGTGCAGGCACCGGCTTCTGAGGGTGTATTCAGGCCTGCAGACTTGCATTTCAAACCAACGCCATCATCTTCTTCAAGGCCTAAAACTCGACCGACGTCCAAACCGCATAGTCAGGCCGATATGCCTAAAAAAACAAATTATAAGAATGGCTGAAGACCTCATTACTTTAATCAGGGGAAGTCAGCCTTCCCCCTCTGAGACCTAGAACTGATTTTCCTTCTGATTCTTCTGATCAGGATTCTGAAATTTCTGTTTCTTCTGATTAACAGGATTTGCCTTTATCTACCTATGAGGATTCTGATGCAAAGGATTCCATTCCCTCTGCTTCCCCTCCAGAATATTTTTCTTTTGATGAAACCTTGCACTCTCTTAGGGAGCATTTCTGCTGGGAAAGCCAGGATTACTCTGACTCCAAAAATAGGCTTAGGGAATTCTTACTTCTCCCTTAACACAGGCCTTTAGCTATCCCTCCTGTTCTGGACATTGTAGATGATGCCTTCTTGGAATCTAGTTTGGCCCCAGACTCTTTACCTCTAGCTCCCAGAAAACCTGACAGGTATTACAGAGTACCTGACTCTCACAAGTTTCTCTTCAAGAATCCTACTGCAGATCCAGAGACCATTTCCCAAAGACCAAAAGGCATTAAGGCTACTTCTGCTAAAAACCCTACCCCCTCTGATAGAGATTCCAGGGCCTTGGACAGATGGGGTAAGAAGGTATACACTTCTGCTACTTTGGCCATTAGGGCCTTGGACTGCCAGTTTCATATGTTAAAGTATCAACAGCATATTATGGGACTACTTGAACAGAAAATGATGTTAATTCCTGACTGTGCTGAACATAAAGAATTACAAGATTTAATGCATTCTGCTGAACAAGTTGGTAAACATACTTTGCAATGTGGTTTTGATTCTTTAGAAGCATCTTGCAGGGCTGCGGTTACTGGGTCTGTACTTAGAAGGCATGCTTGCCTTAAGGAGCAAAACTTGCCAGATCATGTTAAAGCTAAATTACTGGATGCTCCCTTAAATCAAGACCACCTGTTTGGCAATAACACAGAAGTCATCCTTAAAAAGATAGAGGAAAAAGCTAAATCTATGCAAACTGTTAAAGATTTCCTGCAAGTACAGTCTCCCAGATTTAGTAGGCATTGGCCTTCTAAGAATTGGTCCTTTCCAGTCTCTTCCAGGCCTTCTCAGCCCAAACCCAGGAACAGCAGACCACCTAGGCCACAGTCTCAAGGTATACATAGGCCTAAGCAGTGGGGGGTCCCACTTCCAAAGCTGGAAGTAGTAATGAAAAAATGTCACAATGACTTAACCCTAACCCTTCCAAGCCCTGCTCAACTGCCTGCTCCCTTAGGGAGAAAGATCGCCCTGCATTCACAAAACTGGGAAATCATTACCCAGGACAAATGGGTTTTAAATGTAGTTTTCCAAGGATACAGGTTCCACTTCCGCACCTTACCCAACCCCAAATGGTTGGCCAGACCTACCCCAAAATCAATGTGCAGAGGCTCAACAGCAGGTTCTCTCTCTTCTAAGTATCAAGGCTATTCAACCTGTCCCAGCAGAAGAAAGGGGACACGGTTTTTACTCAAGAATTTTCCTGGTACCCAGAAAAGACTGTTCCTGGCATCCTATCCTGGACCTGTCTATTCTAAACACCATTTTGGTAATCCCAAAATTTATAATGCTAACACTTCAACAGCTGCTTCCTATGCTATGCAAAGATGCCTGGTTGGCAACCTTGGACTTAAAGGAAGCTTACCTGCACATTCCAATAAGGGAATCTTGCAGAAAATACCTATGCTTCAGAGCAGGCTCTATGCACTATCAGTTCTCTGCACTTCCCTTTGGCTTATTTACTGTGCCAGGGTATTCACAAAGTGTCTAGCTCTAGCCATTGCATTTTGCAGGCAGAGAAATATTCAAATCTACCCAATCCTGGATGATTGTCTTATTCAGGCAGAAAACCAGGACATGCTAATAAAACATCTGGCATTTGTAAAGAAACTGCCCCTACTCCAGCCTGGGACCTTAACTTTGTATTGGAAAAGCGCACTCTCCCTCCATTTGAACCAGCTGCTACTGCAGAGTTGAAATTCCTTTCCTGGAAAGCAGCCTTCCTTCTAGCCATCACTTCAGCAAGAAGAGTGTCTGAAGTACAGGCCCTCATGGCAGTGGAGCCCTTCATTATCTTCCATACAGACAGGGTTTCCCTCAGGGCCAATCCTTCCTTTATGCCCAAGGTGGTTTCTAGTGTGGCTCTAAATCAGTCCATTAATTTGCCTACCTTTTTCCCGAATCCACAAAACGAAGGAGAGAGAATACTGCACTCTTTGGATGTGCACAGACAACTTAGATTTTATTTGGGCAGGACTAAGCCTCAGAAAATCTGAACAGCTGCTAGTTGCCTTTGCTACAGGGGCAGAGGGGAAGGCCATTTCAGAGCAAACCATTTCTAAATGGATAGCCCATTGCATTCATTTCTGCTATAAGCACCATGGAAAAACCTACCCCACAGGGGATTAGATCACATTCCACCAGGGCTGCATCTACCTCTACAGCCTTTCTCAGAGGAGTCCCTACCAGGGACATCCTAGAAGCTGCTACCTAAAGCTCTGTTCATACCTTCACCAAGCATTTCCACATGCCTATTTTTTCTAAATCGAGCTGGTTTTGCCACTGCAGTTTTGCAGGGCTTAATAGCTGGCCCTAAGGCTCTCTAACTTCCTCCTTCCCTTCCTTAGCTTTGGGAATCAACCCAAATGTAATGACTGGAACAGTGAAACACGAAGAAGATAGTACAGTTGTGTACACTTACAATAAATATAAATGTTTGAGTGTATTCACTGTTGCAGTCCTGGTTACCCTCCCTCCAGCCCCCTGACTTCTCTTGGCTCTACCTTTCCTTCTTGTTTGGTGTATTTAAGCTTTGTGGTGTATTTGTTTTTTGGTGGAGGTGTAACATAACATATAATTGCTTCCCATTATGGGGGCACCTGACATCTTGGGCAAGAAAAACTGATGTAATGGCGTCGGCTGCATGTTTTATACACCTGACGACCTGATGTCATGGAAGAGGAGACAGCATCCGATGCAGGAATCCAAGACTCTGGTATTCAGGCCGGCTGAGGGCTACCTGCAGGCAGATAACCCAAATGTAATGACTGCAACAGTGAATACACTCGAACATCTACATTTATGGTAAATGTACACAACTGTACTTTTCTCCTCCTCAGCTAGGAGAGGAATTTTTGTTCACAAATGTTTCTGGTTTCAAAGAAAATTTGTGGAGACTAGTCCTGGATCTTCCTGTTTGAGGTGGTGCTCAAGTTCAAAATGTTATCCCTTTACATCTTGTTACCTCTCATTCCTCATTTGAGTTTCCTTGTGACATTTGATTTAAAAGATACTTATCACATTTGCATAGAACCAGATTTCATAGAGTTCTTAAGGTTTTCTGTGTCTGGATCACACTGTCAGTTCTCTGCATTACTGCTTGGCCTTTCTGCTGCTTCAAGGGTATTCACAAAGTGGTCTAGCTCCTGTTATAGGCTCCTGCAAGGTATTCATATTTTTTGTTATTTAGATGACTTGCTTAATCTTGCAGTGTCATTTTAAAGTGTACAGAATCTCTTACCTCCATGAGGGCTTTCCTAGACTGTTGTTCCTGGAGAACATACAAAAGTCTTGCCTGACTAATTCTCGTAGTATTATTACTCTGGGGTGTCTCCTAGATACCTCAGTTCAAGGAGCTTTTCTTCCACAAGAAAATGTAGATCTGCATTTAGGTCTATACTTAAGTTTTTCCACTCAGACTACTGTCTCAGATCAGAAATTGCACAGAATTATGGGTCTCATGACATCTATGAATTCTTAAGATTCCTGTCTCTAGACTCCACATGGGAACAGTTCAGTGGAACCTACTGTCTATGTAGTTCCTATGTCATGATCCCCTGAAATTCCAGATTCCAGTTTTTTCATAATCCAAGTCTCACATTTTCCCTTCCAGCTCCAGCACAGTCTGTAAAAAGCAAATACCTCAGACTTTGCTTGGGTTGCAGTGTTTGTTTGTGTCTTTCGGCTTTTCCCGATTAGGGGTCGCCACAGCGGAACTCCGGTCCGCTAATGATTATTAGTTGATTTTTACGTGCCGAGTTACCAGCCCTGACGCACAACCTTCAATGAAGGTACGCCCATTCACGCATGTCTCCACGCAGAAGACGCTCTAGCTGAGAATCGAAACGGACAGCGTCTTACTGTGAGGCAACAATGCTACCGCAGCACCACCACCGCTTGGGTTGCAGTGTGTATGGGGATAAAATTCCAAGGTCTTTGGAAGAGAAATGACATACCAAAACAAACAAAAAATGTGCTGCTGTTCATAAATGCTTTCAGCTCGCTCAATCATCTGTGGTTCCCAAAACCATTACAAGTGTTTACAGGCAACACCGTGATGTGAAACATAAACAGGGACAACCAAGCCTTACTGTCTGTGCAGACTAGCTAGGATATAGCTTTTCAGTACAGTCTCTCTCTACAGGCATCGTACATACAGTCAGAGCAAAATTGTGTACAGACAAGCTGAACAAGACCAAGATAAACCCGCACAAAAGGAAATTGTATCAGGGATTTTTTTCCAGGGATTGACCCAGCTGTGGGGAGCACAACTAATAGATATTTGTGCCTCCACTCACCTATTACTTGGCAAAATTCTGCTCCAGTACTCCATGCAAGAGGGCCTGGAAGATGGATGCTTTTTCTTTTTATTGGACAGTAGTGTTCCTGTCTTCTTTTCCACCCATTCCACTAATATCCACGGTCATTCCGAAGATTCAGAAGGACTGTCCAAAGATCGTTCCATGCATTAGTGTTTCCCCCCATATTTTGAAAATAGCCAAGCTCAATTACCACAAGATTTCTCACAAAATAGACCAGGTGTGTTTGACACATTACAATCCCAGCTAACTGCCTAGATGATATGGTCTTAGTGTTTTGGTCATATATGAACAAATTCCAAGTTTGGAGGTGGATATTTCCTCCTTGCTATGTAGAATGTCAAATTTTACAGATTTTTGATGCAAAAAGTGTTTTATTTATTTTATTTTATTTTGTTGATAAAAATGCCCCCTGATGGCATGACATCATAAAAGACTAAACCCACAGTGCTTCACTACCTAATGCAATCTATGCACTTCAATATTTCCATGCTAAATGAATCAGTAGTAGTTTCTTACTTCCTAGAAAGACAAGTTGTCAACTAGTTCTTGCAGGTAGAATGGCCCATATTGAAAATTAACACACACACTGATATAGTGAAACTACAGTGTAAATAAGAAGTCTTCCAAGTGGTAAGTTATTGTTTTTCATACCCATAATGTTTTGCAGTTGTATGTTAATCCTTGCTCATTACCTACTATGACATCACTTTTGTGGGTGGTGTTGTAGAGGAAAACTGAATAAACAATGAAACTAAAAAAATCAAGCAGACTATAATCTTCATTTTTTTTTTAAAAAGTCACAACTTTATCACGCGGAATGTAACGAGAAATTCATTGTAGTGTTTCTATGGTTTTGCATTATTTTTTATGAGTTACTGTCTTCTTGGCCGGTCTTAATTTACAATCAAGGTTAATTTTTCAGCCATTTTAGCATGTTTGCCCCATGGGTCCCCCCTTTCAATGCTTTCCCACTTAAAAATGTTTTTTGAAAGTGGTGCTGCATATAGGCTGTCCTAGAAAACAGATGGCTTGCTTCATTTCAACAAGCATATCAGGCTGATTTGAGGTTCTTTACATGGAAAACACAGTCTTTCTAATTGCGCTGACCTCTGCAAGTAGAGTACGTAAGTTGCAAGCTCTCATGGTAGATCAGCCTTATCCCTGTTTCCACAAAAATAAGATTTCTTTAAAAACTAATCCTTCATTTATACCTAAAGTGGTTTCCAAGTTTAACTTAAGCCAAACTCTCCATCTCCCTCTTTTTTTCCAGTATCTAAGTACAAGGAAGAAAGGATACTCCATTCCTTGAATGTCCAAAGACAACACTGACACTATGTTGACAGAAAAAATTATTTAGTAACTCTTATCAGTTGGTCATTTTTTGAGAAGGTAACAAAAAAAAAAAAAAGGACAACCTATATCAAAGCAGACTATTTCCAAATAGTTGTGTTATGGTTTATTATGTATACCATAACAAGGCAATTTAGAGGCTGCTTCAAAGCTCTTTCTACCATGGCCTTCTCTCCATCTGTGGCTTTTTGGTAGGGGTTGGCTTCTAGAAGTATTGTAGAAGCAACAGCTTAGTCATCTGTGCATACTTTTACAAAACACTACAAAGTAGATTTATTCTCCGGGTCTAGAATAGGCTTTGCTAGGATGATGCTGCAGGAGCTCCTGGATTCTCATCCTTCCACCTTCCATTCAGCCTAAGTTGTGGTAATCTACCAATATAGCCAGACCTACTGCAGTGATCATAATGATGAGCACAGTGCAGTTGTGTAAGTAAACTTTAACATAACAGTAGATGTTCAAATGGTCAGTACTGCAATAGCCACTCCATTTTTCCATTCCCCTTTATTTGCCATGGTGAGGATATACACACACACATCCGTGTTTGTGTGTGTGTGTATATAATTATTATTATTTTTTTTTTTTTTTACTTTCCTAGCATTGATCTTTTCAGGGTCTTTAGCCTCCCTCTCTCAGTCGGCATGAAAGCTCTGAAGGGCTTTCTGCCCAAACTACTTTCTTCGGGTCATTTCAAGTTGAATAATGGTTTCGGCGCATTGAAGGTGCCCTCAAATGTTTGTAATGTGAACATGCATTGTATCCTTAGTGGGTTATAACCCATATAGCAAAGGCTATTGCAACAGTGACTATTCGATCATTTACTGTTATGGGTAAGGTTATTTGTACAGCTGTACTTTACAAACTGTTACAAACTGTTATGGTGACTTACCTGTATATAGTCTTTCGCAAGGATAAAGTAACTTTGTGAATAAGGATAGTATAACTTTAAGAACAAATCCTTCATTTATCCCTATCTTCCATCCAAAACCAAAAATAGGGGAGAGAGAAATTTACACACTCCGGATGTCCACAGGCAATTCTGATACTATACTGACAGTGCAAAAAAAATTTGGGTTCTGATCAACTGTTTTATTTCCTATGAAGGTAAGAAAAAAAAAAAAAAAAGACAATCCTTGTTGAAACAGGCAGTGTCAAAAATGGTTGTCACATGCTGTGGCCTTTTGTTATTCTCGCCATAACAAAACACTTCCATGCACGGTCAAGGCTCTCGCTATCATGGCTTTGATTTTTTGGAAAGTACTGGATTCCAGAAATATATTAGAGGCAGTAACTTGGTCATCTGTGCACACTTTCACCAAGCGTTATGAATTAGACTCTTCCTCAAGGTCTTGAGCAGGCTTTGCTGTGACTTTTCTGCTGGACTCTGACCCTTCATTCACCTCTCTTTCTTTCCAAGCTCTTGTATCTGTCCCATATAGTTTATGCCAGCGCACAACAACTGGGATCCAATGATTAGCATAGCACAGTTGTGCAAGTAAATTTATTATGACATTAGATGTTTTAATAAATTGCCATTGCAGTAGGAACACCCTTCATTTATTGCCAAGTTGTAGATTTTTTTTTTTCTTTTCCTTTGCTCCTTGCACATACTTAGCCTCCCTTGTTCTGAGGCAAGAAAACTGTGGTTTGGCACCCTAAATACTAACTTTATGGCACTCTCCTTGAGTCATTCAGTGGTTAGAGCTTGTGAAACTTGGCCTTATGCTTTGGAAGTGGGTCTTTTGTCATATCCTTTTTTAACATCTTAATCAAATTATCATTTAATACATAGGCACATATTAATAGAAATGAAAACAAAACACAATGTATTTTCATTTGCATGCATTATACATTACATACATGTTTTCTTTCTTTGCAACATCTCTCATTTAGTCCATAATTACATAAATTGCTCAGGTCCTGCCTTCCCTTAAACCTCAATCCTCCTCCTCCTGATCATTATTTTACGTGTATTGTTCCCACAAATTCTATTTATTTCCATGTAATTTGTTCCATCCCTTTTCTAAAGATTCCATTTCCAATTGTTATCTTTTTTAACATTATTTGGTACTTCAGATAGAGTATGTTTAGATTTTGAGTTCCAATTTCTAACTGCTTTTATGGCAATCAATAGAATTAAAACTTAATAAGCCTTTACTATGTCTAGACATTTGAGATCTGTCCCAGCTCAAAAGAATTGTTTCCTTAGTTACAACCTTTTGCTCCCCCAATATTTTGGACAGAGTATTCTGCAGGGAGTTTTTAAAAATCTCCCAGCTCATTACACTCACAAACAATGTTCCCAGTTTACCTCTTCCCTATAACACGTCCAGCATTTGCTCTCTACCAAGGGAAAAAATATTTGAGTCTGCTTGGGATATAAAAATACTTATGTAGACACTTCACACCAAAAGTCCTAAATCTTCTGGACTTTGCATACTTGGGAGCCATACATATGCCTTCCCATTGTCTCTTTGTAAATTGCTTTTCCATTTTTTCTTCCTAATGTTTTCTAACCTCCTTTGATTTTTATGGTTGTTATGCAGTATTTTATAAACCTTGCTGGTTATCCCATTTTTGCAGCAGCATCTGTTCTGGATTCAACTAAAAACTCTACCATAGCAGGTCTTTCACTTAGAACTGTCCTATGCCTTCCTCTTTGCCTGTACACTGATATTAATCCCTGATAGAGATGGTAGTCTCTGCACTGCCCTTTGGCTTATCTACTGCGCCCAGGGTCTTCACAAAATGCCTGGCACCAGTAGTTGCATTTTGCAGACAGAGGATTTCAAATATATCCCTACTTGGACAACTGCCTTATTCAAGCAGAGGCCAAAGACATTCTACTAAAGCATCTGGCGTTTGTAAAAAGATTACTAATTTGCCTAGGGTACACAGTAAACGAAAAGAAATCAAAACTAGTACCCTCTCAAGAGATAATATTCCTAGGTGCAAGCTTAAATACAACTGCCCAGATGGCTTATCTCACGCCAGGCAAACAAAGGCATCTGACTTCCTACTTTGAAAACATGGCAACAAAGACCCAGTTATCTGCAAGAAAAATTCTGCAGGCTCTGGGCTACATGACCTACTGCATTCTGCTAATTCCATATGCAAGACTGCATATGAGGAAACTACAATGGTACTTAAAAAGTGTTTGGATTCAACATTGCCACAGGCTGGAATCATTAATTTCCCTCATTCCTTGCCTGCAACAGGCGTTTCGATGGTCGGCACAGGCCTGTTACCACAACAAGGGACAGCCATTCACTTTACCCACAGCCAGGCAAACACTAACAACAGATGCATCAGATTATGCCTGGGGGGCCCACATGGCAGGAAAATGTATTCAGGGCACATGGCCTCCAAGCCAAAGGCATCTACACATCAATCAAAAAGAGATGCTAGCTGGACCTACTTCATTCAGGACAGCTGCTGATAAAGATGGACAACAACACCACAGTCATGTGGTACATAAACAGGTGGGGCACACATTCCTACCCCCTCTGCAGACCAAGCCATGATTTTGTGGAACACAGCATTGACTTACCAAGTACACCTGCAAGCACAATTCCTGCCAGGAAAAACAAATTCTCTGGCAGATGAACTAAGGCCTATCCTTCTCATCAATTAAGATCCATGCCTCTGCCATCTCAGCTCATTACAATACAGACCCACCTATTTTTTCATATCCATTGCTTAGGCAGTTCCTCAGGGGGACCAAAAACATAACACCTCCAAGGAGAGCACCAATACCTGCATGGGACCTCAATTTTGTCTTGGAAAAACTCACAATTGTCTCCTTTTGAGCCAGCCAATACAGCTGATATACAATTCTTATCATGGAAAACAGCTCTGCTCCTAGCAATAACTTCAGCAAGAAGAGTCTCAGAGCTACAGGCATTAATGGCTGTGGAACCTTTTATTATCTTCCATCCGGACAGGGTTTCTCTAAGGACAAACCCAACATTTATGCCTAAGGTAGTGTCCAGTGTGGCTCTTAACCAAACCATTCATTTGCCTACTTTTTATCCAAACCCGCAAAATAAAGGGGAGAGACTTCTGCATTCTTTGGACATACACAGACAGCCGCGCTTCTACTTGGACAAAACTAAAGCTTCCAGAAAGACTGAGCAACTTTTAGTGGTATATGCTTCAGGATCACAAGGAAAGGCTAGCTCAAAGCAGACTATTTCAAAATGGATAGGACACTGCATTCGTTTCTGCTATTCACAACATGGTAAATCAGTGCCTAAGGGCATTAGACCACATTCTGCCAGGGCAGCAGCCACCTCAGTAGCCTTCCTCAGAGGAGTACCAACTAAGGATATTTTGGAGGCTGCAACTTGGACTTCAGTGCACACTTTTACTAAGCACTACCACTTGCCTCTTTACTCTAAATCCAGATCAGGCTTTGCCACTGCAGTCTTGCAGGGCCTTATAGCTACTCCTAATTCTATTTAGACCCAGCCGCCCAACCTCAGCTTTGGGATTCACCCCAAGTGTAATGACTGCAACAGTGAAACACGATGAACATAGTACAGTTGTGTATCTACCATAAATGTAGATGTTCGAGTGTATTCACTGTTGCAGTCCAGGTTACACACCCACCATCCCCCTTTCTTTGCTGGGACTTATCTGTACTTCTCTATTCTATACAACCTATGTGGTGTATTTGCTTGTAGATGAAAGTATTGTTTATTTTAGTGCATGCTTTTATTAGCAATGTTTTTTTAGCCTACCCTTTTGGGGGCACCTGACATCTGGGGCAAGAAAAACTGAAGAAAATGGCGTCGGCTGCATCTTTTATACCCCTGCTGCACTAACGTCAAGGAAGAGGCGACCGCAACCGATGCCAGACCAAGACTTTGGAATTCAGGCCGACTGTGGGTAGCCTGCCAGCAGGATAACCCAAGTGTAATGACTGCAACAGTGAATACACTCGAACATCTACATTTATGGTAGGTACACAACTGTACTTTTCTTCCCACATATCCTTGGCTGCCATAACAGATGTTTTTTCAGTCCATACTCCCAACTACTACTACTTACTGTGTGCCCGTAAATATGGGTATTGGTGAACCAATTCATGTAATGGTACGTAATTTGTGGCTATAGCCTTTGTTTTATCTTCTTTAATTTTATATCCTGAAAAGACATGAAACTGTCTGAAAATGTCCCACAACACTGAAATGTCCTTTTCTGGATTTGTCAAGTACAAAATGTCATCTACCAAAAAAAAAAAAAAAATAGACAACTTGTCTTGATTACCATATCAGTTATAAACTTGAATGTGTGAGTCCCTTATTTTCTTTGCCAATGGCTGTAAATATAAAGACAAGGACACCCCTACCTGGTTCCTCTGTTCAGACATAACTTGTCAGGGAGGAACCATCCAACCCTTATTCTTGCGTCCAGCCTTTCATATATCCTCGTAATTGTCTTTATTGTATCAGGGAATGTAATCCTTCAATTGCCGTACTGATAAAATTCCAGCTTACTCTATTGAATGCTTTTTCTGCATCAAGGCCTACCAACAACAGTGGTATTTTCTTCTGTTCTGTTTCCCTTTGGATAGTTATTGTTCTGTTAAAGTTTTCAAATGTTTGCCTCCCCTCCACAAACCAGCATTTCAGCATCACCTTTACCATTCATTTAGCTATTATAGACATAAGCACTTTATCGTCATGGTTCAGAATTGAAAAGGGTCTATATGAAGCGGGATCTGGCTGGTCTTTACACCCTTTGGTTAATATAGCCACCAACAGATTCCTTCTAAGATACTGGTGTTTTTCTCCTTTTAAAACAGTATCAAGTGGAATCTTCAGATCTTTATCACTTTCTTCATTCCTAACTTCCAGAGGAATACCCATCTGTTCTTGGAGATTTCCCTGCTGATTGGTTAAACACCACCATTTTTATTTAATCTCCTCCTATCTTAACTGTTAGTTATTGAGCCTCATCTTCCTCTAATCTTGAAGTCTTTCAGAGTATTTCCATTTGTGGTCTTTCTGAATTTCCACATTCCTCTGCTTTATACAGATTTTCATACATTTTCCAAAGTATCTCTATCACTATAGGATCTCTGGTTATTTTGCTTGTCATAGGTTCCCTAAGTTTGAAAAATACTCTGTCTACTTTCTGTTGCCTAAGTCATGCTAAAACGTTTTGTGCTCTGGTGTTGTCAAAAATATTTGCTTAACAACAATATTTCTAAACTTGTGCATATTCTCCATATGCTTCCATGTTTTCTCTTTAGCAGTCTGCAGATGCTACTCCTCTTCTGAGATTCTCCTTATTCTGCAGTACTTTAACCTTCACTTTCCCCTCTAAATTATTGCTATTACTTATTAAACATGCATCTCTTTCTCTGTTATCTCTTCCCTATTTTTCAGTTCCATTTTCATTTCATACCACTTTCTAGCTATACCATCAGAATACATTCATTTCTTCACTATTACTTGTTGATCCCCATCTTCCTCTAACTTTAGTATAATTAAGCCTTCCATAAGTATTTCCATTTGTGATCACTCTATCACCATTACTAAGCGACCACTGCCCAATCACCTTTTGCAATTGTCAACCATCCTATAAAACTACCACCAATATTAAAAGCTTTCAGAAACTACAGTAGCACAAATATAGACAAGACTCAGAGCCTTTCACACAGCCCACAAATGGAACCATATACTCCTCTTATATGACCTTTTAATACAGCAGCTATAAGTGTAACCATCTTTCTACTTTAGCTGCAAGACAGTCTTCCCACTTATCCATAGGGCCTTATAAACCCACCAAAGCTAAATGGCCAGCCACAGAACTCAAACATATTTTAATTCTAAGGGATGAAACATGGTGAAAATGGAAACAGTCCTCCACAACTGACAACTGGACCTCCCTTATAGTTTTGTGTGACGTAGCAAAGAAGTCCATCAGAAGGCACAGATAAAAATCTCTAAACAAAGAAACAAATTACCCTCTTGTATTCCCCCAAACACTTCTGAAAAGAGTTTAACCTACTTAAAGGAAGAAAATCTCCTCATGACACCCTGTCTAAAAACACAATCAGTTTAGTACAGCGGACTTCTCCAGAGGATTTCCTTAAAGAATTTAACAGTCTTCTTCAATAAACTCCACACCTCCCACAGATCATATATTGCCCATCCCACCACCATTAATCCCAGTCTTCCACTTCTTTGACCAAAATAAGTCTGTATTCTGCTTGAAAATATTTCCATTGCCACTTCCAGGATCTGAAAACATAAACCCCTGGTTCATATATCACTGCAGAAATCATCTGTCTCTTCCTCTGACCCATGTACATAATCTATCTCACTCAAAACATCATGACACAGATTTGAAAAACTGCTCAAATTAAACCCCTGCTTAAGCAAACCAAGTAAGAAGATAACTCTCACTTCTGTGCAATATCCATCCTCCCACTTCTGGGCAGATTTCTTGAAAAGATTGTCTACACCTAACTCGCCACTATATCCAGCAGTACCACCTGCTCTTCTGTAAACAACATGGATTCTGGCCTGGATGAAGTACTGTGACAGCACTTTGGTCCCTAGCTGATATCCTGCTAAACTCTAATAGTGGCCTCATTACAGGTGCCCTATTTATATATCTGCCAAAGGCATTTGACTTCATTGACCACCATCTTCTCTAAAACGAACTAACTGAAATTGTTATCAGTCCAGACAACACTCCCTGGTGTAAAAACTTTTTCACCGACAGATACTTTAGAGTTAAAATAGCATCTTTCCAATAATGGTGCCCCACAAGGAATCCTTCCCCCCTTCCTCTTCTCCATATTTATTAAGAAACTTCCTTGTGACCTCTCCCATCTCCCACTTATTCTGTATGCTGATGACGTGGTCATTTACAGATCAGGTCACTGTCGCACCAACATTCACTGCCAGCTCCAGTTGGACTTGCATGAGCTTCACTAATAGCTTGTAAATCATTAACATCTATTCAACCCCACCAAGGCTAACACTATGCTTTTTTGGAACTCCACAGAAAATTCAGCAAGCATCTGACTCTTTAACTATCTTTGACATATGCAACCATTGCATAGGGAAAACGTACACCTTCAAATATATAGGACTGTGGTTTAATTAGTCACTAAACGTCCATGTCCACATAGACAGTGTTAGAGCAAAAATAAACTCCCTCCAATTCTGGGCCAAAAATATCTCCCCTTTTCTATCCCAACCAAACAGAGAAGCCATTGGCAAAGGAGATCTCCTACATCAGTTTGATTCCCACTTTTTACTTCTACCTCCAAGAAAACCATTGCCACACTCCAAACTATCTCTTACAACATCTGCCTGTTCTTTACAAACTCATCTCTCTATGAGCATCACTGTATCATCCTAGAAAAAGCCAATTGACTACCTATAAAAGAAAGATCTAACGTACTTTTGTGATCCTAACTCTACAAACTACTCCAACTCCACACATTTACTACCCTTGCAGCTAGACTTCACAGCAAAAAAAATCCTCATACAACCCAAGACACTACTCACAAGCCATACCAACTTTCTTTACCGCTAGAACCAAACTCCAAAGCACTGCACATGCTTTCTCCTGTTAGGCACATACTTGTCGGCAAGCTCCCCCATTGACATTAAGGAACTTAGCACTTAGTCTAAATTAAGAATGTAATTCAAACAGCACTTCATCCAAGTCAAATGCTCCTGCTTCAAGACAGGTACATCACCTAGCCTATCTCCTTTCAGAATGAGTTCTCTTCTCTGAAGATTCACTGAAGATTGACCCACTTTAATAACTAAAGTATGTATTGTACATTACACTCTGATCGATTGTACATTGCACTGTGCGTGTTCACTGGAATGTGTATACACATTTTTTTCTGTGTAATTAGTCTGAACTTTTGTGTTATTGCTTACAAAACATTTCACAAATAAAAAGTGCAGAAATGTATTTTACCCGGGCTGAGCCTGGAATTGGTCACTACTGATGAGTGCACTATCCCTTTAAACAAATTTAAATAATAAGTATATATTAATGCTCAAATAATTTCCACTACCAATTCTTTGAATTCCTGTCTTTTTAACAGGCAGGTTGGAAAGCACCATCATCTCATTTTTTACTTCATTACCATGTATTTTTTATCTTAGTTTTTATTGGTGCATGAAATTAAATAGGTTATTGGGCATTTGTCAGTTTTCAATTAAATGTGCATGCTACTGTAAAATATAAATTATTTCAGTCTAGCCCATTTATTGTATGTTGAAGAATAATATGTAAATTCTGACTACTGAATTCGCATTTCCCATACCATACATTTCATACCTTTCTGCAGAAATGTATTCTGATTTGTTATATGCACCCTTCAAGGTCCCCAGATATATCTTCATAAATGCAAATCACATTCCAGTGCACACCTATACGTTGTATTCCCTTCTGAAAGCTGATTATTTCTCCCAAAAAATTCTTAAGTTCCATAATAGCAGTTTTTCATGGAATGTAAACACATGCCTGTGTATTCTTATACCTTTGTTGTCAGTAGCCTAGTACTACCACAATCAAAAATGATTGTATTTCTTTCCTCTTCTATGCCTGTTGGAGCCCCTCTAGCAGTTAGTATTATTACTCCCTTTTCCATTGTTCCTGATATTCTGCTGAATAGTAAGCCGCTGTGGTGCAGCGGTAGCGTTGTCGCTTCACAGCAAGAGGTTCTTCCATTCGATTCTCGGCCAGAGCGCCTTCTGTGTGGAGTTTGCATGTCCTCCCCACGGTCGAGTGGCGTTCGAAAGACGTGTGAATGAGCGTGCCTTCGTTGAAGGTTGGGCGTCGGGCTGGTACCTCGGCACCGTCAAAATCTACTGCCAATCATTAGTGGACCGGAGTTCCGCTGTGGCGACCCCTAACCGGGAAAAGCCGAAAGAAGAACAACAATTCATCATGAAATCCTTTGTCAATTTCAGTTGCTCATTTGCTTACAAATGTATCTTTACAACATTACTTTATTTGCAAGCTGCATTTCTTAATATAATTCAATACTCTTTCCTTTTTGTCTGTACTTGTAAGGCCATTTATATTCCAAGATAGTACAGATAAAGTAGACAGGTTTTTGAATGTGTATTTCCAACTTTTTTCTTACATGCACAGTAAGGTAGGCTGATATTTTATAAATTAATTTCTTCTTGTATGCATTTGAACCCATGTCACATTTTTCAAAAACTAAATACTTTAAGAACACCATCTCCTGTTAACTTAGAACAAATGCACAAAACTATGTAAATTATCAACAAATAGTTTAACCCTTCAAGACAGGAACGGTTGCCCCAAAATGACATCTGCAGCCTGAGGCATTACCTAATCAATACTGAGAGTTAACCCATGCTAAAGGTCATTTTAACAGCCTGCATTCCCACTTGCTCTGATTGCTGTCTGTTCTTTCTTTCGCTCTTTCTCTCCCAGATATGAAAAAATAGCTTGCAGAAAATATTGACTTTTAGCCCTAAGAGAAAGTATACTGGATACCTTTAAATAAAACAAAATTGTGCACTTACTCTATTAAGTTAGTAAGGCTGCTGAGGAGGATTCTGTCTCTTATTGTCTTCCTATAGTTTTATTTTATTTTTTTTTACTAACCTGCTTGCCGTTGTACCTTTACGTTTTACTTTTCTCTCTGCAAAAAAGAAAAATATTCGAGAACTCTCAATTTACTTTTTATTTATTTAACATTTATTTTACCAGGATAAGTCCAACTGGTCATCATGTGTCCTTTTTCAGTGGAGTCCTGGGGAGAAAAGCTCCAAAGAAATAACAGTGTACATACATGCTTTAGATAACAATAAAACTGGCATACAAAATAAGAGAAACAATGAAGTACAAAAAAACAATTATGTAGAACAATAAGATACACAGGAGTAGTACCATTATTTACAGTATATACAAAAAGTACATTTCAGGTGAGAGTATAGTGTATGCATTAAAGGCTTCAACGGGTCTCTTACATATGGAAAAGTGGGTCTTCAAGGGGGTTCTTTGCAGTTGCAGAGAGGGTTAGTATTGAGGTGTAAATTGCAGACAGCTCATCTGCATGTAAATGTCAGCAGTGAGAAGAAAGGCAACTAACAACTCATCAGATGCGTAAATGAATCTTTGTAGATTCCACTCATAACAGTGTACAAAATTCTCCTAGCCAACTGCTCTCAGCTGCAGTCTTTGTCTCCCAATGAGAATATTTGCTAATGGAAAAAACATCAAGTTAGTATCTTTGCAGATACGAAAAATTTAGCTTTTTTTCATTACTCTCATCATTTTTCTTATTTTTCAAGCCTGTTTGCTTGCAAAAAATTGTTTATAGCTTAACCCAAGAACATTAATCTAGGTATCCACCCTTGTAAAAACAAAGACGATTATTATTACTACTCTACATATAATGTAATCAGTTTACTTGCACTCCCACCCCAGCAGACCAAGATCACAGTATTATATTAACTTATCCTTGCTTTTGTCCACCCGTTCTTATTTTGTTATAGTGTAAAGTGTATTTCTTGCCTCTAAGAAAAAGTACTTTTATATGTTAAATATATTAAACAGTCACTGAAAAGACCCCCCGAATTTAAAATACCCCTGACTGCACCCTTTACAAAACTGCTTTACAATATAACATGCAGTTTACATATCATGAAATGTTTAAAAAATGCTAATAAGAACAAATATTGATTTTTTTTCTTACAGTTGCTTCTCTTTTCCTCTTTAGCTTCTTTCCAAAAATTAATGACACAAAGTGGGCTATTTGCTTTACAGTCCACCCACACGATTAACAAAGTCAAACAAATTCCAGTCCTTGTCAACCACTTTGTTACAAAGCCGTATTTCACAAATGTGATTGCTTTATATTCTATAATTTATTCACTGATTTCAGTGTTGCTGGTGGTCTTGTTGATTTTCATATCCCATCACCAGACTCTGGTATATATATATATATATATATATATATACTAATATAGGTCTTGGATGATTTTTCATGGTCAGGTTTGGAGCATACACTGAAGTGTGTCCTTTCAGTAAACAGATCTTGCTGTCAAACACCAGTCCAGTAGCTTATTGTTGCTTTCATAAAAAATAATACAGGCAGGTTCTTCCTTGCACTTTCTGTGGTACAGCAGAAAATCTCAGGTTTTTTTTGGATGCTGTGTGTGTCTTACTTTATTTTTTGAAAAAAGCTCTCCTTGAGAAGCCTCATACTTTGCCAGCCTTTCATTACATCCTCTAATTTTTGCAGTTTTATCAGTTTCTCTGAATAGCAAGTTAAAGCTACTTTTATTTTTCTAGCCTTTTGTTATTTAAGTTATTTTCCTTTGGTGTTTCATTTTTCCTCACCTCTGGGTACATTTGATTTATTTTTTCCTCTAAATTACTGGAAGCCATTGCTTCTACCAAAGCTGAAGCTTTAATTGCTTTTTGATGAACATCTACAGGATTCTTCTCATCTAGTGTTTTCTCTTCAACTTTTCTAGTTGATTTTCTCAGGTTCTCTAAATTTCTTTTGCTGACATCCAGTCAATGTACCTGCTAGTCAGTAACTGAATTTTACATAAACTATTTCGCTGGTTTCCTTTTTCAGTTTCTGTTTCTACACTAGCAAAGCTGAAACAAAACTGTTGATCAATGTGCAGCCATCTAGGAAGTCACACTTTTTTTTTTCTCATTGTAACAAGGCACTTTTGGGCAAAGACTGGGACCACTGCACTGGGTCTACTTCTGTGGCTGGTTGGAAAGGGGTGGCCTGTAGAAATATACTAGCAGCAGCAGCAGCGTTGTCATCTGTAAACACTTTTACCATGCACTGCGAACTAGATTCCTTATCTACTTCTAGAGCAAGCTTTGCAAGGCCTATTCTGCAGGGTTCCTGGACTCTCCTTTTTCATTTTTGCTTTATTTCTAAGCTTGGGTATTCATCTGATATAGCTTAGGCTACTGCAACAGTGATCTAATGACAAGCATGGTACAGCTGATTATTGTAGCAGTGGCTGCACATGTCCACCATACTCCTCATTTTTTCTGTATTTATACCAGGGTGTAAGATTTTATTATTATTAATGTTCCTATATGTGTAGTCTCCCTTTACTGAGGCAAGAAAGCTCTGAAGTTGTGGCACCCTAGCCACTGATTTATACTGCTGTCCTTGAGCTATACATAGGCTAAGGTGCATAAAAGATGACCTAAAGCTTTAGAAGTTGACCAGTTGGTCTGATCTTTGACAGCAAATCCCGTATAGCTTAGGCTACTGCAACTGGGATCTATTTGAACATCTGCTGTTATGGTAAATTTATTTACATAGCTATACATGTTAATTTACTCAGCTTTTATTTCTGATCCTTTATCTATTCCCAGATATGTATACCCCCACTCAAGCTTTTTTTGTATTGCAGTCCTATCCCAAGTTAGTATTTTCTTATTGCTGCAGCTTTCCTTTTATAAATGTTGCTTTTGCCCATTTGTCAATACCAAGTGTCATTCTTGTATCGTATGAAAAAGTTTTAACCATTTGCTTTTAAACCCTCATCTGATGAACTACATAATTACAAATCATCCACAAAAAGTAGATAATACTTCTTTGAACTTGGTCTTGTATATACACCTTTACTAAACACTGCAAAACTTATGAGTCCAGGGTAGCCGTTGCTAGGTCAGTCTTCTCCAGACCGCTGGACAACTCTTCTCAGTAGCCAACCACTCTTCCTTTTTCATTCAGCTCTGGCAATCATCCATATGTCAGGAATACTGCAACAGTGATTTCAGTCAGGGCACAGTACAGTTGTATAAGAACTTACCATAACATTAGATGTCCTTACTGATCACTGTTGTGGTATGCCATCCCACCCTCCATTCCCTCTTCAATACCTCAATTCAACTTTCTTATACCTCTTCCCTTTGCTTTAACCTCTGTTGTACTATGTGGGAACAGGGGAGTTTTCTTACCCATTTGACCTACAACCCACCTAGCTGACCAGATTTTTCTCTCCGTAGTTTTTTGGCTGCTGCCTTTGAAATAGTATGAGGATCCATGTTCATAAGTCTGTCTATATATATCTCAGTGCATATAAGCTGAGGTCATGAGTCAGACACATGACCTTGGGAAGGTAAAGCTTGGTACCCCGGCTGGACATCAGAGTGGCAGTCAGTATGTCAGGAATACTGTAACAGTGATCAGTAGGACATCTACTGTTATGGTAAGTTATTTCACAACTGTACTTTTCCATGGAACATGGCTATGAATATTTGGAATAATATATGTATAGACTGGCATGATGTTTTTCATTAGCCAGTAACAGGGTTTAGCACATTAGCTGTTATGTTTGTGTTTCATTAACAGGCTTTAAGTTTAGCCAAGAAGTACAGATAGGCATCCATTAAATCCTGCTACAATTTACAAAAGGTATATGGAGACTTTTACTGGTAATATTTGTATAGCACACTTAGAGGTGTCTGGAGTATGTTGCATATAATATTCTAATATTAGGGAATGAGATAAAGCCACAGATCACAAAGTTGAGTTCCTTAAATTTTGGAGTGTGTAAGATACTTCATGTATTACATAAGTTAGAATCCCATAAATTTCATTCATCTGCTTTCCTTATTTTAGGTTTAAATTACTGTTTCCATTGATTTCAGTGGGCTGCAGTAACCGCTGAACAGAGTTTTAGGTGCTTTCAGTGGGTTTTTATGAATGGCATGCTTCGTGTAGTTTTCTACCTAATTCATTCATTATATGCTTGTAAAGTCAGTTTGATTTATTTATGTATTTTAGTAATGTAGTGAGAGTTGTTAGAATTTGCTAGTTTCACAGTTTAGTTATGTTTTAGTTTTAATCTGGAGTTAGACAAGGTCTGTTCTGTTTTACTGCTAATGCCATTTTTTGATAGGCTCGTTGCACCCAGTGTTTTATTATTTTTTCCACTTTAAAATTAACATGCCATTTCTAGGGGTTGAGCTAGGTAAACAACTTTGTTTTGGGAGTTGGGGGTATATGTTTTGTATGTGTCAATGAAAGTCTACTTTGTGTTTTAATTTGTTTTAGCTGTGTATTATGTATTATCCAAGTATATGTTTGGTTTTGTGGGATTGATTTAATTAGGCTTAGTTTTACTCTGATCTTGTGTGTATTGTGTGAATGCTGGTGTAGTTATCGGTGCTCAACTTGAATAATGGTGAGTTTAGTGGATCTCGAGTAGGATTGATGAGGATGCACCAAGAGGATAGATAAACAGCTATCATCTTTGTGGTGGACCAGATATGTGTTTAACTCAGCCTTTTTGTGGGGTCTGCTATAATATGTGGGGTTTGGCTTTATTGACCAGAATTTGTCCATAACAGACTTAAAAAGAAAAAGGCCGAGTACATCTCTAGCCCTCTTTAAGAGGAACCTGGATGACTGGATGGGAAACAGAAAATATACTCCAGGGATCCCACCTGTGTCCCCTGCTGGACAAGGGAAACAGGTGCTGACTTTGAGGGAATATGGGCAAAATTCTTGGCTAGACTTATAAGGGCCTTCGGGCCAATAGCCTAGTATCGTCCTACGAGCAAGGCTATTTTCTGAAAGGTTGTAACCATAGCCTAGTCAGTTAAGTAAACAGCTTAATGAGTTAAGGGCAAGATAAAATAACAGTGGTGACCAAGAATTACCCTGGAATTATCCCCCTTTGAATTATTATTGGAATAGTAGTTTGCCCTTTATCATTGCTCTGTTGTAAAGTAGTTTGACACACTTTCATAGACTCTACAATGTAATTGATCAATGTGGGTTGTATCTTGTACATCTGTAAGCATTCCATTATCCACAAATTTAGGATGTTGCTGAATGTTTTAATTTTTTTTGGACTGTCCATGTCATATTTAGTTTATTCCTCTTTTTACAGTTCTCTTTTATGACTTTAACAATAGATGATCCTTTGTTCCACATGACTTTCTTTCATTACCTTTTTATTCTATTGCTATGATTGTTTTTTTTTTTTTTTTTTTTTTTTTTAATAGATGCCTGTTTCTTATTAATTTTTTATTTCAGTTTATTAACAAATAAGTGAATTGCTAGGCAGACCCTTTTCAACCACGATCAAGGCACCATGTGCAGGACACACACAGAAAATTATACATTGACTAAAGAATGTATAGAGTTGTACATAGTACAGTAAAACAGAGAGAATACATGTGTATGTTATTTACAGTTAAAAAATGCAAGTGATATTTACAGTATGTACAATTAAGGTAGGCATTCAACCAACGGTATGTCTTTACAAAAAAGATGTGACTACAGGATGAGCTGCAAGGACTAGCCTTTGTTGCGGAAGCAAGACTATTTGCTTTCCTTAAACAGTTGTTTGCTTGTTTCTAAATAATTGAAGTGTCATTCATTTTCAAACAGTATACTTCCTGACTTAGATGCTGTAAACCCTTTCTGCTTCAATTCCAGTATGTAATTTAGATATTGTTGGTAGGCAAGTTATTGGTCTTATAATTCTTAGAATGGCTTGCAGGTTCACTCTTGAGTTTTATTTTTTCCTGTCATTAACCAGGCTGGTATATGTTCAACATGTGCATAAAAATAATTTTTACACTGGGCTAAATCTTCATGTAAAGATGTTAATAACTTTAGCCATAAATTAGGTACTGGGTCTGGACCCGGGATTTTCCACTTATGAGCTTTTCTTAATTGTTTCTCAGGCTGTTAGTCTGTCCTATGTAATATCCTCAACATTACAGCATCTTACTGTTTCTTTTAATTCATCTGTCCATTCAGCATTTTCATGTTCAACAAGGTCTTCATGAACACTTCTCCAAAATATACAGATTTATTTTTCTTTCTTTGTATTTCCATATATATATATATATATATATATATATATATATATATTTTTTTTTTTTTTTTTTTTGCTGTTTCCCAGTTTTTTTTTTATAAAGGGTTATCAGTGAATTGCTTATTTTGTAGTTGTCTTCATATTTATCTGCATAATATCTAGGATGATCTGCGTGTTCTGATATTTTTAGTATGTTTTTGGAAATAGTATATGATAAATCCTGGTATGTTGCGTTACCACTTCTGTTTTTCTAAGAATTTGTAGTGATTGTTTTCCTTTTCTGTATTCTTCTAACAGTGATACTTCTTATCTTAGTTGCTGTATAGTTTTATTTGATCCTTCCATGATGGCATTCTACTTGTTCCCTTTCTTTCTTTTTCTTTGTTATTTTACATTTTTTGTGGTAAGTCCTTATCTGTTGTTAGTTTAACTGTGCAGTAATATATCCTGGTTATTTTTGTTATATCACATGAATTTCACATAGTAGTCCTGACTACTAAGTTCATCTTTTTCACCAGCATTCTAACAATTTCGGTCCTATTTACTTTCTGTAGTGTATTTATTTCATGTGTCTTAATGTTTCTTTTGCAATCATGCAACCTTTGTGTTTAAGATAAAAATTAATTCCTAGGTTCTCAGGCCACACATTCCAAAATGGCCCCCAGTTTTGTTAATATTATGTTGGCATACTGGGAAGACTTGTACGTTTACAACAATGTGTCTTTCCATCTTTTTTAAAAAATGTGTGTTTTCTTTATAATGTAATTTTTTTTGGAATGGTGACAATAAAATATTTGAACAAAACAACCAAATTTCTGAATTTCACTTTCACTGTAAATAGTTACAGTATAATATTCTTAGATACTAATAATGTCTATCATATGACAAGTTATTAGCTACTTATGTTATGGTAGCATGCACCCCACCCATCAAAATCATAATATAGTAAGAGGTAAGATGATGTGAATTAGTAGACTAACCACAAAGGACTCTGGTTTTGAAAGAGAAATGATCAGCCTAAAAAGAATGTTTAAAGAAAGGGGATGCCCTGTAAGGATCATTGTGGAGATGGCCGTAACAGAAAAAAAGAAGAAAACTTCAGTATAAACCACTGACTGGCAAACATGAAGAAGATGCTTATACCTCTGTGATGGGTGTTGATGTAAACAAATATACTTTTGGTTTAGTATTAACTTATATGCTTGACGCTCCAGTATTTTTCGATGTAATAAAGTGTTACAGCATTAAAAATATTCTTGAAAGACAGAAAGTGGAAACTGAAGGGAGTGATTTAAGAATTAAAGTAATATATAAATGTAATATGTGCAATCAGTGCAGATTTGTAGCAAACAGTCCTTTTTTTCTGTCTGAATACAGAATGCGTTTATGCTGCTGCACCAAAATATTGCAACTGTAGTACTTTCAGTGTAATTTATATTGCTGCTTATCATGTCAGGCATTTTGTCAGGACAATTAGGAAACTGAGTTCAAGAATATATGAACACCGCCATGCAATAAACAGAGAATGGCAGAAATGCTTTGTATAGACATACTTTAAAATGCACCGAATTTTACAAAGTTTATTTTTTTGTTAGATGCTACAGAACCAGTATTGGGGTGGGAAACCTAAGAACATTGTAGACACCAAGGAATATGAGTGGCAAATATAATTAAATGCCACAAATTCTATAGGTTTGAATGACCACATTACTTTTAAATGTATTTTAAATAAACTGAAGTTTAAAGCAAAGTGAAAGAAATGTTTTTAAAGAAGGGACATGCTTTAATGTGTCTTGTGGTTGAAGATCAAGTGAAATAACTGATTTTAAAGGAGGGAAGTGATTGGATGTGTTTTAGATGATGACATTATTTTTTTTTTACTGTTTTATGAACTGAATTTTATCTTGTAGTCAGAGTCTGGAGAAATCTGAATGTGAACAGATGAAACTGCTCCCTCATTTTGTGTAATACAGTTTTGGTTGAAGGAGCAACACAGTGAATTTCCAGATTTTCTTGTTTTTAAAGTCCAGTGCCCGGTGTTTGTCCGTTCTGTATTAGTAATGCAGTTCCGTCTTGGCTTGGCCATTTCTTTGAGCCCTATGGCTCATTGTGATTATTACTTCTGCAGTACAGTTTGCCAGATTGTGAAGGTCAGAAATTGGCTATAGTATTCTGCAATCAACAGGTGAACAGTCTCAAAATGTATTCTTTTTGTCTTCCTGACTGTTATTAGAATTAGAGGGGTGGATGGAGGTGTCCAAACTTTTTTTCTGGATCTCCATCCACTTTATTTGCTAGTGGAAACTTTGACAACAGATGTCTGCAAGGTGGGGTATGGAACATATTTTACTGTGAAACTGCCATGGAAATGGGGTGTTATGATCATGTTACCACCATATTGGATTCTCCAGATTTGGTTTCCACTGTTGCAGCAGCTGGACCAAGTTCCACCTCACAAACTTTCTGAGATGTAGGACCTCTGTACTCATGATGTGGATTGCAGATTCCTTCCCATCTTGTTGGTGTTCTGGCTGAAGTGTGAGTCTCAAACAATCTGGAAATATATTGCTGATTGATAACTAAATTTCTTGGCATTTTAACCTTTCAGAGTTCTGCATTGTCTTAATTTTGCCTGACTGAATTATTTTTTTGCCTGACTGAATTATTCTTGTGGTGTTATAGTTGGTGGCTTTGCAGATGTTCTTCGTTCCCCATTGCTGCAGTCCTAACTATTGGGTATAGTCCGCATCCAGTCGGCCCGAATACCAGAGTATAAGGCTGACGTCGGTCAGGGCGCATTAGACTGACGTCAGTACGTCAGGGTACTAATGCGCATGACCGACGTCATATCCTCAGTCTTTTTTGCCGCATGGTCCGATGCAGAAGCAGTTTTGCTAGTGCAGGTTGGCGTTCTGAAATATTTCCGAAACCGGAGTTTCAGACCGAAACAGAGTTGGCTAAGTACCCCGTTGGGGAACATTTTGGTTTTTTCTTGCCTCAGTATTTTACCGGATGTCAGAAAAAGTGAATAACTGTATTTCTTGTGGGAAACAGATACCTCATAGGGATTACCATACCTTGTGTATACCTTGTTTAGGGCCTGAGCACGACGTTGTTGGTTGCCGCTCTTGTGCTAGGTTTAACAAACGCACTATTAAGAGGAGGTTAGACTGTGCCGGGTTAGTGTTTGGGAAGCGTTGCAATTATAAAATGCCGTCGGATGCTCCGACGCCCGCTTCGTCCAAGAAGCGCAAGGACAAAACAGCAAAGCCTAGGATTGATGAACCGCAGTCCCGGACGTCGGTTCTTTAGAAGGCTCAGTGGAGCCAGAGGTTTTGCCAGGAGTTTCCATGGAGTCCCAGGCAGAAACTCTACTGTTACAGGATGTGCCTTCTCAGGAGGTAGGCCAGGCTGGCGGGCTTCTCAGGTGACTGTTCTTCCCTCTCTTCCCAAGGTAGTTAGAGCCTCTCCTTCTGTTGCCAAAACTTCTTTGAGAGGTAGGCCTAGTTCAGCTTCAGTGGGGGCTTCTCCTAGCATTTCGGGTTCTGTACCTAAGAAACATATGCTTAAAATGGCAGAAGATTTGATAACTATGATTAGAGGTTCTATGCCCCCGCCTGATAAGAGGCCTAGGGTGGAACCGGAGTTTGATAGTTTTGAACAGTGTTCAGAGGCTTCAGAGTCTTCTGCGGAAGACTTGCAGGAGTATCCTACTTATTCTGATTCTGATGTGGATGATTCCACTCCTACAGCTTCTCCTCCTGAGGATTTCTCATTTTCAGAGACTCTGCATTCCATGAGGGAGCACTTTAAATGGGAAGGCCAGGATTACTCTGATTCCAGGAAAAGGCTTAGGGAATTCTTGTTTTTACCCCAGCATAGGCCCTTAGCTATTCCTCCTGTGTTGAATGTGGTGGAAGATGTTTTGCAGAGGCTTCCCTGAACCCTGACTCTTTGCCTCCTGCTCCTGTTAAGCCTGATAGGTATTATAGGGTGCCCGAAGCTCATAAGTATTTGTTTAAGAGTCCTAGGGTGGACCCAGAAACTATTTCTCAAGGGCCTAAAGGTGTTAAAGCTTCTGTGGTTACAAATCCTGTTCCCACTGATAAAGAGGCAAGGGCTTTGGATAGGTGGGGAAAGAAAGTGTATACTTCTTCCACTCTAGCCATGAGAGCATTGAATTGTCAGTTTCACATGCTAAAATATCAGAATTATCTCCTTTCACAATTGAAATCTAAGGTGGATGCTTTGGCGGAAGGTATTGAGTGTAAAGAGTTGCTGGATTTGGTTCATGTGTCTGAACAAGTGGGTAAGCATTCTTTGCAATGTGGTTTTGATGCTGTACAGGCCTCCTCGAGGGTGGCTGCTACTAGTTCTGTTCTTCGCAGGCATGCCTGGTTGAAGGATCAGAATTTAGCTGAGCATGTTAAGACAAGGATTTTGGATGCTCCTTTACAGTCTGATGTGTTGTTTGGATCGCCTGTGGAAGCAGTTTTAAAGAAAATGGAGGACAAAGCTAAGTCTATGCAAACTGTTAAAGATTTTTGCAGGTGCAGCCACCAAGTTTAGTAGAAATTGGCCTGCTAAGGGGTGGACATATCCTGCTTATGATTCCCAGTCTAGGGGTAGGTCTAGACGTGGTAGGGGCAGGGCTCAAGGTTCTTTTAGGCCTAGAACAGGAGTTCACCTGCTCAGACTTCTGGTGAGGGCAGGGTCAGTCCTTTCGTAAACAGACCCAATGACCTGTCTTTTCAGCTGCCAGTAGATTCCCGCCTGGCAGCTCCTTTGGGAGGAAGACTGTCTCTTTTCAAAGAAAATTGGGATTTAATTACTCAAGACAAATGGGTGTTGGATATCATTCACCACGGTTACAGATTTTATTTCCATACAATGCCCCTTTCAAAGGCATGCCAGACGTTCCTCCTCCACAAAGAAAAGAGGCTCACAAGCAAGTTTCTCAGTTACTCCAGATAGGGGCCATTCAGCCAGTCCCTGTATCGGAAAGGGGCCTAGGATTTTATTCTCGCCTGTTCCTAGTACCAAAGAAGGGGAACACGTGGAGACCAATTTTGGATTTATCCCTCCTCAACACTTTTCTGGACATTCCCAAGTTCAAGATGTTGACGTTACAACAGCTTTTACCTCTGCTGGGCAAAGGTCACTGGATGGTAACTTTAGATCTCAAGGAAGCTTACCTTCATGTGCCTATAAGGCTAAGTTGCAGGAAGTATCTGCGGTTTCGAGCTGGAAATTCTCATTATCAGTTCTCTGCATTGCCCTTTGGCTTATCTACTGCGCCCAGAGTATTCACAAAGGTTCTGGCTCCAGTGATAGCTTACTTCAGGCTTCAAGGAATTCAAATCTATCCTTACTTGGACGACTGCCTGATTCTGGCTCAAGAAAAGGAAGACCTTCTACAGCATCTGGAACATGTCATAGCAGTGCTAAGATGCCTAGGGTATTCTGTGAATGAAATAAAGTCCAGTCTAGTACCCTCTCAAGACATGTGCTTTCTGGGTGTGAGACTGAATACAGCAGCCCAGATGGCCTTTTAACCCCGGACAAACAAAAGAGTCTATCACTTTACTTCCATCAACTATCTCATCAGTCCGTGCTGACTGCAAGGACAGTCCTTCAAGCATTAGGGTTCATGGCATCTTGTATTCTGGTGCTTCCCAATGCCAAACTGCATATGAGGAAGCTACAATGGTATCTCAAAATGTATGGACACAGCACTGCCAGGATTTGGACACTGTCATTCAAATAATACCTTGCCTTCAAAAAGAATTTCTGTGGTGGGCTCAGGAATGTCACCTAAACAAGGGACTCTCTGTGACCCGGCCAGAGGCGAGTCAGATTTTAACGACAGATGCCTCGGACATTGCTTGGGAGCTCATCCAAATGGAAAGTGGATACAAGACAAGTGGCCTGCCAGACTACAGCATCTACATATCAACATGAAGGAGATGTTAGCAGTCCAGTTTGCATTAATGGCTTTCAAGGAGTTACTTCTTCCAGGGCAGGTGTTGATTCTAACAGACAACACAACTGTCATGTGGTACATCAACAAGCAAGGGGGAACACATTCTTATCCTCTATGCAGGCAAGCAATGATTTTATGGGAGACTGCGCTAAGCTTGCAACTAACTCTTCAGGCAAGGTTTCTGCCGGAGCACAGAACTCCTTAGCAGATGTGTTAAGCAGACAAATCATGGATCCCCACGAGTGGAAACTGGATCTTCATGTATTTCAAAATTGACAGTGTCATGGGGAACTCCAGACATAGATCTGTTCGCTTCTCCACTAAACCACCAGCTGCCACAGTATTGCACAAAGGGGTTTCATCACACAGCTTGGAAAGTGGATGCTCTGTCTTTCAGTTGGAAAAATCTTCATGTGTATGCCTTTCCTCCTCTGCCTCTTCTTCCAAAGGTACTATTAAAGGTCAGACAAGACAGGCCAAGGATGATTTTGATAGCTCCAGATTGGCCTCGCAACACTGGTACCCACTACTACGGAGTCTGGTAAGGAAGCCTCCATGGCCTTTACCTCTGATTCCTCATCTGTTATCTCAGAAGGATGGTCATCTGCTCAATGTCAAGCTTCACTCTCTTCATCTAACAGCCTGGCATCTTCTGTGTTGAAACACAGCAGGTCTCAACTTCCTCAACAAGTTTTAAATGTGATTATGGAAGCTAGAAGACCTAGTACAAGGAAAGTGTACGCAGAAAAATGGAAGAGATTTTTATTTTGGAGTACAGCAAAGAATTTGCAGGTTTCTGAGCCTAATTTGAGTGTGGCTCTTCAATACCTTACTGAGTTATTGGACAAAGGTTTGTCCTTCTCTTCCATTAAGATTCATGCTGCAGCAATTTCAGCTCACTATGATTGTGACCCGCCATTGTTTTCGCATCCTTTGTTCAAGCAGTTTCTTAGAGGGGCAAAGAATATAAGACCCCAATAGAGCTCCTACTCCTGCTTGGGATCTCAATTTTGTGTTGGAAAAACTTACTCTACAACCTTTTGAGCCTGCGGCTACTGCTGAATTGAAATACTTGTCATGGAAGACTGCTTTTCTGTTGGCTATTACTTCTGCAAGAAGGGTGTCTGAGTTGCAGGCCCTTATGGCAGTAGAGCCATTTTGATTTTCCATAAGGATAGGGTATCATTACGTACTAATCCTTCCTTTATGCCTAAGGTGGTTTCTAGTGTGGCTTTAAACCAAACTATTCATTTGCCTACTTTTTATGCAGACCCCCAAAATAAAGGGGAAAAGATTTTGCACACTTTAGATGTACACAGGCAATTGCGTTATTATTTAAGCAGGACTAAGGATTTTAGGCAGTCTCAGCAGTTGTTTGTTTCTTTTGCTTTGAGTTCACAGGGCAAGCCTGTGTCAAAACAAACTATTTCTAGGTGGATTGGCTTTTGCATTGCATTTTGTTATTCCCATCATGGCAAGGAGATTCCAGCTGGGATTAGGCCTCATTCCACTAGGGCTACTGCCACTTCAACAGCATTTCTAAGGGGGGGTGGCAACTAAGGATATTTTGGAAGCAGCTACTTGGAGTTCAGTGCATACTTTCTCTAAGCATTATCACCTTCCTATCTACTCTAAGTCTAGGGCTGGTTTTGCCACAGCTGTTTTGCAAGGCATGTTGTCAGCTCCTGCTTCTTTATGATTTGCCAGCCTCCCTTACCTCTGCTTTGGGATTCTACCCAATAGTTAGGACTGCAGCAATGGGGTACGAAGAACATAGTACAGTTTTGTACCTACCATAAATGTAGATGTTCGAGGATCCCATTGCTGCAGTCCAATTTACCCTCCCTCCTTCCCTCTGTCTTTAGGGGTGGTTGTGTAGGTGAGGTTACATGCTTATATTTTTTGTATATATTCTTGTATATATTGTACATATTTTTGGTGCAGGTATTTTGGGCCTTGTCTTTTTAGGGTCTTCTGACATCTGGGGCAAGAAAAGACTGAGGATATGACGTCGGTCATGCGCATTAGTACCCTGACGTACTGACGTCAGTCTAATGCGCCCTGACCGACGTCAGCCTTATACTCTGGTATTCGGGCCGACTGGATGCGGACTATACCCAATAGTTAGGACTGCAGCAATGGGATCCTCGAACATCTACATTTATGGTAGGTACAAAACTGTACTTTGCTTGCCCCTACTGTAAATTTGATCTGGGACACCCCTCCCAGTCTGGTCTTCACTTTACTTAATACAGAGAGAACATTTGAGAAGGCCAACCCACTTAGGATCTTAACCTTGAATTTTTCTTCTGCTCCTCCTTCCTCTCTCCTTGCACTTTACTAACAAAAAAAATGCACTTTATTTTGCTGTTGCCTCTGCTTAAAAGTACTCAGTTTTATTCTGCTGCATTTATTACTGCTTGGTAGTAGCCTGATTAAATTGTAACTGTTATTCTAAGCCTTTGGTTGAAGCACTTGGGCTTCAGACCAGTTGTTTTACATTAAGAAGGTTTGTGGTCTGCACTGTTGTGGCAGGACAGGTTGCTTACATCCTTCTAAGTTGAAGTTGCTGATTGAAGGCTTAGTGTCTGTTATTCTAAAAGTGTATTCGTTCTGGTTTAAATACTTGGGCTTCGGGCCAGTTATTTTACATTAAGTAGGTGTGGTCTGCACTCTTGTGGGAGGAGAAGCTAGATTCTGCCCTTCTGAGCTTGGAGTTTCTGGTTATAGGCTTTTATTGTGCCTGCTTATTTGAACTGTTTCTTTCTGAAATTGGTACACCTTGTTTGCTGTAGCATAGACTAAATTCAGACCTGCTGAATCTAGCTTTGTTTGTATAACTTGAGCACTAATCCAGAACGTCTTTTTTTGTAGACAGTTCCCCTGCACCCTAGTGGCAGGAGTGTGCAGTTAGAACTTGTCTGATAGAAGACTGCTGAAACGGGGCTCAGTTTTTAGCTTTTTGTTGGTTAATTTGTTTAAATCAGTTTGCTCATTTGCTACTGTTATATTAAAAAAAAAATACATTTTATGCAGTGCCGCTTAGCTAGGGTTAAACTATTCCCAGCATAAAGTCTGCTCTTCAAATTTTCCCTTAAAACTAGCCATTTTTTTTAGTTTTAGCACTCAAATCTGTTTTTCTGAGCTCAGCACTTGTTCAGAACTCATAAGCACTAAATAAACTACAAGTTACTACACCACTCAACTTTCCTCACTTGTCTAGAGGAAAACAGTTTTTAGTACTTAATAAATAAGCACCTATCCAGGCATGTCTAAGAGTCAGCTCCCGGTGTTTTCTCCTGTCTACCTGATGAATCTGGGCATCTTGGGGCAATGGAGCAATTGCCTCATGTGCGCAGACAACCCTGTCCTCCTACCACCCAACAGTACAACCTGTGAGATGCACTTATATAACCAAACTGGAAGCAATGTTTTCTTCACCCAAGACTGGACTAGACAGTCATAGGTTCATAGGTAAGTACGAGGCTATCTGCCCGAAGGCATCTATAAGCCTAGCCAGATTGTGTTGGCTTTTGCCACCCCCTTAGATTAGTTCCCTGTGCCTCTGTCTAGCAGAGCCACTGCAGTGATCCCTGGGGTAAATTTTCAATTTCCCATCTACTCGTCAAATTTTCTCTTGAAGAGTGTTAGTGAGGGGCTCTGCCTAATGTAGATTGGAATCCTGTTTCAAAGCATGGGGAGTCTCTGGGACAGGAATCTATCCCTCCAACACTTCCTATTTATCGTTGTGGTGTGGTTTAGATCCCTAGAGCGTGTGGCTCTCTGGGATTTGTTTTTTTTTTTTTTTTTTTTTTTTTTTTTTTTTTAGGTGGAGCATGTCCATCAATTCTGGGTTGGACGTGGCCTTGTATGTCAGGTAGAGATCACCTCTGAGTAAGCGGTATGCAACCGAGTACAGCTGGAGTTTCTTCATTCGGGCTGCATAGGGCATCTGTTTGAGGCCAGTAATCCTCTTGGTGAGGTACTTCTGTGGTCTTTCTAGCTGTTGCAGGTGTCTTGTAAGGTACATCCCAAATGGGGCATTGTACTCTATGATGGGTCTGATGAGTAGAGGGGCACAATAACCTCTTTTGTTCTAGTTGCAAACCCTTTTGTGATTAAGGGGACCACATAGAAGGATTTTCTAACCACCTTGGCAATATGATTATCAAAGGAGAGATTACTATCTACTTGGTTCCCCAGATCCCGTATTACATTTTCTGTATTTAGGGGACTACCACATACTTTGTTTTTTTCCAAAGGGGATGACTATGCACTTTTTGGCATTTAGCTTGAGGCCATGATTTTGACACCAGGTATCCGTCTCAGTGAGACCCTTCTAGAGGATGTCTATGTCAGCTGGAGAGTCAATTATGGCCCCCAGTTTGCAGTCGTCTGCGAACTGGGTCAGCCATAGTCCTCCTGTGCTTGCCTGTACCTCTGAGAAGTATATACCGAACAGGAGGGGTCCCAGGACTGAGCCCTGGGGGACACCACTTGTAACCGGTTTAGAGTCGGACCTAGAGCCTGCAACTCTCACCATGTGGGTTCTATCCATGAGCCAACTGGCAGCCCATCTCGTGACATAGGGGTTTATGTTCAGGCTGGTGAGCTTGTCTATGATACCAGAATGGGGAATGGTGTTGAAAGCCCTTGCGAGGTCTAGTTAGGCTGTGTGGACCTCCTTTCCCTCATCTAAAGCCTTGGTAACTGTCTCAAAGAAGTCCACCAGGTTTAGGAGGCATGATCTGCCCTTAAAGCCAAACTGGGTAGGGTCCATTGTTTGGAGATTCCCAATGTCTCTGTTAATGAGTTCCATAGCCTTGCAGACCAGGCTAGTCAGGCCTACAGGGCAATAGTTCCCGAGGTCTGTTGTGGCTCCACCTTTGTGGAGCAGGATAAATGTTGCTGTGCGCCACTCTATAGGTACGTAGTCTGTAGAGAGGCTGAATCTGAAAAGTGTGTTTAGGTGAGGGGTTAGTTAATTTTGGAGCTCGTGTAAGAGACAGCCTGGGACACCGTCCGGTCCCATTGAAGTTGTTTTTTTTGGCTTTGGATAGGGCTGTTTTAACCTGTGTGTCAGTGATTGCCGGGGTTCTACATTCTTCTGGTATGGTTATGGGCCCTTTAGGGGGTGAGAGGGGGGTGAAGTTTGCACTAAACCTGTCTGCCAGAATGTTGGCAATATCAGTCAGTTCAGTGTATTTTGTGCCTTTCTGCACTAACTCAAAGATCTGAGAGTTTCCACTTAGGTTCTTGACGTAGCTAAAGAATGCATGTGAGAGTGTTCAATCTCGCCGTTTGTTCTTACACATGGGTTCGGAGCCGATCCTCGGCTCCGTGTCGGCTGCTTGCAAGCTCTGCATCGAGAAGAAGCTCGAGATCACCTAATAGCCACAATCCCCCTCTGCCTTTACCTCAGATCTAGTTTGCCGCTGCAGCGTTCGCATCACTGGGTCGAGCTCGAGCACCTAAGATAAGATTAAGGATTTATTCTTATATTTTTCTTAGTACTTTTATTATAAAAAGTTTGTTAGTTGTATATTGTGTGTGTGTGGTAAGGTTGAGGGATACTCGGTTCCGTTAAGTTTATTAAAACTTGTTTAGAGTTCTCCTCGGGGCCTACCACCCCTTACTGGATTTGACTACCGGCTTGACTATCTTACTGGATTCGACAATTTCACCGGACTTGACTCTCTTACTGGACTTGACCTTTCAGTTTTTATTAGTGACATGTCTGAAAAGGCTAAATCGGGTTTCAAGCGTTGCCAATGTGGGCAAAAGATGTCAGTAACTGACAATCATAGTTCCTGCGTCTACTGTCTTGGCCCTCTCCATCTGCAAGAAGACTGCTCTATTTGTCATTCTTTCAGTGGGAGGGTCATGACAGATAGGCACAGGAAACTAATGGATAGAGGTTTGTTAAAACCTTCCTTTCAAGAGGCTCTGGATGCTTCTGACCAGGCATCCAAATCCTCGAAGGAATCGAAGACGTCGGAGCCCAAGTCATCGGCTCCGAGCTCTTCAGCTAAAGTTAGATCACCGGTTCCACAGACTTCGGGGCCGAGTGTTCAACTGTTGTCAGTTTCCGAGCCTCGAGTCTTGGAACCGTGATGGAGCTCCTCCCCGACACTGTTGAGGTCGGCTCCGTCTTCGATTCCTTCGACCCGTTCTTCCAGGCCCCTCTCCGACACCGATGTTGACCGTGTGGTGCAGAAATTACTGGAGAATACGGCCTTATCCAAACTTATCTCGGTTTCCACCCAATTGGTGTCGAAACTTGAAGGCCTCCCATTATCGCCATCTCTTCCTCCTCCGAGACCTGTCCAGTCTTTGGAGCCGGAAGAGGCTGATCTACTGATTGTGGAGCCCTCGGAGCCAGAACCGTCCTTTCTCGGTCGGCTGTTCACCTCGACTCCGTCGGATCCGTACCGAGTCTCGGAGCCAAGATCCATCCTTGGTTCCGGGGCGAGTCGAACCGATGTTTCGTTCCGACTCTTCCTCTCGGGCCTCGGCTCGGATCGATTCGGCTCCGCCTCGGGTTGATGCCTTCGTGCCTGTTTCGGGATTCTTCCCATCTCTTCGAACCGGAGATACCTCGACTCGGGACCCGGGGACCTTCGATCTCATGAGGAAGGTGTTGTCTACCCAGACAACCACATCAGTAGAAGCAGCCTCTCCTCCCCATAAAGGACCGTTATCCTCCTCTGCACCAACGGCCACATCCAAGCGTCGAGCACCGGTGTCTCAGCCACCCCTGGAGGGTGCCCCCTCTTCCTCGGAGGCTTCTTCGGATGCCCCCCCCCCAAAGAAGTCCCCAGGAAAAGATTGTGTAAGAGGAGACACTTAGATTCTCCACAAGAATCTTTGACATCCGATACTGACTTGGATGAGTCAGAAGGGTCCCCAAAGTCACCTTCAGAAGACGTCTCCTTTTCTGACATCTTGGAGATCCTAAAGCAGAGAGGTGATTGGCAGTCCCTTCCCCCTTCTGAGGATGAGTCAGTCCTGCTGAAGGCATTCGGTGCTCGCCCTTCCTCCTCCTGGGTCACTCCGCCCTTCGATGAGTTAATGGAGCTGATTGCTCGAAGGGCGTGGGAGACACCTGACACGGTGGAACCAGTTCCTAGAAAGCCTAATAAGTACATTACTGCACCCCAAGACAAGGCTTACCTCACAAAGGGAGTTCCAGTGGACGCCATGGTGGTGGCAGCGGCCACGAAAAAGGAGATGTCGGAATCTTCCTCATCTGTCCATCCGCCTAACAAAGATTCTAGGACTATGGACAGATACGGGAAGCGCATTTTTAGTTCAGCGGCTTTTTCTATGCGATCCCTGAACTATTTGACCCATTTTACACGTCTACAGAGGGATCTAATCAAAGAGTTGGGAGATACCCTCCAGGGTACTACAGATGCTGCTGTTTCAGAGAAAGTAACAGCACATCTCAATACCCTTACATCCATTGTTAACTCATCCATGAGGCTGATATCATACGCAGCTGAAGGATCGAGTAGGGCAGCAGCTTCAGCGATTGCTCTTCGTAGACAATCCTGGATGCGCTTATGTTCATTTGCGGAAGCCTTCAAGTCTTCCTTTACTAACGCCCCATTTGATGGTGCCACTCTCTTTGGCCCCAAAGTAAAGGAGACCCTTACCCGGTGTGAGCAAGAGGGAAAGACTCTGTCTGCTGTCGGAGTCCGTTTTTCCACCCCATCCAGACCGTACCCCAAAGGGCAACGTGGTGGAAAAATGTGGTTTCGTAAACCCCAAGGCTCTTTCCCAGGCACACAGGGTGATGCCCCCTCTAGAGGCAGAGGAGGGGGCAGAGGTGGAAGACGCCGCCCTGGCGGCAGAGGGGGTCCGCAAAACCAAGGTGACAGGGATACAACCCCTGGGAAACCTTTCCAGCACTCCTGAGAGGAGGCCCGACTGTCCTGCTCTGGAGGCAGTCGGGGGTCGCTTAGCTTTATACCCTCAGGCCTGGCAGAATCTTACTACAGACAACTGGGTAAAAAGCGTGGTTACCAGAGGTTACAGAATACCCTTTCTATCCACTCCCATTCCAAAGAAAAGACTCCCAGATGTGCCGCCCCATCTGCGAGACCCAGCAGCTATAGAAATTTCAAAGCTGCTAGAAAAAGAGTCATCCAACCAGTCCCAGCGGACCAAATAGGATTCGGAACTTACTCAAGGTTCTTTTTAGTTCCAAAGAAGACAGGGGACTGGAGGCCGATTCTGGACCTAAGCAACCTCAACACCTTTGTCAAGAAAGAAAAGTTCCGAATGGTCACGCTTCAATCGATCCTTCCATTATTACAGAAGGATGACTGGATGTGCTCAATAGATCTGAAGGACGCATACTACCACATCAAAATGGCCAGGGCGTCCAGGGATCATTTGCGCTTCCGGCTGGGAGCCAGTCACTATCAATTTCGAGCCCTGCCCTTTGGTCTGACCTCAGCCCCCAGGGTTTTCACCAAATGCATGGCAGTGGTAGCGTCTCATCTGAGACGCCTAGGATTCCAGGTGTTTCCGTATCTGGACGACTGGCTCCTTTCTGCCACCACCCAGCGTCAACTGATACAGGCCAGAGATTACACTCTACAACTTAGTGTTCACCTCGGAATTTCCGTAAATATCGAAAAATCTTCACTACGGCCATCACAGCATGTCTTATTCATAGGAGCGGAATTAGATATGCATCATTTAATTCTAAGGCTCCCTCCAGAAAGGATAGCCTCACTACAAAGCCACATTTCTCTCCTTCTGTCATCCAAAAAATCCCCAGCAAAACTGGTTCTGAAGGTCTTGGGTCTCATGGCAGCTTCTCTCATTGCGATACCATTGGGAAGACTGCACATGAGAGTTCTACAATGGCTACTGTTTGCACAATGGTCGTTCCAACAGCTACCTCTGACACACGAAATTTTGATTACAAACATATGCAAATCACACCTAACCTGGTGGCTTCAGACTTGCAACCTTTCCAGCGGAAGACCTTTTGTGCTACCCACGCCGACAGCGACGATAACCACGGACGCTTCCCTGATAGGGTGGGGGGGCATCTTTCAGGGACAGACAGTCCAAGGTGAATGGACCAATTTGGAGTACAATCTGCACATCAATGTTCTAGAGTTGAGGGCAGTGTTTCTAGCGTTGCAACACTTTGCTCCCCTTCTTCCTCTAGGGACTATTGCAGTTCAGACAGACAACATGTCTGTAGTCTGGTACATAAACAAGCAGGGGGGAACCAGGTCTTATCAGCTATGCAGAGAGGCCATGAGAATTTGGCAATGGGCGGAGTCCACGGGTCGCTTTCTGATCGCAACGCACATCCCGGGTCATCCAACGGCATAGCCGACAGGCTGAGCAGAGCAATCCTGTTGCCTCGCGAGTGGTCCCTCAATCAGTCAATTGCGAAGACGATTTTTGCAAGTGGGGCCAGCCTTCCTGCGATCTTTTATGCCTCCAATGAACGCCAAATGCAGGAGCTACTTTGCCCTATTACCCTCCAGGGAAGTCCCCAGGACGAGCTGGTGCACGATTGGCCCCGGTCTCCTGTACGCTTTTCCTCCATTTCCCTGATTGCAAAGTTTCTGCAGAAAGCCAACAACCTTCAAAGGACGATAATCCTCATTGCCCCATTCTGGCCTCACAAATTTGGTTCCCTTTCTGTTGCAACACCGCATTCCGGGACCTTGGATTCTGGACCCAGAGCCAGATCTACTGACTCACTCGTCAGGAGTTCCTCACCCTTCTCTCGAATCACTCCATCTAGCAGCTTGGCTGCTCCGCTTCCCTTTTTAGCCAGGTCTGATTCTCTTACCCCGGCAGTTCAGAATATATTAGTGGCTTCTCATAAAGCTTCCACTACAAGGACCTACACCAGTAAATAGAAGCGTTTGCCTTTTGGGCTAATTCACATAATTTGGACCCTGTCATAGCTCCGTTAAACAAGATCTTGGAGTTTTTAACAGAATTGTTCCATGAAGGAGCTTCTCCTGCCACTTTAAGAGTGCAATTGGCTGCCATTTCCAATTTTCATGTGGAAGAATGTGGGGCACCTGTGATGGCTCACAGACTTTGTAAGGCTTTTAAAAGGATCTTTTCATATTAGACCACCGTTAGAACTCCTACATCACCTTGGAATCTGAACCTTTTACTATCTAAATTGATGTTGCCCCTTTGAGCCAGCCTCCGCTTGCCCATTGAAGTTTTTATCGTGGAAGACTCTCTTCTTGGTAGCCATTACATCCGCTAGGCGAGTGTCTGAGCTTCAGGCTCTTTCTATTAAACACCCTTATTTGATCTTCCACTCTGACAGAGTATCTCTTCGCACTAATCCATCCTTTCTCCCCAAAGTTTGCTCTACCAATAACATTAATCAGTCCATTGAGTTACCCACCTTTTTCAAAAATCACACTAATAAATTAGAGTATATGTTACACAAATTGGATGTCCATAGACAACTCAGGTTTTATTTGGAAAGAACAAAGGATCACAGGAAATCTGATCAACTCTTTGTAGCCTTTGCTGACAGCAGGAAAGGTGTAGCGGTTACTAAACGTACTCTTTCCAAGTGGCTAACTGATTGTATTATATACGTTTATGATTCTTCAAATCAAACTTTATCTGTCAAACCTAAAGGGCATTCTACAAGATCAGTGTCTACATCCTTGGCTCACGCAGCTCGCCTACCATTGGACACGATTTGTGCAGCTGCTACTTGGGCTAAACCGCAATCCATTCATCTCTCATTACAAAGTGGACAGGGTTTCTAGGGATAGGGCAACCTTTGGTTCCACTGTGCTCAAGAACGTTCTCCCGTGAGTTCCTCAGGAGCATGGAGCTAGGGACGCTACCCATGTGTAAGAACAAACGGCAGATTGAACACTCTCACATATAGAAGTTATGTCCTTACCATAACGTTCCATGTGGAGTGTTCATCTCGCCTTTGTTCTTACATTCCCACCCTTCCCACCCTTAGGAAGAACGTTCAATTTGGTGCCTGGTCTGGAGTATTATCCTTCTGCATTTGCAGTGGTTGTATTGGTATGATGTACATGTGTGTATATATATATATATATATATATATATATATATATATATATATATATATATGTATATAGATGATTTCTTGATAATGTAAAATGTTCTTCATCTCACATTGCTGCAGTCCTTACACTTGGGTAGTCCGCTGTCCTCGGTCGGCCCGAATATCAAAGTATAAGGCTGACGTCGGTCAAGGCGCATTTGACTGACATCAGGACGTCAGGGTACAAATGCGCATGACCGACGTCATATCCTCAGTCTTTTTTGCCGCATGGTCCGATGCAGAAGTAGCGTTGCAAGTGCCGGTTGGTGTTCTGAAATTGTTCGATTTCGGAGTTTCAGACCTAGTCAAAGTTGGCTAAGTACCCCGTTGGGGAATATTTTGTTTTTTTCTTGCCTCAGTGGTTTACCGGATGTCAGAAAAAGTGAATAATTGTATTTCTTGTGGGAACAGATACCGCATAGAGACTACCATACTTTGTGTATTCCTTGTTTAGGGCCTGAGCACGACGTTGTTGGGTGTCGCTCTTGTGCTAGATTCAATAAGCGCACTATAAAGAGAAGATTAGATTGTGCCAGGTTAGTCTTCGGGAAGCGGTGCAATTATAAAATACCGCCGGATGCTCCGACGCCTTCTTCAAGAAGCGCAAGGACAAAGCAGTTAAGCCTAGGCTAGAAGAACCGTCTGCGGACGCCGGTTCTTTAGAGGTGTCGGTGGAGCCGGTGGTTCCACCGGAGGTTTCTTTGGGATCCCAGGGAGAGACTTTGTTATTGCAGGATGTGGCCTCTCAGGAGGCAGGTCAGGCTGATGGGGCTTCTCAAGTTACTATACTCCCCTCCCTGCCTAGGGTGGTTAGGCCCTCTCCTTCTGTTTCCAAGGCTTCTCCCAGAGGCAGGCCAGGTTTAGCTTCAGTTGGTGTCACCCCTAGTTCTTCGGGAACTGTGCCCAAGAAGCATATGCTTAAAATGGCAGAAGATTTGATTACTTTGATTAGGGTTCTTTGCCCCTCCTGATAAGAGACCTAGGGTGGAGCCTGAGCTAGGGAGTTTTGAGCAGGCTTCGGATGTTTCAGAGTCTTCGACTGAAGACTTGCAGGAGTACTCTCCTTATTCTGATTCTGATGTGGATGATTCTACTCCTTCTGCTTCTCCTCCTGAGGATTTTTCTTTTTCAGAAACTCTTCATTCCATGAGGGAGCATTTTAAGTGGGAAGGCCAGGACTTCTCTGATTCCAGGAAAAGGCTTAGGGAATTTTTGTTTTTACCCCAGCATAGGCCTTTGGCTATACCTCCTGTTTTGGATGTAGTGGAAGATGTTTTACAGTGGCTTCTCTTAATCCTGATTCTTTGCCTCCTGCTCCTGTTAAACCGGATAGGTATTACAGGGTGCCTGAAGCTCATAAGTATCTTTTAAGAGTCCTAGGGCAGACCCAGAAACTGTTAGCCAGGGGCCTAAAGGTGTTAAGGCTTCTGTTGTCAAGAATCCGGTTCCTGCAGATAAAGAAGCCAGGGCCTTGGATAGATGGGGAAAGAAAGTTTATACTTCTTCCACTCTAGCTATGAGGGCTTTGAATTGCCAGTTTCACATGTTGAAATACCAAAACTATCTACTTTCACAATTGAAGTCTAAGGTTGATGCTCTGGTGGAAGGTATTGATTGTAAAGAGTTGCAAGATTTAGTACATGTTTCTGAACAGGTGGGTAAGCATTCTTTGCAATGTGGTTTTGATGCTGTACAGGCCTCGCCTAGGGTGGCTGCCACTGGGTCAGTTCTTCGCAGGCACGCCTGGCTGAGGGATCAAAATTTATCTGACCATGTTAAAACAAGGATTTTAGATGCTCCTTTGCAATCTGATGTGTTGTTTGGTTCTCCTGTTGAGGCAGTTTTAAAGAAAATGGAAGACAAGGCTAAGTCTATGCAGACTGTTAAAGGTTGTTTGCAGGTTCAACCTCCAAAGTTTAGTAGAAATTGGCCTACTAAGGGGTGGACGATCCTTCTTATGATTCCCAGTCTAGGGGTAGATCTAGTCGTGGTAGGGCAGAGCTCAGGGCTCTTTCAGGCCTAGAACAGGGAGTTCTCCTGCACAGTCTTCAGGTGAGGGCAGGGGTCAGTCCTTTCGTAAACAGACCCAATGACCTACCTTTTCAGCTGCCAGAGCCTTCTCGGCTGGCAGCACCTTTGGGAGGAAGGTTGGCACTTTTCAAAGAAAATTGGAGTTTAATTACCCAAGACAAATGGGTATTGGATATCATACACCACGGTTACAGGTTTTATTTCCATACCTTGCCTCCTTTCAAAGGCATGCCAGACGCTCCTGCTCAACAAAGAATAGAGGCTCACAAGCAAATTTCTCTGTTACTCCAAATAGGGGCCATACAGCCGGTCCCTGTGCCAGAAGTGGGCCTAGGATTTTATTCTCGCCTGTTCCTAGTACCAAAGAAGGGGAACACGTGGAGACCAATTTTGGATTTATCTATCCTCAACACTTATCTGGACATTCCCAAGTTCAAAATGTTGACGTTACAGCAGCTGTTACCTCTGCTGGGCAAAGATCATTGGATGGTAACTTTGGATCTCAAGGAGGCTTACCTTCATGTTCCTATCAGACTAAGTTGCAGGAAGTATCTGCGTTTTCGAGCTGGGACTTCTCACTATCAGTTCTCTGCATTGCCCTTTGGCTTATCTACTGCGCCCAGAGTGTTCACGAAAGTTCTGGCTCCAGTGATAGCTTTCTTCAGGCTAAAAGGAATTCAGATCTATCCTTATTTGGACGATTGCCTGATTCTGGCTCAAGGAAGGGACGAGCTTCTTCATCTTTTGGAATATGTGATAGCAGTGCTAAGATGCCTAGGGTATTCTGTGAACGAAATAAAGTCCAGTCTAGTACCCTCTCAGGACATGTGCTTTCTGGGTGTAAGACTGAATACAGCTTCCCAGATGGCCTTTTTAACCCCGGACAAACAAGAGAATCTTTCCCTTTACTTCCATCAACTATCTCATCAGTCCGGGCTGACTGCAAGGACAGTCCTTCAAGCCTTAGGGTTCATGGCATCTTGTATTCTGGTGCTTCCCAATGCCAAACTGCATATGAGGAAGCTACAATGGTATCTCAAAATGTATGGACACAGCACTGCCAGGATCTGGACACTGTCATTCAAATAATACCTTGCATTCAAAAGGAATTTTTGTGGTGGGCTCAGGAATGTCACCTAAACAAGGGACTCTCTGTGACCCGGCCAGAGGCGAGTCAGATTTTAATGACAGATGCCTCAGACAAAGCTTGGGGAGCTCATCTAAATGGAAAATGGATACAAGACAAGTGGCCTGCCAGACTACAACATCTACATATCAACTTGAAGGAGATGTTAGCAGTCCAGTTTGCATTAATAGCTTTCAAGGATTTACTTCTTCCAGGGCAGGTGTTGATTCTAACAGACAACACAACTGTCATGTGGTACATCAACAAGCAAGGGGGAACACATTCTTATCCTCTATGCAGGCAAGCAATGATTTTGTGGGAGACTGCTCTCAGTTTACAGCTCAATCTTCAGGCAAGGTTTCTGCCGAGCACAGAACTCCTTAGCAGATGTGTTGAGCAGATTTAATTATGGATCCCCACGAGTGGAAATTGGATCCTCTTGTATTTCAGAAATTGACAGTGTCATGGGGAACTCCAGACATAGATCTGTTCGCTTCTCCTCTAAACCACCAGCTGCCAAAGTTTTGCACAAAAAGGTTTCATCCCACAGCTTGGAAAGTGGATGCTCTTTCCTTCAGTTGGAGCAATCTTCATGTGTATGCCTTTCCGCCTCTGCCTCTCCTCCCAAAGGTACTACTAAAGGCCAGACAAGACAAGCCAAGGATGATTTTGATAGCTCCAGATTGGCCTCGACAGCATTGGTACCCATTACTGAGAAACCTGGTACGGAAGCCTCCATGGCCTTTGCCTTTAGATTCCACACCTGTTGTCTCAGGAGAACAGTCATTTGCTCAATGTCAAGCTTCACTCTCTGCACCTAACAGCCTGGCATATTCTGTTTTGAACCATAGTGGGCCTCCACTTCCACAGCAAGTTTTGAATGTTATTTTGGAAGCTAGAAGGCCTAGTACAAGGAAAGTGTACGCAGATAAATGGAAGAGATTTTTATTTTGGAGTGCAGCAAAGGATTTTGCTGTTTCTGAGCCTAATTTAAGTGTGGCTCTTCAATATCTTACTGAGTTACTGGACAAAGGTTTGTCCTTCTCTTCTATTAAGGTTCATGCTGCAGCAATTTCGGCTCACTATAATTGTGACCCACCATTGTTTTCTCATCCTTTGTTCAAGCAATTTCTTAGAGGGGCAAAGAATATAAGACCCCCACGAAGAGCTCCTACTCCTGCTTGGGATCTCAATTTTGTGTTGGAGAAACTCACTCTACAACCTTTTGAGCCTGCAGCTACTACTGAATTAAAGTTTTTATCATGGAAGACTGCTTTTTTGTTGGCTATTACCTCGGCAAGAAGGGTTTCTGAGTTGCAGGCCCTTATGGCGGTTGAGCCTTTCTTAATTTTCCATAAGGATAGGGTATCTTTACGTACTAATCCTTCCTTTCTGCCTAAAGTGGTTTCTAGTGTGGCTTTAAACCAAACTATTCATTTGCCTACTTTTTATGCAAATCCCCAAAATAAAGGGGAAAAGATTTTGCACACTTTAGATGTACACAGGCAGTTGCGATATTATTTGGACAGAACTAAAGGGTTCAGGCAGTCTCAGCAGTTGTTTGTTTCTTTTGCTTTGAGCTCTCAGGGCAAGCCTGTGTCAAAACAAACTATTTCTAAGTGGATTGGGTTTTGCATTGCTTTCTGTTATTCCCATCATGGCAAGGAGATTCCAGCTGGGATTAGGCCTCATTCCACTAAGGCTACTGCCACTTCGACAGCTTTTTTGAGGGGGGTGGCAACTAAGGATATTTTGGAGGCAGCTACTTGGAGTTCAGTGCATACTTTTTCTAGGCATTATCACCTACCACTTTACTCTAAATCCAGGGCTGGTTTTGCCACTGCTGTTTTGCAGGGCATTTTGGCAGCTCCGGCTTCCTTATAGTTTGGCCATCCTCCCTTACCTCTGCTTTGGGATTCTACCCAAGTGTAAGGACTGCAGCAATGTGAGATGAAGAACATAGTACAGTTTTGTACCTACCATAAATGTAGATGTTCGAAGATCCACATTGCTGCAGTCCAATTTACCCTCCCTCCTTCCCCTCTGTAGTTAGAGGCGGTTGTGTGGGTTGGGTTGTCAGGTATGAGGTATATTGTATATATTGTATATATTGTACATATTTTTAGTGCTAGGATGGTTGGTTGTTTGTTTGCTGTCTTTTGGTTTTGACCTTTATTTTTAGGGTCTTCTGACATCTGGGGCAAGAAAAGACTGAGGATATGACGTCGGTCATGTGCATTTGTACCCTGACGTCCTGATGTCAGTCAAATGCGCCTTGACCGACGTCAGCCTTATACTTTGATATTCGGGCCGACCGAGGACAGCGGACTACCCAAGTGTAAGGACTGCAGCAGTGTGGATCTTCGAACATCTACATTTATGGTAGGTACAAAACTGTACTTTTTGGCATGAGTGTGCTCTCTCTGGCTGCTGGTTTGCTTGCAAACTAGATCTGAGGTAAAGGCAGAGGGGGATTGTGGGTATTAGGTGATCTCGAGCTTCTTCTCGATGCAGAGCTTGCAAGCGGCCGACACGGAGTCGAGGATCGGCTCCGAACCCATGTGTAAGAACAAAGGCGAGATGAACACTCCACATGGAACGTTATGGTAAGGACATAACTTCTATTTTGTGGTTATCTTTGGAGTCCTTGACAATTTTTCTTTCAAAGCTAGCCTTGGATGATTTTATGAGGGATCGTAGTTTCTTGCTGATACTGATCAGAGATGTCTTTCCTTCTTGGGATTTTACTCTTTTCTGTACTAGTTTCCTCCTTCTATTGTATAGCTTGTTTATGGCAGGGGTCCACTAGACTGGTTTCCTTTTCTTGGAGGAGTGAGTCTTGGTTTTGCTTGGGATAGCATGATCCATGCATTCTTGCAGGTGCTCATAGAGTGCCTTTGTAAGGGATTCAGCAGCTTGGACAGCGTTGTCCTTTAGCATGGGGGCTGTGAACCTTTCCACCTTGGTCTTAAGTAACGTGAAGTTTGCTTTTGAAAAGTTTTTCACTGTGGTTTCCTTGATTGGGGATGGGGGCGGAATGTGGATATCCAGAGTGATTAGTCTATGATCTGATCTAACAAGCGAGGGGTTGACCTCTGGTGTGGAACACCAGTCGCCCATGTTGGTGATGACAAGATCCAATATGTTGTCACCTCTGGTCGGGGTGTTGACCAGTTGATCCAGGGCATTTGAGTTTATAAATTCTAGGAAGCGTTGGGCAAGGGAGTTAGTACTTGAGTAGTTGTCCCAGTTAATGTTTGGGTAATTGAAATCACCCAATATTAGGGCGTTTGGTAGGACTTTCATATTTTGCAGTGTCTCCAGAAACCCAAAATGGGGGTCCTGGGTCATGGTGGGTGATCTGCAGCAAACTACAATTTGAATTGCAGTTTTGCCCATTGTTAGTTGCACATGGATGATCTCTGAGGCATCGTGCTGCGCCACTAACCTGGAGGTGTGGGTATCCTTGATGAATATGGATATACCCCCACCTTTTGTGTTTCGGTCTGGGTTCTGTGGCTGAAAAGTGTGGTATGAGTTATAGCCTGGTAGTGCTGGGGTGACCTTTGGAGCCGTAAATCAGGTTTCTGTTACTGCACAGATATCAATGTTCTCCATACTGAGGAGTGCCTCAAGTGCATACATTTTGAGGTTTAGACTTCTGACGTTGAGTAGCATTACCCTCAGTTTTTGGCTACTTGTGCTGTTTACGGTGGTAGGTTTGTCTTTTGTGCCTTTCCTAAAAAAGGCACTATGGGGGTGGCAAAGCCTTGGCCAGTATTCGAAAGCCTAAGGGTGACAGGTGCAAGCCATCTCTTGAGAAGCACCGTGGCATGTTGAGCATGTCATCCCAGGTGGACAGATACTGGATCCCCTTTGAATGACACCAGAAACTTAGCCAATTGTTGAAATTGATCATTTTTTCTTTATACTGTGGCATCATTCTTGGTGAGGACAGGATGCTACTTGGGGTCATACCGGCCTGGGCTACGTGATCAGAGAGCTCTTCCATGTCTCTCTTCATGTAGTTCAGGGAGGTATGTCTCAGGTCATTCACACCAACATGGACAATGACTGAGTTATATTTGTACTTGCTCTGGAGTGACCTGAGTGCTTGTGTTATGTGGCGGATACTGGCTCCCGACAGGCAGCTAACTGTAACCTTCTCCTTGTCCAGCCTAGTTAGTGGGACATCAGTGTGCCTGACTATAGAGTCGCCTATTACTAGTGTGTTGGGTATGTTATTTTGCCTTAAGGGCTGTGATTGCGTGGCACACTGATTATGTGAAGTATGTGTTTCATGGTTTGTGATGGTGTGTGGAGGTTGCTTGGGTGTCTGCTTTGGAGGTCTCTGTTGCTTTTGCAGATTTTTATTTAGAGCGTATGTTTTCGTGTATTTGTGTGTTATTTGCCGGCGTTGGTTTAGTAGGTCTGTGTGAGACTGGTGGTGTGTTTCAAGTATTTCCCTTCCCCTCTTGACTATCAGTTCCAGTCTTGGGTTGAGAGAGCTTTGCCTCCGGTTTGGCTGCATAATTGCATCTCTCGCATATATTAGTGTTTTGTGGGAAGAGGAGAGGATTGTCTGTGTACATGAGGCAGTTGTAACACTGCCTCAAAATGCCCAGATTCACCAGTTAGACTGGAGAGTACACCTGAAACTGCCCTTTGGACATGCAAATAGGTAAAGTGAGCTGTTTTGCTGATTGGCTGGTTAGGGACGAATAGAGTCTTGTCCTTCTGGGCAGTATAGGGGGGGGGGTCTAGTGCTAGGGTTAATTAGTGCTTGCTATGAGTTTTGAGTGAATGGTTTGAGTGCTTAAAGTTGAAAGTCTGTGTAGTTCCAAGGGAAAAATTGAAGAGTAGACTTTGTGGAGCCAGGAATAGTTTAACCCTAGCTACCCAGTGTGCAAAACCGCACAAATGCGTTTTTTATAGCAGGGAAATGAAAGACACAGAAATTAGCCCAAAATGGCCAATAAACTACTAACTTCTGGGCTGAAACCACTCCTCCATGGACAGATAGACTGCTCAAAGCTCCCCTTTCGTACAGGTGAAGAGAGAAACTTTCTTCTACCCAAGTAAGGTATGGGCAACACAGAAACTTGTAACACGGCCCTGAGTTCAGCAATAACCTGAAAACTGGACTATACTAGTTCAGAAAGGCGGGAAACAAGTATATATATATATATTTGTTATTTTTCAAAAAAATCAAATACAATCAAAAAAGAAAAAACACTTTAAATTCACAGAAATGGCTATCACACTTGAATGTGCAGCCTACAACAGTTAAACAGATGATTTAAACACAAAAATGACTTAGTTCAAGTGCAGGCAGCAAATAAGTACAATATGTAGCAGAAACAAGCTTTTTAAATCACAGAAACGCTACAAAAGACAGCAAGAAAATGCAGAAAAATTATAATCACTCCAAAGTCTCTCTTTTGTCTCTCTGCTGCTGTAGAACTCTGCAGGACACATGGCAGGCACTTGCTGAGCTGAATACAAGTGCAAAAAACATGCAAATGTGGTTTATATACCAGGGAAATGAAAGACATAGAAATTAGCCCAAAATGGCCAATAAAACTACTAACGTCTGGGCTACAGCAAACAATGTGCACAAATTTCAGAAAGAAACAGTTCAAATAAGCAGGCACAATAAGCCTTTAACCAGAAATTCCCAGCTCAAAAGGGCAGAATCTAGCCTCTCCTCCCACAAGAGTGCAGACCACAAACCTTCTTAATGTAAAATAACTGGCCTGAAGCCCAAGTGCTTAAACCAGAACTAATGCACTTTTAGAATAACAGACACTGAGCCTTCAATCAGCAATTCCCAATTTAGAAGGATGTAAGCTACCTGTCCTGCCACAACAATGCAGTCCACAAGCCTTAATGTAAAACAACTGGTCTGAAGCCCAAGTGCTTAAACCAAAAGGCTTAGAATAACAGTTACAGTTTAATCAGGCTACTACCAAGCAGTAATAACTGCAGCAGAATAGTACAATTGAGTACTTTTAAGAAGAAGCACAAGCAAAATAAGGTAAAGTGGGAATAAACACAATTAGGTGTAAAAGCAGATGAATAAAGTGCAATTTCTTTCATAACAATAGCAAACGAGCAAACTGATTTAAACAAATTACCCAATTAACTAGTAAAAACTGCGGTGGTGGTGCTGCTGCGGTAGCGTTGTCACCTCATAGCAAGACGTCCTGTTCGATTCTCAGCTAGAGCGTCTTCTGTGTGGAGGCATACGTGAATGGGGCGTGCCTTTGTTGAAGGTTGTGCGTCAGGGCTGGTAACCCGGTACGTAAAAAAAATCCACTACCAATCATTAGCGGACCGGAGTTCCGCTGTGGCGACCCCTAACCGGGAAAAGCCGAAAGACACAAACAAACCCAATTAACCAGTAAAAAACTCATAACTGAGCCCTGTTCCAGCAGTCTTCAATCAGACAAGTTCTAACCACACACTCCTGCCACTAGGGTGCAGGGGAACCTTCTCCAAAAAAGATGGCCTGGATTAGTGCTCAAGTTATACAAATAAAGCTAAATTCAGCAAGCCTGAATCTAGTCTATGCTACAGCAGACAAGGTGCACCAATATCAGAAAAACAGTTCAAATAAGCAGGCATAGTAAGCCTTTAACCAGAAATTCCCAGCTCAGAAGGGCAGATTTTAGTCTCTCCTCTCACAAGAGTTCAGACCACAAACCTTCTTAATGTAAAATAACTGGCCTGGATCCCAAGTGCTTAAACCAGAACTAATACACTTTTATAATAACAGACACTGAGCCTTCAATCAGCAATTCCCAACTTAGAAGGATGTAAGCTACCTGTCCTGCCACAACAGTGCAAACCACAAAGCTTCTTAATGTAAAACTGGTCTGAAGCCCAAGTGCTTTAACCAAAAGACTTAGAATAACAGTTACAGTTTAATCAGGCTACTACCAAGCAGTAATAAATGCGGAATAAACACAATTGAGTACTTTTAGGAAAAGACAAAATAAGGTAATAAAGTAGGAAGAAACACATTCAGTAAAAGCAGATAAAATGCAAACATTTTTTTTATATATAATAATGGCAACACTCAGATCTGCTCTGAGTTACAGCACAATGGCACTAAATATACAGAACCAACTGATAGTGCCAACATCCTGGCAGATAGGTTCAGTGCTAACTTTACCCCCCTCTCACCCCCTAAAGGGCCCATCTCTATACCGGAAGAATACAAAGTTCCTGTAGTCACGGATGCACAGGTAAAAAACACACTCTCCAAAGCCAAGAACACAGCATCCATGGGACCTGACAACATCCCAGGCTGCGTTCTACACCAACTACATTATGAACTGGCGCACCCCACCTAAGCACCATGTTCAATCATAGCCTCACCTCAGGCTTTGTGCCCACTGAATAGCGCACAGCGATGGTTATCCCACTCCACAAAGGGGGGGGCCACCACGGACCCCAGGAACTACCACCCCATTAGCCGAATGAGCCTGGTCTGCAAGGTCATGGAACGTATCATCATGGAACTTATAAACAAAGACATTGGTAATCTCCAAACTCTGGACCCCACCCAGTTCAGGTTTGTAAAAGGCAGATCATGCCTCCTAAACCTGATAGACTTCTTTGAAGCAGTCACCAAAGCCGTAGATGAGGGTAAGGTGGTTCACACAGCCTATCTAGATCTCGCCAATCTTTTGAAACCATCCCCCACTCTGCAATTATAGGTAAACTCACTAAACTAGGTATAAATCCCTAGGTCACAAGATGGGTTGCCACTGGCTTAGTGACAGAACCCACACTGTGAAAGTAGCAAACTCCAAATCTGACTTCAGACCAGTGACAAGTGGAGTACCACAGGGTTCAGTCCTGGGTCCTCTCCTGTTTGGCATCTACTTCTCTGAAGTACAGGCTAACACAGAAGGTCTTTGGCTAATGAAGTTTGCAGATGACTGCAAACTAGGAGCCATAATCGAAACTCCTAATACGTCCTACAAAAGGGCCTCACTGTGGCAGATGCCTGCTGTCAAAGCCATGGCCTCAAGCTCAATGCCAAAAAGTGCATTGTCATCCCCTTAGGTAAAAACTCTGTACCCATGAGCTACCACATAGGTGGTAGTCTACTTAACACTGAAAGTGTGATGAGACCTCGGGACACAGGTGGACGGTAGTCCCTCCTTTGATAATCACATCGCCACAGTAGTCAGGAAATCCTTCTACTTGGCATACCTCATCACAAAAGGTTTCTCATCCAGGAAAAAAGAGGTCATTGTTCCCCTCTACTCGTCACTCATTATACTCATTAGAGTACAACACCCCTTTTGGTCTCTACCTCACAAGACATCTACAACAAATGGAAAGGCCGCGGAAATACCTCACAAACTGGATTACCGGCCTCAAACAGATGCCCTACGCAGACATTCTCAAAAAACTCCAGCTTTACTCCGTCACATATCGCCTACTCAGAGGCGATCGCTGCCCAACATGCAAAGCTGTGTCAAACCCAGAGCTGTTGGACATGCTCCACTTAAAGAAATCCCAGTCCCTCCGAGCTACACGCTCTAATGACATAAACCTTGTCACCACAATAAACAGAACATGCTGGAGGGATAGATTTTTGTCCCAGAGACATCCCATACTCTGGAACAAACTACCTACCTATCTATATCAAACAAAGCTCCTCATTAGCACTCTTAAAGAAAAGTCTTGATGATTGGATGGGAAATAGGAAATTCACCCCGGGGATCACCTCTGTGGCTCTGCTCGACAGGGGCAGAGAAAAATTATTTTCTTGGGTGGTGAAAGCCAGGGTACCTTTTTGGCTAGGCTTATATAGGTCCTAGGGCCAATAGCCTAGTACCTACCTATGAAGCTATGTTGAAATTGAATGTCTGGCTACTGTGATTAACTAGGTGTGATTTGTCCCATAACTTTTTTTAGTTGCTAGGAAACCAGCAAATATGGATCCTACCTTAGCAATGCTGAAATCAAATGCCTGGCTTCTGAGATCAGAGCATTTGCTAGGTATGTCATTTCACATGAAGTTACTTCTGTTGTGGCTGCCAGAAAGTTGAATACAAAATCAGTTTACACACTGTGAAGTTGAAAATGTTCCTTTTGTGGGTGGTAGGTAAAGGACGTATTCCTTTTTTTTACTGTAAGGTTTCTTTTATTTTTGGACTATTTGCTGTCTTTGGTCAATTCTTGGCTGAAGTAGTCCACTGTCAAGGTTCATCTTTCTGCTGTTTTGGTGTGTCAGGATCCTGTAGCTAGCAAGGCAGTAGCCAATTTGTATGTGGCAAACAGCTTTCTTTTTTTTTCTTTTAAAATGTCACTCCTCTTATCTACCATAGAACTTGAATTTTTCCTGGAAGGACTGATATGTCTTCCCTTTTAAACCTGTGATGTGCACTTCCTCTTGTAGACAGTTCTTTTTCTAGTGGCTCTTACCTCAGCAAGGAGAATCTCTGAGTTGCAAGCTGTTTGAAAGAAGAACTCTTCATGTTTTTCCATATCTTTTCATAAAGATTGTTAGTATGCAGACTGTAACCTACCACTCCTGCTTAAGATGGTCTCTTATAGGTTCGTTCCCAGAGCAGGTTATTATTTCTGGAGGGGGATGTATTGAACAAGTCATATGTTTGAAGTGCCCTATAGCAATATTTTGCTAGGACAGCTGCAGTCAGAAAAATTAAGGTGCTGTAAGTTCCTGAACAGATCTTGAAGGGAATGCATGTTTGCTTCATGTGGGAACCATAACAGATGATCCAATGTTGTCTTTTCCATCAGGATTCAACCTGTGGATTGTTGCGTCTGAATCCAATCTGACACTGGCCCCATTGCATAGACTTCAGCCCATCAAGCTCTGCCTCCTCTACCCAGAATCCGTTTCTCCTTAGGCCTACCTTAGATCTCATTTGCCACCATTCATGGATAGCAGCATGGTCCATCGCTCCTAGCAAAGCGTATCCTTCACTAGCTTTTAGCTTAGTTATTTCCTAGGTCCTCTACCCTGTTTGTGTATTTGTTGTTGGATGCATGCCTCCAAACCGTACCAAATTACTCGTTTTTTACTGAGTTTTGGTGTCCAAATAATGGGGTGCCACGATTCCCGAGTGGCACCCCTTCATTTCCGAGTTTTTCTCAGCTTTTTTTTTATTTTTATTTTTTTTCGCGTTTTGACTTGGCGTCATCACGTGCATGATGACATCAGCTCCGGGGCTACCAGCCTGTTGGAATTGAGCTTGCATTCCGGCTGTTCAAATGGACAGCAGGGAAACATTATCTTTTGGCTGCACTTAAGTTGCAAACCGTTATTTTGTGTGAACAGAATGCTAAATGCAATACTGAGCTTGCATCCTGGCTGTTCATGGTTGCGGGGAAACATTATATTTTGGTTGCGAGCCGTTATTGAACAGAAAGGACTCACTGCTGCATTTTCTGGCTGACAAGAGACATTATCTTTTGGTTGCGAGCTGTTATTGACAGGACTCACTGCTGTATTTACTGGCTGACAGAGCCGGTACACTTGCAATACAGATTTCTGGCTGGCTTCTGGCCTGAAATGACTGCTGCAATGTTCAAAAGGGTAGGATTCTTAGTTTTTCAGGTGTGTGTGTGTGTGTGTCGGTGTGGGTGTGTGTGTCTATGTGTGTGTGTGGGTGTGGGTGTGTGTGTGTCCCAAGTTTAATACACCTGGTGGCTACAGGTACTCAGGCTCAAACCCTGTACCTTGGTAAAAAGACCCTAAAGTCCATAGCCACCATCACTTGTGAATTTATGCCTCATATTTTTTATCTGTTCCTCATAAAATCTGTGGTTTTCAGGATTTGTGTGGCAAAGAAATCACTGAAGGGTTAAATTCACTAAATAATGACAGGCATTTGAATTTCATACTTCATATTCTTCAGAAAATAAATGGCAACACAAAACCTTTTAGTCTAGCAATTTTCTAAGTTGATAAATATTTGAAATATGTCCCTATTTTTGGGCTGTATTCCCCCATTATTGTTTGTCCATGTTTTTTGTGCTATGACGTTAAGGGCTATGGTAAGAAGTAAGAACTGAATTCTGTATTACCCCATTATTGGCTTTGTCCATTTTTTTGTGCTAAGAGTTTGAAAGCTATGGTGAGAAGTGGGAACTGAATTCACTAAATGATAGCCATTTAAGTTTCAGTCTTCCTGTCTTACAGGAAACTGCTGATTTGGCATAGTGGTATGTTCCTCTGACTGTAGTACACAGGGTCCTGGATTCAAGACTTGGCAGTGAAATGCATAGCGGTAATGCAACATTTTATTTTAGCAACGTTCCAAAATTATACAAGCAATGTTTAAAATGTGTCTCTGGGTTTTGGTCTTTTGTCCCACCCCCACCCCCCAAAAAAAAAAAGTGCAAGAAGGCCTATGGCTTACACTAGTGTCATTTTTATATATATGTGTGTGTGTGTATATATATATATATATATATATATATATATATATATAAACCCGCGGTGGTGGTGCTGCGGTAGCATTGTCGCCTCACAGTAAGACGCTGTCCAGTTCGATTCTCAGCTAGAGCGTCTTCTGCGTGGAGACATGCGTGAATGGGCATACCTTCATTAAAGGTTGTGCGTCAGGGCTGGTAACTGCATGTAAAAATAAACTACCAATCATTAGGGGACCGGAGTTCCGCTGTGGTGACCCCTAACCGGGAAAAGCCGAAAGACACAACATATATATATATATATATATATATATATATATATATATATATATATATATATATATATATACATACATACATACTTATATATAAATATTTTGTATGGGTGTGGAAGTAGACTTTTATGATGTTTATGATAGAATTGTTCTGAAGTGGGCAGTTTTGTCATTATTGGTTCATGCATTTTGTTTCATTGCCTACTAGAAAAATGTTCAAACAATACATTTAAAATGCACTCTAACAAGTGTGCTGTATTGTGCAAGGAATATAATTTAATAAAGTCAGGAAGGTGTATCAAAGAACATGTGTATGTTTCTTGTTTTGTGTGTAAGGGGCCAATGATTTGAAAACAGCCCAAAGGTAATCTTTATCCACCACTGGCAAGATGCATTTTCTTTGGATGTGGTGTGGATTTCAATGCTGTTTCAATGAATGAGAGTTTCAAGGGCGGAGAAGTTTTATTGCCAAGTCTATTTTCATTGTGAGACAGTATTGCTTTGTTTAATTATCTGATGTCTATTAATGTTTCTGCATTATGCTATAAAATGTAAAAATAAAATCCAAATCATTGTAGAAGTAAAGCAGTATGCACACATTAGTGTTTATGGTAAATGGGGCAGAATAGCCAGGTAATGGGACATTGGAATGGCTGCATGGGGACTCTGGTGTCATATTTTGGTTGTCTGTTCTTCAGTTTGCATTTGAAAGTTGGTATCCCGCAATTCCACTGGAGTGGGCGGGGTTACATAATTGTGTATGCAAATATGTTAATCAGCGTACCGATTTGTACCTATTTTTCATGGGCCTTATCCATATTTTTGATGTTTCCAGGTTGAGAGGTATGGTTAGATGGTATAGTATTGTAGTGTAGTAGTACTTTGCAGTTTAGTTAGGTTAGTTTTGTTTTTTCATGTAGGGTTTCTTTGTTAGCGATCTTTTCCCAGCTGGTGTGTATCTGTAGGGTTAGTTGTTTTGGATTTTGTAGTATGACTGTGTAGTGGTTTAGCTCTATTATTCTTCCTGTTGATCTGATTGTGTGCTACATTTTTTGTAGGTCAGAATGGGTAAGGGTTTTAAGTAGTATATTGACTGTAAGCCCAAACTCCCCTTCCAGGATGCATATGAGCGATGTGTCTATTGGCTAGGAGCTGCCCACTTGGATTTCCCTTGCTCTCTCTGCAAGGAGTTTGGCACTAGGGCCATTAACAAGAGGAGGGCCAAGCTGCTTCTGAAAGGGCTCATTCCAACTGGTGAGTCCTCTAAAGCCATCTCCAGCAAGGGGACTAAGTCTGATCAGGGACACAAGAGCTCCAAGGATCCCAAAGCTGCTAAGGTGGACTGAGAGTATTTGTCTCCCTCCTCTTCTTCTATTGCTCCATCGGATCCGAAGGTCTCAAGACCCTAACCCCCCCCCCCCAAGGCTGCAGCTCCATCTGCTTCATATCCTTGGAGCCAGTCGCCTTATATACAGATTGTAGGGAAGGCTTTGCCTCCTGCTGTCAATGTCCTGAGCCCCTTCCTGTATAAGGGTGCAACTTCATGTTGGACCCTTTCATCTTTCTCTCCATTTGCCACATGGATATCCCCACTGAAGTCATACCTGTCTCAGCCCCAGATCTGTGATTCTCTGGTTTGAATCTGGTTGTTGGAGCCCACAGCCAGCATGCAAGTTTCCAAGCCTCCTTCGGTGGCTTCATCTGCTTTGGCATCTTAGTCATTTGGGATTTTAGGACACATGGAGTTGAAACAGTTGATGTGGTCCTTTTTACAGGTACATTTACAGTTAGGACTCGTCCCCTTGGCTTTGGGCCAGTGACCTGAAATTTCGGCACTATTACACTGGTTTCTTCCCTCTGGCCCATCAGCTCCAAGGTCATTTAAGCCAGTTGCTCTTCCACCCTGGCATCCAATGGCTTTGCTAATTTTGGCACAGACCCCCTACTTTGGTCTTTTCAACTCCAGCTACGTTGGAGTTGAATGGACCCTAGTGCCAAGATATTGAGGCAGGGGTATCCAAGTCAGATTTGACAATCCATGTTTCAGGGTTGTCCTTCACACTCAGGGGTTCCGTCTTGGATAGTTTTACTATGGTCTTGGAATCAGGATGGGCTGGAGTGGCTTCTGGGTCTGGTGCATCCTCAGGGGCTTCGGATCCTAGATCTGCTGGCTCTAGGAGGCCTGTGTCAGCTTCTGCCTTTGACGTTATGGAAAGGATGTTCTCTTGTCAGGAGAAGTAGTGGTTAGCTTCAGATGGAGTCTTCCCCACCCAAACATCTACACAGGTGGACATGATTTATCCTGTTCTAGGACAGCTCACCTCTAGTAGTCTCCAGTCTGTCCTTCCTGTAGGGCCCCAGCCTTTGCTGTCCTCCTCTCTCTCAGATTCTCCATGGCGTAAAGTTTTCAGGCAAGAGGCAGTGAAAAAGGAAACACCTGAACTCCCCAGAAGAGTCCCTCACTGAGGATACCGGAACTTTAGGAAGGAAAGAGGTCCTCAAAATCTTCCCATGTGAATGCCTAATTTGGAGACCTTTTGAAGCTGCTTTGCCAGTGTGGTGGATGGACCATCAAACCACCATTTCCTGAGTCATTTTTTCGGGAGGGCTTTAGGATGGGCCCATCCACATCCTTGGTGGTTCCCCGTCTGGAATGATTAACCTGGTGTCCCGGAGAGCATAGAAGGAGCCTGATACTGTGAAACCCATCCCCAAGAAGCCAGACAAGATTCTGGCACTCCCCATGGACTAGCAATACTGGAGTAGGGGTCCAGCTGTGCATGCTATCGTGGTGGCAGCAGCCATTAAAAATGATATCTTGAAAGAGTTCCTTGCTTTATCCCTCAAATAGGGAATCTGTGGCATTGGACCAACTAGAGAAGCATTATTGTGCCTCAGCCACCTTTGCACTAATGGCTTTCAACTATCTAACTCACTTGACCAGACTTCAGCATTACATTGCATCTGAAGTGTCAAGGATAATTAAGGCTTAGCAGACTCCGGAGTTTAAGAAGACTTTTGAGACTCAGATTTCCATTTTGCAATATATTGCCAGTGTGTCCTTTCATCTGCTGTCTAATGCGGCGGGAGGCATTTCCTGAGCCACTAATGCAATATCGTCATGCATCGCCACACTTGAATGAGGCTGTGTAACTTTGTGTTACTATTTCAGTGTGCCCTTCCTCCCTTTTGAGCTTAAGGTTAAGGACACCTTGTTGAGACGTCTGCTGGAGGAGAAGACACTGTCTGCATTGGCAGTACATTTTCCTACCACTCAATGGACCTTCTCTAGGAATCAGGAGTGGTTAAAATGTCTCTTTCTAGGAAAGCGGAGCAGTTGTTCCAGGAAGCTCCTTCTGAGGGTTCCCCTGTAGCACAGGGGGGTAAACAAATTGAAAGCCATCCCGATGACAGGGGTGATCTACAGAATCAGGGGTTTCATGGAAGCTTCTCCAAGAGACCCTTTTAGAGGCACTGAAGGGTTGACTGACTGTCCATCTTTGTTGGGAGTCATGGGGGGTCTACACTTGCAAGAGTTGGAGGCCATTACATTGGATACATGGGTGTTGAGAATTGTATCCAGAAGCTATACAGTTCCATTTTTTGGATTCTCCAAGTTTGAATCCTGTACATCTTCCAGACATACCACTCTGTTTAGAGAAAGGATGCGGCCATTGAAATCAAAAATTTGTTAGAAAATCATGTCATTCAAGAGGTCACACCAGACCAATGTGGATCCAAGGTCTATTCTAGATTTTTTTTGTTTCCAAAGAAGAACAAGGACTTCAAGACAATTTTGGGTTTGAGCAGGTTGAACCACTTCATCAGGCAGACCAAATTCTGGATGATTACAGCGTAGTCCATTCTGACTTTCTTGATGGACGATTGGATGTGCTTGATCAACCTCAAGGGATGCCTAACATCATATAAATATTGTAAAGTGATCCAGGAGGTTTCTACTCTTTTGTCTGGGAGCCAGTCACTATCAAACCCAAGTGCTGTCCATTGGTCTCACCATTGCCCACAGGTGTTTACCAAATGTATGGCAGTCATGCCAGCTTGGCGTAGGCTGCAGGGGTTTTAGATCTTTCCTTAACTGGATGATTGGGTCCTGACCACCTCCATGAGGGCATCATCGATCAGAGCCGGAGACACCTTTCTTCAGCAATGCAGCTCGATGGAAATCAGTTATCTACCAAAAATCCAGCCATTTTTCCTGTGCAGTTGATAGAGTTTATAGGTTGCCACTTGGATGCAGTTTTTTCAGATTGCAAGGTTATCAGTCTCTAGAGTACTGGCCCTGCAAGGTCTTGCTCTTTTGTTGCTGTCTTTCCCAAACCTCCAGCTTATCTTGCTCTCAGGCTCTTGGGACACATGGCAGCCACCATTTGCTTGGTTCCTCCTGTGAGGTGCTATATGAGTGTTCTGCATTGCGTGTTGGCAGTGCAGTAGTTTTATCTGATGTATCCCAGTCGCATTGACAGAGGTTTATCAGAATCAAATCAGGTGGTGCTTGGAGTCTGCCTTGATGTCCTCTGGGCAGACCGTTCATTCTCCTCCCTCATCTGGGCTCAGACACCTCTCTTCTAGGGTTGGTGGGGCATTTTGAAGGGAGGCCTGTCTAAGAGACCTGGTCCAATAACAAGGCTAGTCTTTACATCAGTGTTTTGGAGATCAGGGCAGTCCTCCTTGCATTGCAGGCTTTTCAGGACATTTTCCCTAATGATGTGATGTGATTTCATTTCAGGCCACTCTAAAAACTGCTGTGGAGCCAAAATACACACCCAACTCGTAGAGGTAAAATGAAAGACTGTTTAATGAAGCGCTTTTCTTCCCACTCAGTGGTGAGACCTCTTCAAATAAAATCACAGTACTTAACAATCATCTAAATTACACAACTATTTAAAACTGTGCACCAATCAAAACCATTCTACTCTCCCCCTTTTTTAAGCTTAACTCGTTCATGACTGTTAGTTCCTTTTTATTTTCATATTAGAACAATTTTCTTAAAAATGTGTAGTAATTTTTTATACTATGTTCACCTATTTTACTTTTAACTTTAAGACCAATGTTACAAACAGATTTCTAACCCAATATATAGAAAAAGTTACCAAAATGAAGGTTTAAAAGTATTGACAAACTGTAATTCATTTTCTTTAATCACCTTAAAAGATTCTTCAGTTTAAGTATACATAAAATTGAGCAGATCTCATTAAGGCCTGGAAAATGGCAGGCATTTGTCCGAAGTTGCCATTCATTTCAGACCGATAACATGTCTGTGGTATGGTACCGGGGGGGAACCCATTCTTATCCTCTTTGTCAAGATGCCACGAGAGTTTGGCAATGGGTAATTTTATCTCAAATGTTTCTAGTTGCAATGCACATCCTGGAGAGATGCAACATATTAGTAGACAATTTGAGCAGGAACATTTCTTTCCACACGAGTGGTCCCTGAATCTGAGAGTAGCTGCTTGGATTTTTCGACGCTGGGGCACTCCTTTTTGCAATCTTTTCACATCCCCTTACAACACCAAGAGCAGCCACTATTATGGCTTAGTTCCTCCCAAGGGATGCTCTTTGGTGTACTTGGTCTCCTTTATGCTTATATCCCAACTCCACTGATGATGATGTTTCTTCAGATGGCATCCCATTGCAGAGCAACAGTAATCCTCTTTGCCTCCTTTTGGCCCCTTTAGGTGTGGATCCCCTTCCTTTGACCTCTCCTGAAGTACGCTCCTTAGATCTTCGATCCCATTCTGGATAATTCCCTTGATGACCTGAAATCCGAAGCTTTCTGACAGAGTGGTACATATTTTGTCTTCCTCTCAAACTGTGTGTGTGTGTGTGTGTGTGTGTGTGTGTGTGTGTGTGTGTGTGTGTTGGGTGCATGCCAATAAGTGGAAATACTTTGCTTGTTGGGCAACATCTAAGAAGTTGGATCCTTTTTCAGCTCCCACAGAGTTCATTTTTGACTTCCTGGTAGATTTGTTCCAGTCAGCCTCTGGTTATTCTTTTAAGGTGTAATTGGTGGCCATTTCCAATTTCCATATTGTTGGAGATAATATGCTTTTAGCGACTCCCAAAATTTTTAAAAACTTCTTTAAGGGTGCCTTTTAATTAGGCTGTTCTGGTTCAGGACCCAGTTCCTCTGTGGAACTTGTCTTTCATGCCCCTTTGAACCTCTTGCTGTGACTGACTTGAAGTTTTTATCTCAGAAGACCTTAATTTTGGTGGTGCTAACTTCTATCAAGAGGGTGTCAGAGTTGCAAGGCCTGTCGTCAGTACTGCATTACTTTTTTTCATAAAAGACAAGGTTTCCTTGTGAAGACCATGTTTTCCTCCACATGGATCTTTCTTTTCTTCCTAAAGTGGCTGTGGAGAACAATTTTTACCACTCCATTCACTTACCAATGTTTTTTCATGAGTTTTCCATTACTTGATGCAGGGTCTTTATTCAGAGACAATTGAGGTTTTACTTGGATAGAACAAGCTCTTTCAGAAAGTCTGAATAGTTGTTTGTATCCTTTTCAAAAGCCTGGTTGGGCATGCCATTGTCTAAGGTTAATGTCTCCAAGTTGGCTATCTGATTGTATTTTTTTGGGGTATAGTTTGAAAGGAAAGTCCTTGAAGGGTAAACCAGAAGGTCATTCTACTAGACCTATGGCTACTTCTGCAGCCTTTTTCTCTAGAGCTATGTTGGATGAGATTTGTGAAGCTGCTGGCCTGGGTGGGCCCTGACACCTTTTTGTGTCCCACTACAAATTGGACATATAGTCAAGGTCCAGATTTTCATTTGGTTCCACTGTATTGCGCAATATCCTTTTTTGAGACCTTCCTAGGGTTTTACATGTCTGGGGACTGTCCCACCAGTTGAATCCAGACCAAAAAGACAGTAGTTAAGAAAGTTGTGTGTTTATTATAACAATAGATGTTTTGTCTCTTTCCCTCTAACCCCCCCCCCCCCCCACACACACACACACTTTTTTGAGCGAGCCTGTTGATCGTGGGATGACCAAATCAGGGAGATTATTCTTCCCTACTGTGTTGAGGTCCTTCATGTTTTTTTTGCCCGTGTAATTTGAGCATTGTCAGTATGGGGTAGCATGGGGCAGACTTGATCTGAGGTAGTCTTCTGGAGTGAAGGGTTATGGGTAGAGGAGGTAGAACTCAATTGGCTGAAGTTTGGGAAATGTGACAAGTCTGAGATCCGAGTCAGATCCCATAGCTTACAGGTTGAACCAGAAAGAAAGGAAGAGACAACATGGATCTGTCATTATGGTAAGTACATAACTTTTGATGTGTTGTTGTCCTATCTCACCTTCATTCTTACCAGGATGGGTTCGGATCTGATCCGACTCGGCCTTATGTATAAGCTCGAGGTCTTCCACTAGCTAAATCCTATCCCACCATACACTAGGAAAGCTCCCAAGATCTCGTTTACCGCTAAACAAAATCGGGTGCTCTTTGGCCTCCAAGGAACAGGTTCCACTGAATCTGGAGACTCCCATGCCTTTCGAGAAACTAAGTCCAGAAGTTTGTCAAAAGGCTGAGACACCCAAGTGGAGGAGGGGTGAGATCCAAAGGCCTTCAGGTACACGGACTTCTCTACTGAAGGGTTGGTGGACTTTCAGCCGCGCCTCTAAGTATTTCTAAGAGGTCTCCAAAGGTGACATCATCAGGAGGCAACCGTGGGACTCTTTGGCTTCATCGAGGTCCATACCCAAAGTGACAGACTCCTCTGGGTAGACTAAATGCTTCCTCTTATATAACCTCTTCCGAGGGACTTCTTCAGAGGGGTACTGTGAAGAGGTTTCAGAAGAGTGGGGGGCACCCTGTAAGGCATCCTGAGACCTAGGCCTAGACCTGTGTCACTGTGGATGCAAGGGTATAGAGGTAGACACCAGTGCCTTTGGGGGAAGAATGTCCAGAGAAGAAACTGGAGCGGCCTGTGGAGAAAGCACTCTCGTCACCTCAAAAGCCCCCCACCCCTGAACCAAGGAAATCCCTGGATCTGAAGAACCCAAGGGAATGCCCAGAATCAAGGAGGATGCAACTCAAACTGCACCAGCACAGACTGATGGTGCCAGGGCAGTAGATATCTTGGATCCGATGGCCTTAGGACCTGGAGTGGAAATATTTGAAATCTTTTTAGAAGGCTACGATGGAGCACTGGAAGAGGAAGATCTCTTCCCAGACTTGTCCGATTTTGTGGAAGGAGACTGGTCAGACTTTGAAGAACCCAGACCTTCTTGTATTGCTTCCGAGAGGGGTTTTTTTAGAGAGACCTCTTAGTATTAATTTTTTTCCTCTCCAGAAGAGCCCTGTGATTGAAGGAGGGACAAACTGAACAAGAATCCTGGAGGTGGACAGCTCCTAGGCAAAACATACAAATAGTGTGTCTGTCAGTGAGGGACATTTTCTGTCCACATTTCTCAAATTATTTGAACCCAGAGGGTTTCAAATCTGTAGAAGACATTGTCAAAAAAGGAATAGTAACATGAAAAAGGGCTGGAACAGATTTTTTTTTTTGTTAACAACTACAACAACAGTAACCACAACAGTAGTTAAGCAACTATCACTTGTAAAGGAAAGGAAAGAGGGTATGGCACAACCCTCTAAAACAGGCTATGCCCGGACGAGTGAAAGAAGGGGAAGCCCTCTTACTTAAACGGGCTAAGGGTGAAGCAGTTCTCTAACTTAAGCGAACTAAATTTTAAACATAAAACAAATGTAAGAAGAGCCCTTTAACTAAAACGGACTATTAAAAGAGGCCGAGATAGAGGGAAAAAAGGCTTAGCAGAAAACAGCGGCCAACAGCAGAAAAATCAGCAGAACAAAGCGGAAATAACCACAACTAACAGCAAACTAGATATCTAGGGTAAGAATAATTAAGAAGAAACCATTTCCAACAATATTGGTAATAATCAATGGTATACTTAGCCAGAGCCAGTAGAACCTCCCCCTCAGACAGACAAAAACTTTTTAACTAAGAGAGTCCCAGTAGATGCTATGGTGGCGGCGGCAGCCACCAAGAAAGAACTCTGAGACATCATCTTCTGTCCATCCACCAAACAAGGAGTTTCGCGCAAGGGACAGATATGGAAAGCACATTTTTTTCTTCAACGACTTTTGCTCTTAGATCGCTGAATTCCTGACCCACTTCAGTAGATTACAGAGAGGTTTCCTGAAGGAGTTAGGAGATGCTCTCCAAGGTTAAGTAGCTGAAGGGTGTCAGAGAAAGTTTCCTCTCAGCTCTCTACCTTAAATTCAGTGGTCAACTCCTCCATCAGTCTGATTTCTTATGCAGCAGATGGAGTGAGTAGGGGTTCAGGCACCTAGGCAACGAGACATCTCCCTGTGGTACATTTGGCTGGGGATACATGGCTGAAGTGACATTCAGCTGCAGAGAAATATGTCTGTTTGCAAATTCCCTGTGGCCAAAGAGAAGCACACATTGCCATGCCCCACAGCTTTACTTACGGAGTGCATGGAGGTAGATGAAGTAATAAGTGTTGTGCTCAGTGTACAGTACATACGTATGTAACTACAACATATAGAAGTGTGCTATAGCATGAAGGGAAATCCTGCATGCTGCTGTAGTCACATTTATGCACCAGTATGCGTTTTAAGTAATGTTCCCTAGACACTGTGAAGGGGGTAGTGGTCCACACACACCAATTATAAAGGCACTGCCCATTGTGCAGTACATTTTTACTGCCACCAACATGCCATCTGGCCAGCCTGCTGCTGATGCCTGCTATATTGCCTGCTGTCTCATGTTCCCATGGGGACCATGGACATTGCTTTTCCCACATGCATTTGGTTATTGAAGTTGTGGGCATAGCAACACATTCTTCTCTTTTCCCACAGAGAATTTGCAAACAGCCATATTTCTCTGCAGCTAACTGTCCCTTCAGCCATTTATCCCAAGTCAAATGTGCCACAGGAAAATGTTTCACTGCCTAGGTGCCTGAACCCAGTGAGTAGAGCAGCAGGTTCAGGAATTTCCCTATGGAGACATTCTTGGATGTGTTTTTGTGACTTTGCAGAACCCTTTACATCTTCCTTTGTGAATGCCCCATTCAATGGCTCATTTCTGTTCGGACCCAAAGTCAAGGCCACACTAACCAGGTGTGAACAAAAAGGAAAGACTCTCTGCTGTAGGAGTCCATTTTTCCCTAACTACCAGACCATAGCCCAAAGGTCAGAAAGGAAGTGGGAAAAATGTGGTTTTGAAAATCCCAGAGAGCTTTCCAGGACACATGTGGTGAGTCTTCCCACAGGGGCAGAGGGGGAAGTAGTAATGGAAGACACTGACCATGTGGTTGTGCGAGTCTGCAGAATCAGGGTGACCAAGAATCTTTCTATGGTAAGCCCTTTCAGCGCTCCTGAAGGGAGACCTACCTATCCATCTGTGGAGGTAGTCCAGGGGCCGCTTATCTTTATACCCAAAAGCCTGGCTAACAATAACAAAACGCAAGTGGGTACAAAGCATCATATACAGAGGTTACTCCATACCCTTTTCCTTCCCCGTCCCAGACATAAAAAACATCCCAGATGTTCCACCCAGTCAAAGGGAACAGACAACGTTAGAAATTCAAAAGTTGCTAGACAAGAGTTATCCAAACAGTTCCTGCAAACCAAATAGGATCCGGAACTTACTCAAGATTCATTTTAGTTCCTAAGAAAACAGGGGACTGGAGACCAATTCTGGATCTCAGCAACCTAAACAAATATGTAAGAAAGTCCAAGTTCCTGATGGTAACACTGCAGTCAGTACTCCCTTTTCTGGGACAAGATAATTGGATGTGCTCGACAGACCTACAGGATGCGTACTACCACATAAAAATGGATAGGCAATCCAGGAGACACCTGCGCTTTCGGCTGGGAGCCAGTCACTACCAGTTTCGAACTTTGCCCTTTGGCCTCACAACAGCCCCCAGAGTGTTCACCAAATGTATGGCAGTAGTCACGGCTCACTTGAGGCACCTAGGATTCCGGGTGTTTCCATATTTAGATGACTGGGTCTTAACTGCCACCACAAAGCATCTACTAATAAAAGCGAGAAGCACCACCTTGCAGCTCTGTTCTCACCTAGGAATCACAATAAACTACAAGAAATCTGCTTTGCTGCCTTCTCAGTGTGTCATTTTTATAAGAGCAAAATTGGATACAAGGATGATGGCCAAACCTCCTCCAGAAAGAGAGCAAGTTCTACGACGTCAGGTTTTAAATCTTCTTACAGAGAAAAAAGCACAAGCAAGGACAGTCCTAAAAGTTTTGGGAACCATGGCAACAGCAATAACCTTGATCCCATTAGCACGTCTGAACATGAGAATTGTTCAGTGGCTACTGTCCACTCAGTGGTCGATGCAGGAACTCCCTATGTCCCACAAAGTATTGATAATGGAATCTTGCAAAAAAGACCTTCGTTGGTGGCTTTACTCCACTTGTGACGCTAGGTCGACCCTTTGTACTTCCCCAACCATTAGCCACAGTGACCACAGATGCTTCTCCAGTAGGGTGAAGGGGGGTATTATCTGGGAAAGACAGTCCAAGGCACTTGGCAGAATCACAAGGCCCATTTACACATCAGTGTCCTAGAGATGAGAGTGGTGCTTCTAGCATTGCAAACATTCCAGGACTCACTTCCACTGCGAACTTTTGCAATACAGACAGACAACACGTCAGTTGTATGCTACATAAAGGAGGAGGAACCAGATCTTACCGCCCCCCCCCCTCTGTCAGGAGGTCCTGAGAGTATGGCAGTGGGCGACCTCCTCCCAGTGCTTTCTGATAGCAACTCACATCCTTGGGAAATCCAGTCTGATGGCAGACAGACTCAGCAGAGTGATTCTGATGCCTCATGAGTGGTCCCTAAAACAGGAAGTAGCGGAAAAGATTTTACACAAATGGGGCCAGCCTTGCTGTGACATCCGTGAATGCCAATTGCAGCAGCTACTCTGCCCTTATCCCCCGTCCGGGGGAGTCATCAAGGGATGCAGTTGTACATGATTGACCCTCGGGACTCCTCTACGCTTTTCCTCCCTTTCCATTAATACCCCAAAGTTCTTTAGAAAGCCAATTACTTGGGAAGTGACTTGATACCCATTGCCCCATACTGGCCTCATCAAATCTGGTTCCCCTTCCTGTGGCCTCGTCTTCAGGAGGAGCCTTGGATTCTGAACCCAGTTTCGGACCTTCTGACTCATGCATCAGGAATGCTCCATCCTTTCCTTCAAACTCTCAAATTGACAGCTTGGCTGCTCCAATTCCAACCATAGCCAAGCTTCTTAACTTCTCTTCATCAGTTAAACGCATTCTAATATCTTATAAGGCTTCGACAAAATATATATATAGAAGCAAATGGAAAAGATTCTCTTTATGGGCTCCTCGTAATCAAACTGACATGTTTTCTGCCCCAGTAAATTTCGTACTAGAATTCTTGGCAAAGCTATTCAGCGAAGGTACAGCCGCAGCTACCATTAGGGTTCAGCTAGCAGTGATATCCAATTTCCATTTATGTGAATCGGGCCTCGATATTATGTCTCACAGACTATGCAAAGCCTTTCCTAAAGGTACCGTATTATTAAGACCACCTATCAAAGACCCTCCAGCACCATGGGACTTGAATTTTGTCTTAGCACATTTAATTTTTCCCCCATTCGTGCCAGCGTCATCTTGCGAACTTAAATTTTTGACATGGAAAACTATTCTCTTGGCAGCAGTTATTTCGCTAGAAGAGTGTCAGCGCTGCAAGCCTCGTCAATAAAGCCCCCTACTTGCTGTTCCACAGAGACAGGGTCTCCTTATGAGCAAACCCTTCCTTTTTACCCAAAGTATGTTCAGAATCAAATTTGAACCAATCCATAGAGCTGCCAGTCTTTTATCCAAATTAGGAGAATAACATATTATACCAACTGGATGTGCATAGACAATTACACTTCTACTTACACAAGACTAAGGACTTCAGAAAATCTGACTAACTATTTATATCTTGTTCAGAGTAAAAAAAAAAAAAAAGTGCCTCAGTCCCTAAAGTGACACTTTTAAAATGGCTTTCAGATTGCATAACTTTCATTTATAAATCTCAAAGAAGAAACCTTCCCCATAGAGTTAATGCCCACTCTGCAAGAGCCATTGCAACCTCTTCTGCCTTTCTGTCTAGATTGCCAATTGATACCATTTGTGCTGTGGCAACATGGGCAAGGCCACATACCTTTATTACTCATTACAAAGTTGATTTGGCCTCCAGGAACAGGGACTCCTTTGGTTCCACGATTCTGAAGAATATTCTCATTTGAGCCACCCAAGAAAAATGGTGCTTGGGATGCTGTCCCATCCTGATAAGAATGAAGGCGAGATAGAGACAACAACACATAAAGAAGTTATGTATTCACCATAACGTTCCATGTGTGTTGTCCGTCTTTACCTTCATTTTTACATCCCACCCTCCTTCCCCCCAGTCCTTTTACTCCTGGAAGACCGAGTTGGTGCAATTGGATATTATTAATCTCTGACCTTCTTTATTGCTCTCTAAGGTATTAAACTGTCTTTATTTTGCATTCTTTTATTATAACTGCAAACAAGATCTGGGGAGCATTCCTAGTGCATGCTGGGATAGGGTTTAGCCATGAGCTAGTGGAAGACCTTGAGCTTGTATATAAGGCCAAGTCGGATCCAAGGATCAGAGCTGAGCCCATCCTGATAAGAATGAAGGCGAAGATGGACACCACACATGGAAAGTTATGGCGAGTACATAACTTGCTTTTTTTTTTTTTTTTTCAATAACAAGCCTCTTCCCATGTGCTGCTGACTCAGCTGCATGCTTCATAGACCTACATGTGCTGCAGTAATGTGATTTAGTCTTCACACGTCAGTGAAACATTACAGTTTGGATGTAGTCCATGGCACAAGCAGGATTTGGAAGAGTAGTCCTTAATGTGCCACTTGCTTATGAGATTCTAAGACCAGACTTGCCACCATACATCCATTCTATTCAGTACATATTCACTATAGTTTGGACTGCTGACTGAATTCCCCTATCAAAGGCAGGTCGGTGCATACCTTATAATGTCAGATTTTCTTGAAGTATTCACTCAGTAGTGTAGACCTCTAACCTCTGTAGGGTCTATATTATATTTTCGAAAGTTTCAAACATCGAACACCATATGGTCGACACCATATGAGCGATGTTTGAAATTTAGGAAATATAATAAAAGAATAAATTATACTTACCTAAATGCTGTAGGCAGGGGGGCAAGCCCCCCTGCACCCCCCTTGTGGGGGGCTGTGCCCCCCACCCCCCCGCTACTTAAATATTCCTACTCCAGGATCGCACTGCATTGAAGTAAAGGGAAAATATTCCTTACGGCGATTTCCGTGTTACATGTGCGACGTTTCGCTGTTTCGACCAATTGGGTTCGTTCACTACACGTTCGCCATTTACGATTTTCGATCACACGATAGGAACTCCCTCTGTATACTGTGTTCAGGTCCATCTGCAGTGTCTTTTGAAGGGATTTTGTCTTCATTTTTCAGTGTTGGTGCCAAGAATGAACTGAGGATGACAATAGACTCTCGTATTTCAATACCACTACACCCCAATCTCTCTTCAGTGCCTCTGGGACGAACAAACTTAGTCCTCTTTCTGACAGGTTCCATTCCTGAGATGGTTAAAAAAAAAACAGAGAATGGAGGACAAGTCCTTTCCTGTTCCATACACCTTTGGCACTGACATGTTGATTGTTGACTTTGGGAAGCATGCTCTTCCACATGCTGATTGCTTTATAATTTTAAAGAAATAATGTGGGCATCTAGAGGTAGGAGTGTTTTATTATGTTTAGAACTGCCCAGTAAACATCACTAGAAGATCCTTAGATATATGGTACAGGGTAATCTTTTTGTCTCTACTACTGAGAAAGAGAGCAGGATATGCCTTGATTTTTTTCTTCCACTCCAAATGATACTGTACAAATGCAGATTTCCCCAGCTTACAAGATAGCTGACAAGCCAGCCCACATAGAGCAGTCTATTTTGAACTGGTAGATCTTTCCATAACTTTACCTTCCTTAAGGATGGGGGTTCTTACAGTTAAAGACAACATAGAAAACTGATAATGCCACCTTGGGACCTTAATTTTGTGTTGGAAAGGTTAACTCTTCTGCCCTTTCAGCCTCACTCTTCAGTGGCGCTTTACATTTTTGTCATTAAAAACATATTTTTATTGGATGTTGCTTTGGCTAAGAGAGTGTTTTCAGAGCCATATATAGTCTTCCACAGAGTTGGAAAATAATCCTTTATTCATGATAAAGGTGGTAACTGAGCTGGCACTTAGATCTGTCTTCTTTCCTAGCCCACAGAACAAAGAAGAAAAGGGTCACTCTGTAGATATTCAGACAGCTCAGATTTTTACCCAACAGTGAATTCAGACAGTCTGAACAGTTGTCTCCTGTATGCCATGCTTGTCTTAAGAGTAAGCACTATCTAAATAGCTAGTAAATGATACCACTTTCTGTTGTAAGAACAGTAGAGGAAGCATCTGGGAAGACCAAGTACCACCCAGTCTGCCAAAGCACTAGCAGCTCCTGTAGCCTTCTTTACAAATGTGTCCACTTAGAATGTCTGTGAAGCAGTCTGGTGGACTGTAATACACAGTTTATTTTTTGCATATTATAAGCTAGATTCTCAGTCAAGCAGCAAGATGGATTTTGTCTCAGTTGTCCTGCAGGGTCAGTTTTTACTGCCCCAAAGAGGAACATACTGAATTGTACAGAATTACTTATGTAGCTGTCTGAGTATACTCACTGTATTTGTAGATGTTCAGACAAGGTAACTCCTAGCAGCCCACTTTTTCTAAAGATCATCTTCTGCCTGGAGAGGTCAGAGGGCTAGAACAGTCAAGGTATTTGGAATACCCCTGTAGAATCTGTGCTTCTGTTTGCAGTTTACCCTTCTCCGGATTCCAATTATTTCCTTAGGTGCCCCAGACTAGAAGCTTTGCATTCTAGAGAGATTTTGCTTCTTTTCTGTGCAAAGGCTACAAGGCACCGTTATATAGGCCTGTATTACACTGCACTTTTGCTAGTGGCCATCCAGCCAAAAAGGAGCTAACAATGGTACTGGCTTTTGTTCCCTTAAAACTATGCTTCAGGCAATGTTGTGGGTTAAGGGGTAGAAACTAGCCATGCGTTCAGTATGTCTGGAAGTCTTATTGGAAGACAGATGTCTGGCTTATAGTGCTGCTGCTCGAATCACAGTGGTTTGTAATTGCCATTTCACGATAGTTAATGTTTTTGTGTTATTGCTCATTCCTTGTAGTTCTTACTGTCTCAGACTGTAGCCTCCTGAAGATAGTGTGCAACAGTTTTTATTGTTGCTTATTGCTCTTTACCTGGTTCCATTGACTTCTGAGCAAGAATAATAAAGTAAGGAGGAGGACAAGTGAAGGAGAGTTGCCCCCATCCAGTAAAAAGGAAGCTTTTTGTGTGTATGTGTCTGTGTGTGTTGTATTTTTGTTCATATGCTCATAACCTTGAGTACATATGGTGTGAGAGAACCAGTCAAAGTGTGAGACAGTACTGAGATTCAAAATATGGTAAGTCTAGTCATAAAACTGCAAGCAGGTTGATTTGTGTACTAACAGTGAGATTAATCGAGCTCTGAAAATTCCCTTACCTCTAGGTACAGCAGTCCTATATTTTGCTTGTAGAATTATTAGCGAGTTTCAATGTTTAATTGCAAACCATAGTTCTGTGATCACACTTCAATGCCAGTCACTAATAACGCTTATTTCTGTGATGGAGTCATGTCACAAGTATGCATGCTGTCAGGCTGTGGTTGCTGGAGATTAGTGAAACAGGGTATGTGATTTTGAGGATGTTCACTTAAACTACTTCCTATGGTAAAGAATTGTACTACATCCATGTCCCTACAGTTCCTTTTCCTTTTGTTTTTTGTAGGGCATAATCCATCGGAGAGTGACCACTTAAAAGTTTGGGCATGTAGCACTTGCTCAGATTTTAGCTGAACAGCATACATGAATTTGGGAGGGTAAACAAACATATATTGCTTGTAGCAGAGAGAGGGGGGCTTGTAATGATTAAGCAACCATATATTTTGTCATCAGATGGTAAACCTCTAGTTAAAAAGTGCTACCTGTTAAAGTCTACTGTTAAAAAAAGGCATGGCTGCTTTCCCTTGCTTCAGAAATGTCTCCATTGTGGATATTTGAGTCTTCATTAAGCGTTGTTGCTTGAACTGTGATCCCTCGACTCTGGCATTGCTGAGCACTTCAATACTACAAGACATAGCCTTTTGAGTACTTGCCTTTTGGTCTTCCTTCAGCTCCCACCTTCAGAGGAAATTTCAGTGTTATTTGTATTCACCCTACTACTTTCCCAGAGCAGAATGCCTTTGATGTCTTGTATAACCGGTATGTACTCACCATATCAACTGGCCTGTGTGAGACCTTCTGCACTGGGTACTTATTATCCTCCTGGCATTCCTCTGTCTTGGAGAACCTTTTCATCCATTTGCTATAGATGGGTTGTGCTTGGGCAGGTGCAGAGTTGTGTATTTTTATGTTTTGTTTCGCTGTCTTATGGGCCATGCTTCTTCAGTAGATAGGGGATCAAAGTAGGTTGTGCAGGGATTAAACATTTCTTCAGATGTTCTTCTTGTTTCACTGTTGCAGTCATTACATTTGGGTAATCTGCTAGCAGGTTGCCCTTAGTCGGCCTGATTAACAAAGTCTTGGGTCCTGCGTCAGTTGCTGTCCCTTCTTCCATGACATCAGGTCGTCAGGGGTATAAAACATGCAGCCGATGCCATTTTCATCTGTCTTTCTTGCCACGTGGTGCCCGAAGCAGAAGCAGTTCGCAAGTGCCGGTCGGCCGACTCCTGAAATTTTTGTTTTCGAGTTTCAGAACCGAAGTCTTCAACCTAAAGCTAAGTACCCTGTTGGGGAAGCTTTTTCTTGCTCCTTACCGATGTCAGTAAAAGTTAATAATTGTATTACTTATGGGAAGCAAATACCGCATAAGGATTTTCATTTGTATTGTATTCCTTGCCTAGGTCCTGACCACAATGTGCCTTGCTGTCAGTTTTGTGCTAAATTTAATCAATGCACTATTAAGTGTCGGTATATTTTTGCTCCAAAATATTTTGGCTCAAGATTTAACTGTCCAGAAATGTCATCGGTTAGCAATCCACCTACCAGAATACACAAAAAAACGCAAAGAAAAAGGCAGAGACAGACCGTCGAGGTCCAAAACCAATGAAGAAGTTCTCCTAAGCCAGTCGCCAGTTCGCCGGTACTCAGTGAGGTGCTTTCGCAGCCCCTGATTCAATCTACGTTTGATTAGCAGGCCTCTACTGAGACCCATTCGGAGTCCGGTATGCCGCGAGATACTTTAACTATTGAACCCGCGGATGTCTCTACATTAGATGGGTCCGGAGCCGCTGAGCAGGCACCGGCTTCTGAGGGTGTTTTCAGGCCTAAAGATTTGTGTATTAAACCAACGCCATCTTCAAAACCTAGGCCAAAATCAACTTCTCTGTCTAAAAAAAAATGATGCTTGGGCCACGTGCACAGGCCCCTATGCCTAAAAAAACAAATGATCAAAATGGCTGAGGATTTGATTACCTTGATCAGGGGTTCCCATCCCCTCCTGCTAAGAGGCCTAGGCAAGACACTGACTATGAATCATCAGATCAGGTTTCTATTTCTTTTGATTCGTCTTCTGATCAGGCATTATCTATTCCACCTTATGATGACTCTGATGCAGAAGATTCCATCCATTCTGCTTCTCCTCCTAAGGATTTTTCTTTTGGAGAAACTCTGCATACCTTAAGGGAACACTTTCACTGGGAGAGTCAGGATTTCTCAGAATCTAAAAAGAGGCTTAGGGATTTCCTTCTGCTTCCTCAGCATAGGCCTTTGGCTGTACCTCCTGTTCTAGACATTGTTGATGATGATGTTCATCGTGTTTCACTGTTGCAGTCATGACTGTAGGGTTCTCCCCTGCCGGCAGGCAGCCCTTGGTCGGCCAGAATCCCAAAGTCTGGGTCCGGCGTCGGCTGTTCAACTCTGCTCCCTGATGTCAGAGCGCCAGGATTATAAAGCTGACAGCTGATGCCATCTTCTCCAGTCTTTCTTGCCGTGCGGTGATAACAGTTTGCATTTGCCGGTCGGCGGACTCCTGACGAAATTTTACTGATATACTTCGGTCCGAAGACTTTCTTCTCCACTCAAAGCTAAGTACCCCGTTGGGGAAACTTTTTTCTTGCTCCACTCCGATGTCAGAAAAAGTTAATAATTGTATTTCATGTGGGAAGCAAATACCTCATAAGGATTTTCATTCTTACTGTATTCCTTGCTTGGGCCCTGACCACGACGTAGCTAGTTGTCGGTTTTGTGCTAGATTCAATCAAGGTACAATTAAACGAAGGTACGAGTTTGCTTTTCATTACTTCGGTAGGCGCTTTAACTACAAAATGTCGTCGGATACGGTCCCGACTACTGGAGTTCATAAACGTTGCAAGGATAAAGACAGGCCTCCGAGGTCCAAATCTGATGATAGCGCACAAGCGGATCCAGCTTCAGGTTCGGCCGTCGTCAGTGAGGTGCTTTTGCAGCCCCTGTCGGCCATTTCAGAACCGACAGCCGAAATGGACTCTCATGAGGAGCCAACCAGGCCTTTAAATGTTTCTGTTGCAGGACCTTCGGACAATGCTCCTTCAGATGGGTCCTGAGCCGCTGTGCAGGTACCGGCTTCCGAAGGGGTTTTCAGGCCTACTCAGCTACTAATAAAGGCAAAGCCAAAGACAAAGGCAAAGACTCCTTCAAAATCAAAGACTTCTACACAGGCTTCTTCTGAACCAGCTCTCAAGTCACAGAAACAGTTACTCAAGATGGCGGAGGATTTACTTACTATGATTAGGGGTTCTCATCCCCCTCCAGACAAAAGGCCAAGACAGGATGTTTCTTATGATTCCTCTGATCAGGCTTCTGTTTCCTCAGTTTCTTCTTCTGATCAGGATTATTCTTTTCCTCCTTATGAGGATTCTGATGCTGAAGAATCCATTCCTTCAGCTTCTCCCCCTGAGGATTTCTCCTTTGGGGAAACTTTGCATGAAATGAGGGAACATTTCCACTGGGAAGGACAGGAGTATTCGGAATCCAAGAAAAGGCTGAGGGAATTTCTTCTTCTTCCCCAGCATAGACCCCTGGCTATTCCTCCTGTTTTGGATATTGTGGATGATGCCTTTTCGGAGGCTAACTTAACCCCTGACTCTTTTCCTCCTGCTCCTGTGAAGCCTGATAGATATTACAGGGTTCCTGATTCCCATCAGTTTTTATACAAGAACCCTTCTGCTGACCCTGAAACCATTTCTCAGGGACCTAAGGCCGCTTCTGCCAAAAATCCTACTCCTATTGAAAAGGATTCTCGATCCTTAGAAAGATGGGGCAAAAAGGTGTACACTTCTGCTACTTTGTCCATTAGGGCTTTATTCATATGTTTAAATACCAGCAATTTCTATTGTCTGTCTTAAAACAAAAGCTTACTTCCATTTCTGCCTGTGCAGAGGATAAGGAATTACATGATTTATTGCATGCCACTGAACAGGTTGGGAAGCATGGTTTACACTGTGGATTTGATGCCTTGGATGCTTCTTGTAGGGCTGCGGCCTCTGGCACAGTCATTAGGAGGCATGCATGGCTAAAGGAACAAAATTTACCTGAACAGGTAAAGGCAAAATTATTGGATGCTCCTGTTCAACCTAATGTTTTGTTTGGATCGAAAGCTGAAGAGGTGATTAAAAAGATGGAGGATAAGGCGAAATCAATGCAAACAGTTAAAGATTTCTTGCAAGTACAGCCTCCTAGATTTAGCAGGAATTGGCCTTCAAAAAATTGGTCCTTTCCCACTTCAGACAGGCCTCAGAGGGGTAGATACAGACGTTCCAGAGGGAGGCCTCAATCACAAGCTGCTTATAGACCAAGACAGTGGACTGCTTCCACCCCTAGGGGAGGAGAAGGACAGGTCACAATCTCAAAGGAGACAAACTCAATGACTCCCTCTGTGGGGCTACAGGAACTTCTTCCCTGGAAGCCCCTCCCGGAGGAAAACTCTCTCTTTTTTATCAAAATTGGACTCAAATAACCCAAGACAAATGGGTTTTGGATGTGGTTTTATGAGGTTACAAATTCCATTTTCATACCTTGCCAAGGCCAAGCGGATGGCCAGACCTTCCAAAACATCAATGGATGGAGGCCTTAAACCAGGTGGAAGCTCTTTTGGCTATGAATGCCATAGAACTGGTTCCTCTTTCAGAGATGGGAAAAGGGTTTTATTCAAGGCTTTTTCTAGTCCCAAGGAAGCAAAACTCATGGAGACCCATTCTGGATCTGTCGGTCTTGAACACCTTTCTAGAGATTCCAAAATTCAAGATGCTTACTCTACAGCAGCTGCTTCCAATGCTGTCCAAAAATGCATGGATGGTAACTTTGGATTTAAAGGAGGCATATTTACACATTCCCATCAGGCAGGATCTCAGAAAATACCTCGGGTTCAAAGCCGGATCGAGGCACTTTCAATTCTCTGCGCTGCCCTTTGGATTATCTACTGCGCCCAGGGTCTTCACCAAATGCCTGGCTCCAGTAGTGGCTTACTGCAGACTCAAGGGAATTCAAATTTACCCTTATCTGGACGATTGTCTAATTCAGGCAGACAGCAAGGATGTCTTACTCCAGCATCTAGAATTTGTACAGAACCTCCTCAAGTTCCTGGGATTCTCTGTAAACATAAAAAAGTCAAATTTGACACCATCGCAACAGATAACTTTTCTGGGTGCACTTCTAAACACCACTACCCAGATGGCATTTCTGACATCCGAAAAACATTACAGCTGGCTTCAACTTTCAGAACTTTGGCAACTTTAACTCATCTATCTGCAAGGAAATTCCTGCAGGCTTTGGGTTACATGGCCTCCTGCATCCTTCTCGTACCATATGCAAGACTACACATGAGGAAAATACAGTGGTACCTAAAAAGTGTATGGTCTCAGCATTGCCACAGTTTGGACATACTGATTCCTGTCCTTCCTTGCCTTCAAAAGGAATTTCTTTGGTGGTCCAGGGCATGTGCTGTAAACAAAGGGAAGCTCTTCCGTCTACCTCCTGCCTCTCAGATTCTAACCACGGACGCCTTGGATTATGCTTGGGGAGCCCATTTTCAGGGCAATTGTCTGCAGGGCCTTTGGACAAAGGATCGGAAGCACCTGCATATCAACTTAAAGGAAATGTTAGCCGTTCAGAAAGCTCTATTGGCCTTCAGGAATCTCATACAACCAGGACAACTACTAATACGGACAGACAACACCACAGTTATGTGGTACATAAACAAGCAAGGGGGATCTCATTCCTACCCCCTTTGCAGACTAGCCATGGATATATGGAACACAGCTCTAGCTTGCAATCTGGATCTTCAAGTTCAGTTTCTACCAGGGAAACAAAACTTACTGGCAGACAGTTTGAGCAGAAACCTTTCGGATCCACACGAGTGGATGCTGGACACCAAAATATTCAGGATGATGATAGCAGTATGGGGATGTCCTCACATAGCTCTCTTTGCATCCCATCTAAATCATCAGCTGCAGAATTTTTGCACCAGGACATTCCACGAAGAGGCTTGGAAAGTGGATGCCCTGTCATTCAGTTGGAGGAACCTCTCGGGATATGCCTTTCCGCCTCTACCTCTTCTTCCTCGAGTTTTATTGAAGATAAAACAGGACAAACCCAAGATGATAATCTTGTTGGCTCCGAATTGGCCTCGGCAGTTTTGGTATCCAACTCTAATAAACCTATGCCTGGAGCCCCCTTGGATTTTACCTCAGTCTCCGAACCTTCTGTCCCAACATCAGGGTCAGGTTCTACACTCTCATGTCAGAACTCTCAGCCTGGCGGCCTGGTTAATCCAGGGCCTTTGATTTCTTCTTTCCTACCCAAGCAGGTTATGGATATCATTTTAGAAGCCAGATGTCCTAGCACTAGGAAATCTTATGCAGGAAAATGGAAAAGATTTTGTTCCTGGATGCAGGCTCAGGATTCTGATCCTATTCTTCCTAACATTACTTTAATTCTACTTTACTTGACGGATCTCTTACATAAGGGTCTCTCTTTCTCTTCCATTAAGATCCATGCTTCTGCTATTTCTGCTCATTATAATTCAGACCCTCCCATCTTTTCACACCAGCTCATGAGACAGTTCCTCAGAGGAGCTAAGAACTTAAGACCTCCTGGATCTCCTCCTATTCCTGCTTGGGATCTCAATTATGTTTTGGAAAAACTAACCTTGCCTCCTTTTGAGCCTGCCGCTTCTGCTGACATCAAGTTTTTATCTTGGAAGACAGCTATCCTATTGGCACTAACCTCTGCCAGGAGAGTTTCAGAGTTACAAGCTCTTATGGCGGTGGAACCTTATATTATTTTTCATCAAGACAGGGTATCTTTGAGGACTAATCCGACTTTCATGCCTAAGGTGGTTTCCAAAGTGGCTTTAAATCAAACTATCCACTTGCCAACCTTTTTCCCCACTCCTCAAAATAAAGGGGAAAGGATCTTACATTCCTTGGATGTACATCGACAGCTATGTTTTTACCTGAACAGAACCAAGGACATCAGAAAATCAGAACAATTCTTTGTTTCTTATGCTTCAAGTTCCCAAGGTAAAGCCATTTCTAAACAAACCATTTCTAAATGGATTGCTCATGGAATCAGATTTTGTTGTTCACACCATGGAAAGCAAATCCCAGGGAGCATACGGACTCATTCCACCAGAGCTGCTGCCACTTCTGCAGCCTTCCTCAGGGGAGTTCCTACTAAGGACATTTTGGAAGCTGCAACTTGGAGTTCAGTGCATACTTTCTCTAAGCACTACAATTGGCCTCTCTACTCCAAGTCTAGGGCAGGCTTTGCCTCTGCAGTCTTGCAGGGTCATTTAGCCGCCCCTCCTTCTTTATGACCACCTCCCTTTCTTTCAGCTTTGGGATTCTACCCTACAGTCATGACTGCAACAGTGAAACACGATGAACATAGTACAGTTGTGTACACCTACCATAAATGTAGATGTTCGAGTGTCTTCACTGTTGCAGTCTGGGTTTCCCTCCCTCCTGTCCCCTCTTATTTTTACTTTTGTGTGGTTCCTTTTTTCACCATTCTTCTGAGGTGTATTTGCAAAGGTTTTGGGACCATTTTCATTTTGGGACTCCTGACATCTGGGGCAAGAAAAACTGGAGAAGATGGCGTCGGCTGTCAGCTTTATACTCCTGGCGCTCTGACGTCAGGGAGCAGAGTTGAACAGCCGACGCCGGACCCAGACTTTGGGATTCTGGCCGACTGAGGGCTGCCTGCCGGCAGGGGAGAACCCTACAGTCATGACTGCAACAGTGAAGACACTCGAACATCTACATTTATGGTAGGTGTACACAACTGTACTTTTCCTCAGAATCCAGCATGGCTCCTGATTCCCTCCATCCAGCTGCTAGTAAGCCAGACAGATATTACAGGGTTCCTGACTCCCACAAATTCCTTTTTAAAAACCCTACTGCTGACCCTGAAACCATTTCTCAGGGTTCCAGGGGCGTTAAGGCTTCTACTGATAAAAATCCTACCCCTTCTGATAGAGATTCCAGGGCGCTGGATAGATGGCGTAAGAAGGTTTACATGTCTGCAACCTTGGCAATCAGGGCTTTAAACTGTCAATTTCATATGCTTAAATATCAGCAGCATGTCATGGGCTTACTTAAACAGAAAATGATGATGATTTCTGACTGTGTGGAAAATAAAGAGTTGCAGGATTTTATTGCATTCAGCTGAACAAATTGGAAAGCATACTTTGCAATGTGGTTTTGATTCCTTGGAGGCCTCTTGCAGGGTTGCTGTAACTGGATCTGTGATAAGAAGGCATGCTTGGCTCAAGGAGCAAAACCTGCCTGATCATGTTAAAGCAAAATTGTTGGATGCTCCTTTACAACAGGACAGTCTATTTGGTAGTAAGGCAGAAGAAGTTTTGAAAAAGATGGAAGATAAAGCTAAATCTATGCAAACTGTAAAAGATTTCCTACAAGTGCAGCCACCCAGGTTCAGTAGGCACTGGCCTACTAAGAATTGGTCCTTTCCAGTACCCACCAGAGCCGCACAGGTCAAACCCAGACACTCCAAAGGCTCCAGGTTTCAGTCACAAGGAACCTACCAAACAAAACAATAGGGTGCCTCCACCTCCAAATCTGGAAGTAACAAGATGCCTTCCTATGGTAAGCAGTCTCAATGACTTTCCTCTGTAATCACCAAGCACTTATCTTTTGGCCGCCCCATAGGGGGGAAAACTGGCACATCTGAAGTAGTTACTTCATTTGCTCTGCAACCTGTGGGTATCGGATCTGACTTCGGATCCAAGCTGGCAGCTTTCCAAGCTACAAGATCCAAGCTCCTAGCTCCTCCCCCTACCCATAATCCCCTGCTGCCTGCTGTATTACCTCAGATCGTTTTTTGCCGCGGCTGAAGTAGCTATCTTTTGAAGAGCTCCTGGCTTGGTGAGATCGTTAACTTGTTGAAATCCTTTTCTCTAGCGTTTTTGTAAAATTATAGTTAGTGTATGTGTGTGTAGTGCCCCTGAGTTATCTACGATTTTGTAGTTATCTTTTTTTCTTGTAGCTAGCCTTTTTTTCTCTGTGTGACACCCCTCCCCCCTTAGTGTTTGGGTGTGAGTGTGTGAGTGACTCAAATTGGCTGAAGGGCCCAAAGCCATTTTTTCGAAGTGTACTGAGTGTGGCCATAAGCTTTCACCAGCTGATGGCCACACTCAGTGCATTTTATGCCTGGGAGTGGCCAATTTATCTGTGGCCTGCCAAATTTGTGTGGCCTTTAACCCCCGGGCTCTTAGGGATAGGAAGAATAAGCTGATCCTGGTGGGCAAGCTGCCCCAGGAATCGGCTTCTTCTTCCTCCCCTTCTCAGGCTCAGGCTGCCTTGGCAGCTGCGGTGCCTTCTGCACCCCTTGCTCAGCCAGGGACTCAACCTCCCACTTTGGGTTCGAGCTTGAGTGACGCTGGTGCCTCTTCCACCAGAGAGAAGAGGCACAGGGATAAGGAGGGACATAAATCCCATAAAAGGCGAGCTGAGTCTCAACCCTCAGCCCCGCCATCTAAATCGGCTAAGTTTCCCTCGAGGGTCCCCAGATCCTCTCCCTCTCGGCTCCGTTCGCCCAGCTTTTCACCGGAGGAGGACCGGTCTCCCTCGTGGTCGTCGAGGTGGCCCTCCCAGCCTGCCTCGACGACTTCTAGATCGACCAGAAACCTCACAGAAGCGGACATGGATCGGATGATGCGTCGATTCGTACAGACCCAAATGCAGATGGGGGTGCTGTTGCCTCCCCCCCTCTGGGAGGGAGTGCGGCCCCCATTTTTGCTTCGATCACTCCTTCTCCGACTCGTTTTCGGGTCTCGGAGTCGTCGGATCCGGGCCATTTCGGAACCGGGGAATTGTCGGCGCCGATAGCACTGGTCTCTTTGACGCTGACTATACCCTCGAGCCTGTCAGATCCGAGTTCTCGGGGCCGAGGGCTGAGCATCGGATCTGGGGGAGTTGGTGTGTCTTCGGCGCCGCTGGGTTCGGAGCGCACCTCTCTTTCAGTGCCGACTAAATCGACCCCGATCCTTACCTCGGAGCCGAGGAGAATGTTTTCGGAGCCTGGCGAGAGTAGTTCTCCTTCGGCTTTTGAGGTAGTGGAGAGGGTACTGTCGAGGTCCTCCAGGTCCCCGGTCCGGGCTTCGGATCCTCCCATACCCCCACTGCATGAGGGTCTATCCTCCGTCATCCGACCATCGGGACAGCCTGCTCAAGCCCTCCAGCTAGTTCCCTTGGGGGAACAAGAACCCGTGGGCGAGCCCTCTTCGGATAGCCCCACCGAGGAGGTCCCTCGGAAACGTAGGTGTAAAAGGAGGCACCTGGACTCCCCTGAGTCAGTTACCACCGACACGGATTTAGATGAAAGGGAAGGTTCCCCAAGGTCACCCACCGAGGATGTCTCCTTCGGAGACATCATGGAAATGTTGTGTATTAGAGGGGGGTGATCTGCCCAAAAACCTTCCGTGGATGAATCAGTGTTCCTGGAGGCGTTTGAGGCAGGCCCATCTACCTCCTGGTTGTCCCCTCCGGCTGACCCCCTGGTAGACTTAATTACTACCAGGGAGTGGAAGGAGCCCGACACCGTGGAGCCAATTCCTAGGCGTCCTGATAAAGTCCTTAGCCCCCCCACAGATAAGCAGCTTGGGCGAAGGGATCTCCCGTTGATGCCATGTTGGTGGTGGCTGCCACCAAGAAAGAACTCGCACAGGAGAGTTCTTCGGTCCACCCGCCAGATAAGGAATCTCGAGCACTGGACCGCATTGGGAAGCGGATGTCTGCTTCAGCGACCTTTTCGATAAGGGCGCTGAACTATATGGCACATACCATCAGGCTACAGCAAGACTTGATCAAGGAATACGCTGCAGCTCCCCCCGGTCGGAGACAAGAATGTTTTTTTCGACTCGAATGGCTACTCTAAAATCCATTTCTAACACGTCTATTCGGATTCTCTCCCATGTGACGGAGGGAGCCGCTAGGGCCAGCGGAGCCGGGGTCGTCTTGCGACGTCACGCCTGGCTCCGTCTTTGCGACTTTGCGGATCCCTTCAAGGCGTCGTCCTCGAACGTACCCTTTGACGGATCTTCGCTTTTCGGCAAGACCGTTCGCGATACGCTAGTCCAAAGTGAAAAGGACGGGAAGACGCTGTCTGCCGTCGGAGTCTGCTTCTCTAATCCCCAACGATCCTTCTCCAGGAATCAGAGGGGACAAAAGAAGCTGTGGTTCCGCAAGGCTCAGCAATCCCATCCAGCTTTGGACTCCTCGTCCTCTAGAGGCAGAGGAGGACAAGATGGGCGCCGGCCCAGAGGCAGAGGGGGGCCGTGTAACTTCGGGTCTAGAGAACCTTTCTCAGACAGACCCGCGCAACAGCCCTGAGGGCTTGCCCGACTGTCCCTCTCTGGAGGCAGTCGGGGGGCGGTTGACGGAGCACCTGTCAACTTGGGAGTCCCTTACAACAGATCGATGGGTGCTCTGTATCATATCCAGAGGTTATTCCATCCCCTTCATAAACCTTCCCCCCCAAGACCAGACGCCTCCCCAATGTACCACCCGATCAGAGGGAGGCAGCGGCTTCAGAGGTGTCGAAGTTGCTAAGAAAAAGAGCCATCCAGCCCGTCCCCCCAGATCAGTCCGGATTGGGTTATTACTCCAGGTTCTTTTTGGTGCCAAAGAAAACGGGGGACCTAAGAGCCATCTTAGACCTTTCCGCTCTGAACCTTTTCATTCCCAAGGAAAAATTCCAGATGGTCACCCTCCAATCAATTCTCCCCCTTCTGCGGGAGAACGACTGGATGTGCTCTATACACCTCAAGGATGCGTACTAGCACATTTTGATGGACAGACGATCCAGAAGGTTCCTCCACTTCCGGCTAGGGGCCAGTCATTATCAGTTCAGGGTTCTTCCGTTCGGCCTCACCTCAGTTCAGGTCTTCCCGTACCTAGACGACTGGCTCCTTACCGCCACCAACAGGCATCAGCTCTGCATGGCAAGGGATTACGCTCTGACTCTTGCCCTCAACTTAGGCATCTCAGTGAACCTGCAGAAATCCTCTCTGTGCCCCGTTCAGGCCCTGGCGTTCATAGGGGCCAGATTGAATACCCGCATCTCTCGAGCTACCCTAACTTCGGACAGGCTGAGCAGCCTCTCATATCAGGTATTAGACCTTCTTCAGAGTTCTGCTCCTCCGGTGGAGTTAGTCTTGAGGGCACTAGGGTTTACGGCAGCAGTGATCGGTCTCTCCCTTCACGCACGCCTGCGAATGAGGATATTGCAGTGGACCCTGCAAGTTCAGTGGTCCCTATCACTCCACCCATTGAACATGCCAATACCACTGAGCAGAGTTTGCAAGGACTCCCTTCTCTGGTGGCTCCATGTGCGGGATCTCAGAGAAGGGAGGCCCTTTGTGATCCCCCCGCCCCAAGCCACATTGACCACGGACGCTTCTCACCTCGGGTGGGGGCGGCATTGTTCAGGCAGATCCGTCCAAGGTACGTGGACGTCCCTAGAGACCGATTTGCATATCCGTGTCCTAGAGATGAGGGCAGTGCTTTTGGCATTGCAAGCTCTCCACGACCTTCTCCCTCTGGGGACTATTGCAATCCAGATGGACAATATGTCTGTAGTCTGGTATATAAACAAACAGGGAGGGACCAGATCTTATCCCCTTTGTCGAGAGGCCATGAAAGTTTGGGAATGGGTGATATCCACCAACCGTTTTCTGGTAGCAACGCACATTCCAGGACGGTCCAACATATTAGCGGACAAACTGAGTCGGGTACTTCTCACTCCGTACGAGTGGTCTCTAAAGCCATCTGTTGCGAAGCAGATCTTCCGCAAGTAGGGTTGGCCTCGCTGCGATCTTTTTGCTTCTCCTTTAAACAGAAAATGCAGCGAGTACTTCGCAATACTGCCCCCCAAAGAGGAGAATCCCAGGGATGCTCTAGTTCATGCTTGGCCTCCCGGTCTCCTTTATGCTTATCCCCCCCCTCCCGCTTATGATGAAGTTCATACAGAAAGCCTGTCGGTTGGGGAGCAGAGTTATCCTCATAGCCCCATTCTGGCCTCATCAGATCTGGTTCCCTTATCTGCGGTCTCACAGTGTGGCTCCTCCATGGATTCTGGATCCCATTCCAGACCTGATCTCGCGTTCTGCGGGTTGCCAAACCCTGAATCTGGTCAATCTCAAGCTTACGGCTTGGTTGATCCAGTTCCAATGATGGCTAGGACTCCCGGTATCTCATCTCCTGTTATGGCTAGGACTCCCGGTATCTCATCTCTTGTTAATGCCCTACTGGTCGCGGCTCATAAGCCGTCTACCAGAAAACTTTACAATAGTAAATGGAAACGTTTCTCCATCTGGGCTAAAGACAAGATCCTGGACCCATTTACAGTCCCTATTCCGACTATTCTGGACTTCCTGTCGCTGATCTTTCAGCAGGGAGCAAGTGCTTCTACGGTCAAAGTGCAGTTGGCAGCCATCTCCCATTTTCATGTAGGTGATGGCTTAGGGTCCTTGGCATCTGCAAAATTATGCAAAACCTTCTTACGGGGCATCTTTCTGTTGAAGCCGCCTGTGAAAACGGTGGTGCCCCCATGGGATCTGACTTTAGTCTTACAAGCCCGGACAAGTCCACCCTTTGAGCCTGCGGCCTCGGTTCCGTTAAAGTCTTGTCGTGGAAAATGGCCTTCTTGGTGGCTATAACTTTGGCCAAGAGGGTTTTGGAACTTCAAGCTTTGTGTATGAAAACTCCTTACCTTATCTTTCACAAAGATAGCGTGTCCCTCAGGACTAACCCGTCTTTCTTACCTAAGGTGGCTTCAGAGTCGAATATTAATCAATCAATAAATTTACCAGTGTTCTTCCCAAACTTTCAGAACAAAGGAGAATACAAGTTACACAAACTGGATGTACACAGACAACTACGTTTCTACTTGCACAGAACTAAAGATTTTCGCAAGTCGGACCAGTTGTTTGTATCTTTTGCAAAATCAGCCATGGGTAAAGCCATTTCCAAAGTGACCGTAGCAAATTGGATCTGTCAGTGCATTATTCGTGGGTGCATATCGTCAGGCAAACCAGCCCCTATTGGAATCCACGCTCATTCTACAAGGTCTGTAGCCACCTCAGCAGCCTTTTGGTCCAGGGTTCCCTTGGATGACATATGTTCAGCAGCCACTTGGTCCTCTTCTCATACGTTCATTTCTCATTATAAACTGGATATGATTTCGAGAGGCAGGGCTTCTTTTGGCTCCACGGTGCTTCGGAATATCCTTCCGTAAAAGCCACCCAGGGTTTTTCTTGAGTAGCTGGGGACTCTGTCCCACAGGTTGCAGAGCAAATGAAGTAACTACTTCAGATAAAGAAGTTGTGTACTCACCATAACGTTCCATCTGAGTAGGTACTTCATTTGTCTGCAACCAACCCCCCCTGCCATCCCCCGAACCTTTTCGGGATTTTTCTGGTCACCTGTAAGTCTCTTGTCAGGAGATTAGATCTGATGTATTCCTCTCTCGAGGTTATTAGTTGGGCAATAAGGCAAAAAAGTCGATCTGAGGTAATACAGCAGGCAGCAGGGGATTATGGGTAGGGGAGGAGCTAGGAGCTCGGATCTTGTAGCTTGGAAAGCTGCCGGCTCGGATCCAAAGTCGGATCCGATACCCGCAGGTTGCAGACAAATGAAGTACCTACTCAGATGGAACGTTATGGTGAGTACATAACTTCTTTTTCATGCAAGAAATTGGCAACTAATTACCCAGGACAAGTGGGTTTTAAATATAGTATCCCAGGGATACAGATTTCATTTCCACACGTTGCCAATCCCAAGCGGATGGCCAGATCTGCCTCCAAATCAGTAAACAGAGGCCCAGAAACAAGTTATGTCCCTCATGAATATGGGGGCTATTCAACCAGTCCCAGAAAAGGGACAAGGTTTTTATTCAAGACTTTTCCTGCTACCCAGAAAAGACAAATCATGGCATCCAGTTTTGGACTTATCCATCCTAAATACATTTCTGGACATTCCAAAATTCAAGATGCTGACTCTACAACAGTTACTACCTATGCTAGGCAAGGATGCCTGGCTGGTAACTCTAGACTTAAAAGAGGCTTGCCTGCATATCCCAATTGGGGAATCTTGCAGAAGATACCTCCACTTCAAAGCAGGCTATTTGCATTACCAGTTCTCCGCACTGCCCTTTGGCTTATCTACTGTGCCCAGGGTCTTCACAAAGTGCTTGGCACCAGTAATTGCATTTTGCAGACAAAGAAACATTCAAATTTATCCTTACCTGGACAATTGTCTAATTCAGGCAGAAAACAAGGACACTCTTCTAAAGCATCTGGCGTTGGTGAAAAGGCTTCTAACTTGTCTAGGGTACACCATAAACGAAAAGAAATCACAACTGGTGCCCTCTCAAATAATTACATTCCTGGGTGCAAGCTTGAATACAACTGCCCAGATGACTTACCTTACGCCAGAAAAACAAACTCAATTAATGACTTACTTCAAACAAGTGGCCACAAAAACCCAGCTATCTATAAGACAAATTCTGCAGTCCTTTGGGGTTCATGGCTTCCTGCATTCTAATAATTCCATATGCAAGACTGCATATGAGGAAACTTCAATGGTACCTAAAAAGCTTATGGAGTCAACATTGTCACAGCCTGGAAACAATGATTCCTCTCATTCCCTGCCTGCAGCAAGAGTTCCTGTGGTGGACAGAGACCTGTCACCAGAACAAGGGACTGTCATTCATTCCATCCCCTACCACCCAAACCCTGACTACAGATGCATCAGATTATGCTTGGGGGGCACATCTGGCAGGGAGATGCATTCAGGACCAATGGAGCCCAAATCAAATGCACCTACATATCAACCAGAAAGAGATGCTAGCTGTACAGAATGCTCTGACCGCCTTCAAGGACTATCTTCATCCAGGACAACTACTGATAATGACAGATAACACCACAGTCATGTGGTACATAAACAAGCAGGGGGGTACCCATTCCTACCCTCTTTGCAGACTAGCCATAGCTTTGTGGAACACGGCCTTGACTTACCAAATACATCTACAAGCTCAATTCCTGCCAGGAAAGCAAAATACTCTGGCAGACGAACTAAGCAGAAATCTTGTGGACCCACACAAATGGAAACTGGATCCACAAATCTTCAGCATGTTGACATGCAAATGGGGGGAGCCCAGACATAGATCTTTTTGCCTCACCCCAAGACTATCAGTTGGGCAAATTCTGCACAAGAACTCATCACAAAAAAGCTTGGAAAGTGGATGCTCTATCCTTCAGCTGGAAGAACCTATCAGTCTATGCCTTTCCCCCTCTGCCCTCCAAGGTCTTACTAAAAGTCAGACAGGAAAAACCAAAAATGATTCTGATAGCTCCAGACTGGCCTCGCCAACACTGGTATACCCACTCCTATGCAATATGTCACACCTTCCTCCGTGGTACCTGCTTCAGACTCCTTATTTACTGTCTCAGCAGAACTATCAAATTCTGCGCACACTGCTCCAAACTCTGCCTCAGACTCCTTATTTACTGTCTCAGCAGAACTGTCAAATTCTGCGCACACTGCTCCAAACTCTGAATCTTGCAGCATGGCTAATCAACTAATTTCACCAGTTACATCTCTCAGCAAACCTGTGATGGATGTCATTTTGGAGGCTAGAAGGCCTAGTACTAGAAAATCTTATGCTGATAAATGGAAAATATTCTGTGCTTGGAAACAGCATGAGGAATAAGCACAGCAATGCCCAATATTCCTCAGATTCTGCAATGTTTAACTGAGATGCTTCACAAGAGCCTATCTTTCTCTTCCATAAAAATCCATGCCTCTGCCATTTCAGCTCATTACAACACAGAGCATCCCCTCTTTTCTCATCCCCTGCTAAAGCAGTATCTCAGAGGGGCCAAATATTTAAGACCTTCCAGGAGGGCACCAACCCCTGCATGGGACCTCAGTTTTGTGTTGGAAAAGCTCACCCTACCTCCTTTTGAGCCAGCTTCTACTGCGGACATAAAATTTCTCTCTTGGAAGACAGCATTTCTTTTAACAGTCACTTCAGCTAGAAGGATTTTAGAACTACAGGCTCTCATGGCAGTGGAGTCTTTTATCTTTTACCCAGACAGGGTGTCGCTCAGGACCAATCCATCCTTTATGCCTAAAGTGGTATCTAGTGTGGCTCTTAATCAGACCATTCATCGGCCATCTTTTTTCCCAAATGCACAGAACAAGGGTGAGTGGATTCTGCATTCATTGGATGTACACAGACAACTAAGATTCTACTTAAACAGGACAAAATCTCTAAGAAAATCTGAGCAATTACTGGTGGCATTTGCTGCAAGGGCAGAGGGAAAGGCTATTTCAAAGCAGACTATTTCAAAATGGATATGCCATTGTATTCGTTTCTGCTATATGCACCATGGTAAACGATCCCATCCCACCAGGGCTGCATCTACTTCTGCAGCCTTTCTCAGAGGGGTTCCTACCAGAGACATTCTAGAAGATGCTACCTGGAGCTCAGTTCATACGTTCACCAAACATTACCATTTACCTCTCTTCCCCAAATCCAGAGCAGGCTTTGCCACTGCTGTCCTGCAGGGCCTTATAGCTGCTCCTAATGCTGTATAATTCCATCCTCCCAACCATAGCTTTGGGAATCTACCCAAATGTACTGACTGCAACAGTGAAACACGAAGAACATAGTACAGTTGTGTACACTTACCATAAATGTAGATGTTCGAGTGTATTCACTGTTGCAGTCCAGGTTACCCACCCGCCAACCCTCTGTTTTTTCTTTTACTATACCTCTTCATTCTTTAACTATGCTCAAAAGCCTTTTTGGTATATTTGCTTTTATTTGGAGGTATATTTGTTGTGTTCTAAATTACATGCATATATATTTATATATATATTGCTCCCCATTTGGGGGGCACCTGACATCTGGGGCAAGAAAAACTGATGAAAATGGCATCGGCTGCATGTTTTATACCCCTGACGACCTGACGTCATGGAAGAAGCGACAGCAACCGATGCAGGACCCAAGACTTTTTTAATCAGGCCGACTGAGGGCAACCTGCCAGCAGATTACGCAAATGTAATGACTGCAACAGTGAGTACACTCGAACATCTACATTTATGGTAAGTGTACACAATTGTACTTTCAGCATGTAGCATCATGACACTCCAGCTGAAGTGTATTGAAGAGAGCTATGATTGTTAGAAGAGGACATCCCAATATTTTTCCACTGCAAAAGGTCTCTCTGCAGATTGTGATATGATGAGATAATACTGTGCAACTTCTGTTTCTGTCTTCAGGTTTTAGAGGGAGATTTAGGGCATTGCCTGGCACTCAATGCGTTCTGTTGTGCTAGACCTATTCCATCTGTTTGTTGAATTGCAAGTGTGCTAAGACTTGACTGGACAAGTAGGAGCAGTATACAAGGAGGGTTAGAACAGAAAACAAAACCATGGGGTGTATTCTAAGGAAGACAGAGTACAGCAACAGAGGTAATGCTCCCCTATCTTGGACCCAGTGAGGCCACACCTTCAGTGAATACTCTGAGCTTTTCTGGAGGACATACAAGGGGAGTGCCATGTGGCTGTCAGGTGGGGTTCAGAACAACACTTCCAAAACTGATGCATGTTGTGAAAGGGCATGATTATGAGCAGCATGTTGTGAAAGGGCATGATTATGAGCAGGTTTTGTTTTAAGTACCAAATAGGTAAATCATTGTAAATAACTTTCTTCTACATACCTTACACAAGTTTGTAATCACTTCTCTTGTCTTCAGTGGTACAATGTAATGCCAGTCTCTAACAATTTAGTTTGTGATTCTCAAACAACCAAAACTATGTAAATTGTAAAGACAGTAATTACAAAACATGTCAAAAGAAATGACACATCTGCCATTGTACAAAATTTATGTTACTAATGTAAGTTTTATATATTCTTTAATACCTGATTTGAAATGATATGTAAGCAGGTGTCATTTGTCAGTATCATGGCTGAAAAGGATCTTGGGACCAGTCCTGTCACCCACTTGACAAGAGAATGAATGAACATTAAATGTACACATGCATTCATACATGCTCAGTCATTGCTGAAAATGGTTGTACGACCAATCCCTTCTTAAAATGGGCATTGCCCTGCACCAAGATATAAGTAAAACATTCTGCAAGTAAACAATCCTTCTCAGAGTTGGATGGGTATATAATGGTGAGAAATGTAAACTCCACTTTTCCTTTTTTTTTTTTTTAATAAGTATATGACTTCTGTTTTTTCCGCAGTACTCAAGGTGTCATTTTGCCACACTGAAATGTATCAGCCATTTCCATCTGTGTACATATCCACGACATTGTATTGGAAGATTCAAATGGAAAAAGTAAAGCAATAATTACACATTTGTCTTGTAATATTTGATTAAGTGCTATAGTCCAAATAACTGGACTTCCATTTGACACATTAATTGAAGTACACATAAATACTTTCTTTCCTGCTAAGGATAGTAACCTTCAGAAATAACTAATTGCAAGGTGTTATTTTTAATTATTAACTCTTAGTAATCATTAATTTTTAAACTGTCTTTTGCAAAGCCAGTTTATGCAGATGGAGTTGATTGCTACAACTTTTCTGGATAGAAGTATTTCAAACTTCTTTCAGCTGATGAGTATTGGGAGCACATCTTGATTGTCATTGTCCTACTCCCATTTGGATAGCAGCAGCTGCCTGCTTTGTGTCTGTTATTTTCAATATTTACAAGCATCAGTTGAAATGAAATGTTAAGCCTGCAACCTAGGTGAGTCTTCCCCTGAATATTAAAATACGTGGTTAGCATGAAATGGAGAAGTGTCAGATGCATCATTCTACCTCCTTAGAAGTAAGCTACATTTTAAAAAGGATTTCTTACCGTCGATAACTAGAGATATTACCGGTTCAAATGCCTGTCTGCTGGAAATGCCAGTTTTGTAATAAAGTTCATTTCTTTAATAATAATTACTGGCCTTAGAACATGCAGAAGATGTTTCCCCTACCAAGGATTGATGGCAGAGTCTAAGCAAAGAAAAGGTGATAGGGGAGGGTTAAGTGAAAGACCAGCCCTGATTTAGAGTTCTTAGTTGTGTGTGGAGTCGAAGCTGCTGCTAAAACAGGGATAATTAGTAGGCCATGTAAAATGCTGCATGATAACTACAAGAAGCAATCAGTAAAGGTTAAAAAAGATTGGAAAAAATGAATGGAAAGGCAGTATACAAAGCAGCAGCGGGGTGGGGCATCTGTATGCATCCCAAGTATGCAGCAAATTCCAGATGATTTAAGATTTTTGCATGGAAGTGTTTGTATAGGTAGTGTTACCCAAACATTTTTCAGAAAATTCTTCCTAATGTGGATAGTAGTTGGTGAAGGTGTGAGGAGAAAAAGAAAGATAACTGGGAACCTTTTTAAAGGGGAATTGCATGTAATGAGTTGGCAGATTTTAAAAATTCCCTAGAGAGTACTTTGCAGAAATTTTGGAAGAACAAATTATTGTAACGAAGGAAATTATTATTTTCAGATGAGATAGAAGATATGAATTGCCTAAGACTTTAAGTTTAATGCTGTTGTTCAGTAAACAAAGACAGTTCAATAAAAAGTTTACAGTACAGAGAAAATCTTTGGATGAAAATACGTCACCTGTTGTGGAATGCAAGCAAGCCACATAAAACCAAGGAAGGTTCCTCAGTGGCTAGAAAATGGAAGTCAAAACCTAAAGAAACAATAACCAAACTATTGAATATTGTAAAGTAGATAAAAGAATTGGAGATGAGATCTTTTGGAAAGGAGAAAATTGCATATAAATAAATGGAATTTGTTAGAACAATGCACATAGAATGAGGAGGTGTACAGTTTGAAGAGAAGGCAAGATCTGGGCAAATTTTGCAGTATTAGATTGAATAATAACTGGTAAAGAAAATATATGTATAATGCACAAAATTTGTGAAAAATGTGTACAATGGTGTGTTTTCTACAACTGTCACTGTGTGTCATACAAATGCTGTGAATTTAATAAAGTTAAGCATAAAAAAAAACAGATTATACAGAAGATCTTATGTGTGTCAAAAAATTATTTCTTTAAAGAATTTCAGATGCTCTTAGTATTCATGAACTATTACTGAAAATGGACAATAAATTACACATCTTTAAGGAGAGATGTACAACAACAAATGCAAGAGTCTTTTAATTAGCAGAAAGTACAAATATCCAGAATAGAAGAAGCATTAAATGATGTGGAAAGGTGATTAACAGAAGAAACCAACAGTGAATTTTTATTAAAAATGTCTTACTATTGAGCAAAATAGATGACCTAGAAAACAGATCTCTGAGAAACAATATCCGTATCTTTGGTTTGCCTTAGAAAATAGAAGGGGGTATTATGACAAACCCAACATTCTGGCTTCCTGAAATTCTTGATCTACCAGAACTGGTGTCTTATGGCATTGAGAGAGCACACAGGTCTATGGCTGTCACTCCTAAAAATAACTTGGCACAGAGATCTACTATTGTAAGATTTTTTTCTTCACAGGACAAGGAATTAATACTCAAAACTGCTTGTCAAAAATCTCCCATAAAACTAGATGAAAAAATAAGATTTGACAATGACTATTCTTCTGCAGTGATATCTAAAATTATTATTATTATTTTTTTTTTACCTTTAAATAACTTAAGAAAAAAAAGATAAAAGTGCGCTTGCTTTCTCCTGACAGACTTAAATTATTTCTTGCTGATGAAACTAGAATATTTAAAGACCTGGACACTGCATTGTCTTTTCTGAAAACAAAAAAATGTAATCGATCAAGTATAAGACATGCATTGGAATAACAGATGTGAAATTGTTCAATCTCGCCGTTTGTACTTACTCATGGGTTCGGAGCCGATCCTCGGCTCCGAGACGGCCACTTCTACAGCTCTGCATCTTGAGAAAGCTCGAGGCACAGTCCTATCCCACAATCCCCTAGTGCTAATCCCCAGATCTAGTTTGCCGCGACAGCAGATGCATCGCAGAAGCTCGGGCCAGTAAAGTTTTTCAATTTTTTGAAGTTTTCTCTAACTTAACTTTTAATTAGTATAGATATTTGATAACTATATATTAGTCTTTTACTAGTGTAGTTGTAGTGGGAGTGTTATTATTATTATTATTATTATTATTTTTTTATAAAGTTTTCTAAAGGCAACTTTTTAGGCCTATTATCCTGTCTGGTTTAACAGGTGTTTTTTCTTTAGGAAAGGCTTATGTCCTTAGTCTTTTTTGTGTGTGTGTTATATACATACCTTTAAATTTTCAGGTGTTTATATATATGTCTGGGTATTACAACATGTCTGAGAAACAAAAATCAGGCTTCAAGAAATGTCAGTGCGGACAGAAAATGTCCATCACGGATAACCACTCTTCCTGCGACTTCTGTCTTGGCCCTCTCCACTTACAGGAGGACTGTTCTATTTGTCATTCCTTCAGTGGGAGGGTCATGATGGAGAGGCGCAGGAAGTTAGTAGACAGGGGTTTGTTAAAACCCGAATTTCAGGAGGCCCTTGACAAGGCTGAATTGGTATCCAAGTCTTCGAAGGGGTCCAAGTCTTCGAGAGTGTCGGAGCCAAAGTCATTGGCTCCGAGCACCTCCATTAAGATTCGGACACCGGCTCCACAGGCTTCGGAGTCGGCTGTCGAATGTATGTCTTTGATCAAGACTCTGGTCTTGGAGCCGGTCTCGGAGGTTCCGCCGCCATCAATCCTTCATTCGGTGACGACTTCGGCCCCTTCCACCCGCTCTTCGAGACCCTTATCTGATTCAGATGTGGATCGAGTGATACAGAAGTTAATGGAGAACTCGGCCCTTTCCAAATTGATTGAAGTTTCGTCCCAGCTGGTTTCGAAACTCGAAGCCCTCCCTGGGTCATCTACTGCTCCTCCTCCGAGACCTGTCGAGTCTTCGGAGCCCAGAGTCGAAGTTCCGATGATGGTAGAATCATCGATACCGAAGCCTACAGCCGTGCTTTCGGTACCATTGACCTCGACGCCCTCGGAACGGATCGAGGGGTCCCAGAGCCGACTGTCGTTCCTGGGTTCCGGGGCGGAACCCCCTAGGAGTCTCGGCTCAGATTAGTTCGGCACCGTCCTCTGGGTCGGAGCCCGGACCCCCGATCTCGGGGATTGTTCCTGGTTTCTCGAAACCAGGAAGGTCTTCGGATCTGGGTACCAGTGCCTTCGACGCTATGAGGAAGGTCTTGTCGAAACAGACACATATCTCATCGGATTCTTCTTCTCCTCCCCCTAAGGGCCCACGTTCGACTTCTGTATCCTCGGCTCCTACAAAGCGTCGAGACCCAATGCCTCAGCTGCCCCCAGTGGGTGCTCCCAGTTCCTCGGACGCTTCTCCAGAAGCCCCATCTGAAGAAGTACCAAGGAAAAGACTGTGCAAGAGGAGGCACATAGATTCCCCATAGGAATCTCTTACATCAGATACAGATTTAGATGAAGCAGAAGGGTCCCCACGGTCCCCCTCGGAGGATGTCTCCTTTGCGGACATCCTGGAGATCCTAAAACAGAGGGGAGATTGGCAGCCACTTAACCCTTCGGTGGATGAATCAGTATTGCTGAAGGCATTCGGGGCTCTACCTTCTACCTCCTGGGTGACCCCTCCCTTTGACGAACTTATGGACTTGATAGCTCGTAGGGCTTGGGAGACACCTGACACAGTGGAACCAGTTCCCCGCAGACCGAATAAGTTTATAACAGCTCCCCAGGGCAAGAGTTTTCTTACCAAGGGTGTTCCAGTGGATACTATGGTGGTGGCGGCAGCCACTAAGAAGGACATGTCAGAGTCCTCTTCCGCTGTCCATCCTCCTAATAAGGATTCTAGGATGATGGACAGATATGGGAAGCACATTTTCAGTTCTGCGACTTTTTCCATGCGATCGCTGAACTACTTGATGCGTTTTACGCGTTTACAGAGGGATCTCCTCAAGGAACTCGGAGATACTGTCCAGGGTCGTACAGATGCTGCTGTTACCGAGAAAGTGACAGCACAACTTAATACCCTTAACTCTGTAGTCAACTCCTCCATGAGGCTCATTTCATATGCGGCCGAAGGTGCGAGTAGAGCGGCAGCTTCAGCGATTGCACTTAGGAGACAATCCTGGCTGCGGCTGTGCTCCTTTGCGGAATCCTTCAAGTCTTCCTTTACTAACGTCCCGTTTGATGGTGCCTCTCTTTTTGGCCCCAAAGTAAAGGAGACCCTCACTAGGTGTGAGCAAGAAGGGAAGACCCTATCTGCTGTAGGAGTCTGTTTTTCCGCCCCTTCCAGACCATACCCCAAAGGGCAAAGAGGCGGAAAGATGTGGTTCCGTAAGACACAGGGTTCCTTTCAGTCCACACAGAGTGATAATGCCCCTTCCAGAGGCAGAGGAGGGGGAAGGAATGGAAGATGCCGACCAAGCGGCAGAGGGGGTCCGCAAAACCAGGGTGACAGAGATACTTTCTCTGGCAAGCCCTTCCAGCACTCCTGAGAGGAGGCCCGACTGTCCTGCTCTGGAGGCAGTCGGGGGGCGCTTAACTTTGTACCCGCTGGTCTGGCGAAATTTAACTTCAGATTCGTGGGTACAAACTATAATTACCAGAGGTTACGACATAAAATTCATAAATGTTCCCCCTACCACCAAAAGATTCCCAGACGTTCCACCCAATCTGCGGAATCAGGCAGTCTTAGAGATCCAGAAGCTGCTCAGAAAAAGAGCCATCCAAGCAGTCCCGGCAGACCAAATAGGATCCGGAACTTACTCAAGGTTCTTTTTAGTTCCAAAGAAGACAATGGACTGGAGACCAATTCTGGATCTCAGCAAACTAAACACCTTCGTAGTGAAGGAGAAGTTTCGGATGGTCACTCTACAGTCAATCCTTCCTTTTCTGCAGGAAGGAGACTGGATGTGCTCTATTGATCTCAAGGACGCGTACTACCATATAAAGATGGCCAGACCATCCAGGAGATCCCTGCGCTTCCGGCTAGCAGCCAGTCACTTTCAGTTTCGAGCTCTGCCGTTTGGCCTCACCTCAGCCCCCAGGGTGTTCACCAAGTGTATGGCAGTAGTAGTGTCTCACTTGAGACAACAAGGATTCCGGGTGTTTCCGTATCTAGACGACTGGCTCCTCTCCGCCACCACCGAGTATCATCTGCTCCAAGCAAGAGATTACACAATCAGTCTTTGTTCCCGTATTGGCATTACAATCAATTTCGAAATGTCTACCTTATCGCCATCACAGCGCATCTCATTTATAGGGGCAGAACTGGACACTACTTTGGTCTGGGTCAGGCTCCCACCAGAAAGGGTTTCAAAACTAAGGGAGCAAATTGCAGTACTCCTTCAAAAGACAAAAGCAAAAGCAGAACAGGTTTTGAGAGTCCTGGGATTAATGTCAGCTGCACTGGTTGCAGTCCCTCTAGGAAGAATGCACATGAGGATCCTTCAATGGCTACTGTTCGCCCAGTGGTCCTATCAGCACCTGCCGTTGTCACACGAAATTCTGATCACATCCTGCTGCAAGCAGGATCTGCGATGGTGGATGCTATCTCAAGACTTGACACAAGGTCGGCCTTTTACCCTACCAACTCCGATAGCGACAATAACCATGGACGCTTCCCTGATCGGGTGGGGGGGTTTGTTCCAGGGAAAGACAGTCCAAGGTCAATGGTCCAGAACAGAATGCAAACTGCACATCAATGTCCTGGAGCTAAGAGCGGTGTTTCTAGCGTTGCATCACTTTCACAGCGTCTTACCTCAAGGAACAGTGGCAGTCCAGACAGACAACATGTCAGTGGTCTGGTACATCAACAAACAGGGAGGAACAAGATCTTATCCACTATGCAGAGAGGCCCTCAGGATCTGGCAATGGGCTGTCTCCACCGCACGCTTTCTGATAGCAACGCACATTCCCAGGACGTCCAACGTAATTGCGGACAGGTTGAGCAGAGCCATCCTGTTACCCCACGAGTGGTCTCTGAAATCTCAAGTGGCGGAAGCGATATTCCGCAAGTGGGGCCAGCCTTGCTGCGACTTTTTTGCATCGCCGATGAATGCCAAATGCAGAAGCTACTTTGCCCTTCTCCCTCCACCAGGGAGCGTCCCCAGAGATTCACTGGTTCACGATTGGCCCCCGGGTCCCCTTTATGCTTTTCCACCCATTCCGTTAATCCCCAGGTTTCTACAGAAAGCCAAACGTCTGGAAAGGACCATAATTCTAATAGCCCCATTCTGGCCTCAACAGATCTGGTTCCCCTTTCTTCAGGCCCATCAAATCGAGGAGCCATGGATTCTGGACCCAGTTCCAGACCTTTTGACCCATGCGTCAGGAGCCCCTCATCCATCCCTGCAGGCCCTGAAATTGACAGCTTGGCTGCTCCTCTTCCCATCCTAGCCAGGTCAAGCCTTTTGTCCCCTGCGGTTAAACGCATAATTGTTTCCTCTCTTAAACCATCCACTACAAAGACTTACCGCAGCAAGTGGAAACGTTTTTCTTATTGGGCATTACAACAAGGATTAGATCCAACAGAAGCACCGGTGCACAAGATTTTGAAGTTTCTGTCTAAGATCTTTGAAGAAGGAGCATCATCGTCCACAATTAGAGTCCAACTGGCGGCCATATCGAACTTTCATGTGGGTGAAAGAAATTCTACCATCATGTCCCACAGACTTTGCAAGGCGTTTATGAAAGGCACTTTCCACCTCCGTCCTACCATTCGTAACCCAGTTGCTCCTTGGAATCTTAACCTAATTTTATCCCAGTTGATGTTGCCCCCTTTTGAACCAGCCTCCACAGCCTCTCAAGTTCGTGTCATGGAAAACCTTATTCTTGGTGGCTATCACCTCCGCTCGTAGAATTTTGGAATTACACACGCTATCTGTTAGACCTCCCTACTTGATTTTCCACTCGGATAGAGTGACATTACGCACCAATCCGTCCTTTCCCCCAAAAGTTTGTTTACTTTCAAATATTAACCAATCCATCGAACTTCCCACCTTTTTCAAAAATCACACTAACAAGTTGGAATATATGCTGCATAAGTTAGATGTCCACAGACAACTCAGGCTTTATTTGCAAAGGACAAAAGATGACAGAAAATCAGACCAGCTATTTATATCCTTTGCTGACCAAAAAAAAGGTATGGCGGTTACGAAAGTTACCTTGTCTAAATGGCTCACGGATTGTATTAAATTTATCTATTCACAGACGAAACAGCAATTACCTTTTCAACCCAAGGCTCATTCTACCAGGGCGATGGCCACATCTCTAGCCCATGCAGCCCGTTTGCCGTTGGATACTATTTGTGCGGCAGCAACCTGGGCGAAGCCTCATACCTTCATTCTGCATTATAAGTTGGACAAGAACTCCAAAGATATGGCCTCCTTTGGTTCCACGGTCCTCAGGAACGTTCTCCCATGAGCCACCCAGGGTAAAGGAGCTAGGGACGCTACCCATGCGTAAGAACAAACTGCGAGATTGAACAATTTCACATAAAGAAGTTATGTTCTTACCATAACGTTCCATGTGAATTGTTCATCTCGCCTTTGTTCTTACTACCCACCCTCCATCCCCCGGCCTATGTTTTTTTTTCGGAGAATGGGATGATTTGGATTCCAGTTCAGCTTGTCTTCAACACCTTCTTTTCAGTCTCTGGCTTCTTCTGTTGTCAGGGTACACTTCTCAATACCTAGGTATTTAGGGCATTGCTGCCCCTTATCTTTAAATTACTGCTAGCGCCTGGGCCGCATTGTTGTCTTCTGGTGTTAGCAAACTAGATCTGAGGATTAGCACTAGGGGATTGTGGGATAGGACTGTGCCTCGAGCTTTCTCAAGATGCAGAGCTGTAGAAGTGGCCATCTCGGAGCCGAGGATCGGCTCCGAACCCATGCATAAGAACAAAGGCGAGATGAACAATTCACATGGAACGTTATGGTAAGAACATAACTTCTTTTTCCCTGAAACAACAAGCTGAAAGGAATGGATGTAAATCTAATGAGAAGAAAAAGAAAATGAAGGAAAAGTGACTAATTTAAACATCAGTTTATTTAAGCTGTTGTATAGCTAATCCTGCATAATGTTTTTTATATGTCTCTCTTAAACCTTTTTTGCCCTAAAAAAGGAAACCCGGATGCACATTTCACTAAGGTAATTGTTTGATGTTCTTCGTGTTTCACTGTTGCAGTCATCACACTTGAGTTATCTGCTTGTAGTAGCCTTCAGTCGGTCTGATTAACAAAGTCTTGGGTCCTGCTTCAGTTGCTGTCCCTTCTTCCATGACGTCAGGTCATCGGGGGTATAAAACATGCAGCCGACACCATTACCCCAGTCTTTCTTGATGTGCAGGGACCGAAGCAGAAGCGGTTCGCAAGTGTCGGTCGGCTGACTCCTGAAATTTTCGTTTTCGAGTTTCAGAACCAAAGTTTTCAACTAAAAGCTAAGTACCCCGTTGGGGAAACTTTTTCTTGCTCTAAACCGATGTCAGTAAAAGTAAATAATTGCATTACTTGTGGAAAGCAAATACCTCATAAAGATTTTCATTCGTACTGTATTCCTTGCCTAGGCCCTGACCACGACATACCTCGCTGTTGGTTTTGTGCCTTATTTAAACCACGAACTATCCGTCGTCGGTATATTTTCACTTCTACATATTTTGGTGCTCTGTTCAATTATCCTGATATATCTTTGGTAAGCCATCCGTCTACCAACATTCCAAAAAAACGCAAAGATAAAGACGGAGACAGGCTGCCTAGGTCCAAAGCTACCGATGACACTTCTCCTAAGCCAGTTGCCAGTTCGCCAGTACTCAGTGAGGCGCTTCCGCAGCCCCTGATACCCACTAATTCAGATTCACAGGCCTCTACTGAGACCCATTCGGAGTCCAGTATGCCACGAGATGCTTCAACTGTGGAACCTGCAGATGTCTCTACCTTGGATGGGTCCGGAGCTGCCGATGTCGCTTCTCCTAAGCCAGTTGCCAGTTCGCCAGTACTCAGTGAGGTGCATTCGCAGCCCCTGATACCCACTAATTCAGATTCGCAGGCCTCTACTGACACCCATTCGGAGTCCGGTATGCCACGAGATGCTTCAACTGTGGAACCTGCAGATGTCTCTACCTTGGATGGGTCCGGAGCAGCTGTGCAGGCACCGGCTTCTGAGGGGAGTATTCAGGCCTACTGGCTTGTGCATTAAACCAACGCCATCTTCTTCTTCAAGGCCTAAAACTCGAACCATGCCTAGAAAACTGACGCCTAGACCACATGGTCAGGCCTCTATGCCTAAAAAACAAGAATGGCTGAAGACCTTATTACTTTAATCAGGGGAAGCCAGCCTTCTAGGACTGAGTTTGCTTATGATACTTCTTACCAGGATTCTGAATTTTCTGTTTCCTCTGATGACCACGATTTACCCTTATCTTCCTATGAGGATTCCCATGCTGAGGACTCTATTCCCTTTGCTTCTCCCCTAGAGGATTTTTCTTTTGGTGAAACCTTGCATACTCTCAGGGAGCATTTTCATTGGGAAAGTCAGGATTTCTCTGATTCTAAAAAGAGGCTTAGGGATTTCTTACTACTGCCCCAGCACAGGCCTTTATCCATACCTCCTATACTAGACATTGTTGATGATGCCTTTTCGGAATCTAGCTTGGCCCCTGACCCTTTACCTCCTGCTCCCAGAAAACCTGATAGATATTACAGGGTCCCTGACTCTCACAAGTTCCTTGTTAAAAATCCTACTGCGGATCCTGAGACCATTTCACAGGGACCCAAGGGCATTAAAGCTACTACTGCCAAAAATCCTACCCCCTCTGATGGAGACTAGGGCGCTGGATAGATGGGGTAAGAAGGTATACACTTCTGCAACTTTGGCCATTAGGGCCTTAAACTGCCAGTTTCATATGTAAAGTATCGGCAGCATATTACTGGATTGCTTAAACAGAAAATTATGTTGATTCCTGATTGTGCTGAAAATAAGGATTTACAGGATTTACTGCATTCAGCTGAACAAGTTGGAAAACATACTTTGCAATGTGGTTTTGATTCACTAGAGGCATTTTGCAGGGCTGCTGTAACTGGGTCTGTACTTAGAAGGCATGTTTGGCTTAAGGAGCAATCATTGCCAGATCATGTTAAAGCAAAATTACTGGATGCTCCCTTAAACCAGGACCGCCTGTTTGGCAACAAGGCAGAAGAAGTTCTTAAAAAGATGGAGGAAAAAGCTAAATCTATGCAAACTGTTAAAGATTTTTTACAAGTACAACCCCCAAGGTTTAGTAGGCATTGGCCTTCCAAGAATTGGTCCTTTTGTGCCTCTTCCAGACCTTCTCAGTCTAAACCCAGATTCAGCAGAGCTCCCAGGCTTTGGTCCCAGGGTACGCACAGGACTAAGCAGTGAGGGGCCTCCACTTCTAAATCAGGAAGTAATAAAACTCCCCCTATGGTAAACTGTCTTAATGACTTCTTTTTAAAACTTCCAAGCACTTCTCAACTGACTGCCCCTTTGGGGGAAAAGATTGCTCTTCATGCAAAGATACCCAGGACAAATGGGTTTTAAATATAGTGTCCCAGGGATACAGATTTCACTTCCACACGTTACCAACACCAAGCGGATGGCCAGATCTACCCCCAAATCAGTGGGCAGATGCCCAAAGCAAGTACTTTCTCTCTTAAGCATGGAGGCTATTCAGTTGGTACCAGAAGAGGAAAAGGGACAAGGTTTCTACTCGAGGCTTTTCCTGGTACCCAGAAAAGACAATTCATGGCGTCCTATCCTGGACCTGTCTACTCTAAACACCTTTTTGATGATTCCAAAATTCAAGATGCTGACTCTTCACCAGTTGCTCCCTATGCTATGCAAAGACACCTGGTTGTCAACACTAGATTTAAAGGAAGCATACCTGCACATCCCAATTAGGGAATCTTGCAGAAGATACCTACGCTTCAAAGCAGGCTACACGCACTATCACTTCTCTGCACTGCCCTTTGGCTTATCTACTGCGCCCAGGGTATTCACAAAGTGCCTCGCTCCAGTCATTGCATTTTGCAGGCAAAGAAATATTCAAATATACCCATACCTGGACGAATGTCTAATTCAGGCAGAAAGCCAGGACATACTTTTGAATCATCTGGCCTTTGTACAAAGAGTGCTAACTTGTCTGGGGTACACCATAAGCGAAAAGAAATCATACCTGGTACCCTGTCAACAACTTATATTCCTGGGAGCAAGCTTGAATACAACTTCCCAGATGGCTTTCCTCACGCCACAGAAACAAATTCATTTGACAACCTACTTCAAACAAGTGGCCACAAAAACCTTGCTATCTGCAACGCAAATACTACAAGCCTTGGGGTTCATGGCCTCCTGCATTCTTCTAATGCCATGTGCAAGACTGCATATGAGGAAACTACAATGGTATCTGAAAAGTCTGTGGTGTCAACATTTTCAGGATCTAGAAGCAATGATTCCTATCATAACTTGCCTACGCCTAGAGTTTCTTTGGTGGGCAGAGGCCTGCCACCAAAACAAGGGACTACCATTCACACTACCCCCTGCCGCCGAAACCCTAACAGATGCATCAGACTATGCATGGGGGGCTCACCTGGCAGTGAAGTGCATTCAGGGCAAATGGAACCCAAGTCAAATGCACCTGCATATCAATCAAAAAGAAATGTTAGCTGTACAGAATGCTCTGACAGCCTTCAGGGACCACATTCTTCCAGGACAATTAATGGTAATGACGGACAGCACCACTGTTATGTGGTACATAAACAAGCAGGGGGGTACACATTCTTACCCTCTCTGCAGACTAGCGAGCTACCAAGTGCATCTACAAGCTCAATTCCTGCCAGGAAAACTAAATACACTGGCAGACGAACTAATCAGAAACCTCATGGACCCACACCAGTGGAAACGGGAACCAAGGATTTTCAACATGTTGACAAGCAAATGGGGCAGCCCAGATACAGACCTGCTTGCCTCCCCCCAGAACTATCAATTGGACAAATTTTGCACAAGGACTCCCCAAAAACAAGCTTGGAAAGTTTATGCTGTGTCCTTCAGCTGGAAAAACCTATCAGTTTATCCCTTTCCTCCTCTGCCTCTGCTCTCCAAAGTACTACTAAAGATCAAACAAGACAAACCAATGGCGATTTTGATTGCACCAGACTGGCCATGCCAACACTGGTGTGCCCCCTCTTGTGCAGTGTGTCACTGTTGACCCCATGGCACCTGCCTCAGGCTCCTACCCTGTTGTTTCAGCAGGAGAACCAGATTCTGCACCCTCAGCTTCAAACTCTGAACCTAGCAACCTGGCTAATTACCTAATCTCTCCTTCACCATCCCTCAGTAAACCAGTGATGGATATCATTTTAGAGGCAAGGAGGCCTAGTACTAGAAAATCTTATGCTGAAAAATGGAAAAGATTCTGTGCCTGGAACCAATCTCAAGGGATGAGCACAGCAGTGCACAATTTACCTCAGATTTTACAATACTTAACTGAGATGCTTCACAAGGGCCTTTCTCCTCCATCAAGATTCACGCCTCAGCAATTTCAGCTAGTTATAACACAGAACCTCCCTTCTTCTTTCATCCACTGCTCAAGCAATTCCTCAGAGGGGCCAAAAATCTACGACCACCCACGAGACCTCCAACTCCAGCCTGGGACCTTAACTTTGTATTGGAGAAACTCACTCTTCCTTCTTTTGAGCCAGCTGCTACTGCAGACTTAAAATTCCTTTCTTGGAAAACAGCTTTCCTTTTAGCAATCACTTCAGCAAGAAGGGTATCTGAATTACAGGCCCTCATGGCAGTGGAGCCTTTCATCATCTTTCATGCGGACATGGTGTCCCTCAGGACCAATCCCTCCTTCATGCCCAAGGTGGTATCCATTGTGGACCTTAGTCCATTCATTTGCCCACCTTCTTTCCTAATTCACAGAACAAAGGGGAACGGATACTGCGCTCCTTAGATGTGCACAGACAACTTAGATTCTACTTGGACAGGACTAAATCTCAAAGGAAATCTGACCAACTGCTGGTGGCATTTGTTACAGGGGCAGAGAGGAAGGCTTTTTCAAAGCAAACCATTTCCAAATGGATAGGCGATTGCATTCATTTCTGCTACAAGCACCATGGAAAACCTATCCCACAGGGGATCATGCCCCACTCAACCAGGGCTGCATCTACCTCTGCAGCCTTTCTCAAAGGCATCCCTACCAGAGATATCCTAGAAGCTTCTACCTGGAGTTCTGTGCATACTTTCACCAAGCATTACCATCTGCCAACTTTCTCTAAATCCAGCGCTGGCCTTGCCACTGCAGTCTTGAAAGGCCTTATAGCTGGTCCTAATGCTATATAAATTTCTCCATCCATCCTTAGCTTTGGGAATCTACCCAAATGTGATGACTGCAACAGTGAAACACAAAGAACATAGTACAGTTGTGTACACTTACCATAAATGTAGATATTCGAGTGTATTCACTGTTGCAGTCCTGGTTACCCTCCTTCCAGCCCCTTTACTTCTTTTGGCTATACCTCTACTCTCCTTTACTATGCTCAAAAGCTTTTTGGTGTATTTGCTTTTTTGTTGGAGGTATAACCTTGTATATTTATAGATTTAATTGCTGCCCATTAGGGAGACACCTGACATCTGGGGCAAGAAAAACTGATGTAATGGCATCTGCTGCATGTTTTATACCCCTGACGACCTGACGCCACGGAAGAAGGAACAACAACCGACACAGGACCCAAGACTCTGTTAATCAGGCCAAATGAGGGCTACTGCAAGCAGATGACTGCAACAGTGAATACACTCGAACATCTACATTTATGGTAAGTGTACACAACTGTACTTTTCATTTCTTTTATTCACTTATTTACACTTATTCTTCATCTTAATATTTGATATTATTTTATTATAGCTACATGTGATGTATATACTGTTATTTGATTAATATATTTATTAACTATATTATTAATATTTTATTTATATGTTCTAGTCCTTGGTGCTAGCTTTGCATACAGGGTTTCTAGGCTCTTTTTACTATAAACTCATAATTTTATATTATTTAAAGTTTTAGAATCCAGCCTTGGAGCCGCTCTTCTGATGTGTGCTGTTCTAGCTGGGCTGTACTGGTACTACTTAGATGTTATGTGTGGTGTATTTACGGGGAATTGTATAGAGGCTAAAATGTGCTTTTAACTGTGTGCATTTTCCCTTTGGAGATGCAGTGGTTGGTTTCTGTGTCACTTTATATTGTTTAATAGTTTATTGGTCTTGTTGTGTACTTCAAATGGATTAGGGTTTGGTAGGGGGTTATATGATCCATGCAGAATCTTGTTTCTTCCGTTCATATGCTGCGTCTGTATTGGGTGTCTGGTTTCCAGAGCATAGGCTAGTTTTCCTTTTTTATATTTGTTTTGAGTGTGATTGCTTTTCTTTTGTATTGGCACTGGTTAATGTACAGTTTGTGCTGTTTATGATTGTGTTGGTGAGCACTGACCTTATGTTTGTTGGCAAATGAGTCTGGTACACTTTGCGAGGGTTTGGCAGCTTGCACTCTTAACAGCTTTTGTTGTATTGGGCTCGAGCATTGACTGTTGCTTTTTGAAGCCTTTTTACTTTCTCACATTCCTGATACTGAAATTCCTACCATAATCGTGAGCATTCTGACATCACATTTTGGCTCTTGGCGAGCATATAGTTATATGTGTGGAGCTGTCTTGGTACTTGATAGCTCCTTCTGAGTTCTGTGTCTTTTTTATTTAATTCACTTTCTTTTGACAAGACCACTTGATTCTTTAGTCCCAGCTCACTGAAACGTTTTGTAGAAGGGTGGAGAGTGGGTAGAGCATTAATGTGCATTTTTGATTAATTGTAGTCGAATCTGAATACATTTTAAAAGGTTAAATTTATCTTAGAGAAAATCTCACATGGATTTATTACACTTTTGCTGAAAGTATGCAAGAGCTAATTCAGTTTAGAAAAATAAAATGTAATGCTTAATTTATTTAAAAACTATACGGTTATACAACAACTGCCTTTTGAAACAGAAGGTTGCCTTATGAGTAACAATAGACAATGGTATGATGAACCATAATAGCATTTGATATAATTGCATCTTTTACCTGAAAATGTTTGCTACCTTTACATGCACTGGAATTTGAGAAACTAATCTGGAGTACTAATTGTATATTATTATTCATCATAACGTAGTGTCTGTTTTAAAAGTTGAGCAAATATGATCCAATCATACTTCATTTTGATGCATTCCTGTTTTTCCTTGGTTTACTTTGTAGTGCACCTCCAGATATTTCACTGTAATTTTATCTCTGTGATACATAATTCAGGAAGACATGCTGTGTACATGATATTTAAGCATTTTTGTGGTTATATATCACACTACATAGTAATGACAGTGGTCTGTCTGGTTGTGCAGTACGCTGTATGTATACTTTACTGCTTTGTGAAGCTATTAACTGACACCACTGGCTAGTAGTAACAAAGCATTTTACATTTCTTAAAAAAAGAAAGGAAATGTTTTGTTAACACTCCTGTTCATCACTTTCAGGATTTACCCCTTCTTTGTAATTTACACCTGTTCATTGTCAAGTGTGCAAACCGTATTATAAAATGGCAGTGTCCAGACTAAAAGGACTTGCCATTTTATAAATACAGTTTGCTGAGCTACTTTTCTAGGAGTTGTACCTCAATCCATGGAGGGATTTAATGAACTTGTATTTTAATAATTGTTTTATTTTAATAGTGTTAATATAATGACTTGTAACTATGTATTATTTTATTTGGTTGCAGCTCCTTCTGTGTTCATTTTTATTCCATGTACAGCTGTTTGTTCTCCTTCAGAGTTGGATACAAGTAATTTTTATTTAGTTGTGAGACATTGTTCTTTCATTATATACTTGTGAATGTTAGATGCAAATCTTTTTTGACAGAAAATTGCTACATATGTCCACATAAGCAGATGCTGAGGCAATATTTAATGGTTATGCTTTATTGAGTTCATGGTGAGGCATCTGTTGAGTTACCTCTTGCTGTTCTACTAGGGATTTAGGAGATGTGTATGGATCTCAGTATTTTTATTGTGATTCACATCTTTAAAGCTGAGTGTCTCTTTTTATAGATGCCACATAATTAGTTATGAGACATTCTAGTTATAGTTTAGACAAAATTTGAAACAGTTTTGTACAGCTCTGATTATTTTTGAAATTACTTGTAGTTTTACTTAAGTAATTGGAACATTATTTAATGAATAATTTAATGAACTCATTATAGATGCACTATAGGTTCATAGGTTCATAGGTTCATAGGTTTATACTAGGCTATCTGCCCTAAGGCATTTATAAGCCTAGCCCAAATTTTTGTGGCTTACGCCACCCCTTATATGAAAAAATAATGTGCCCATTAGTTTGTTGTGCCTCTGTCCAGCAGTGACACAGAGATGATTCCCGGGGTAAACCTACGATCTCCCATCCACAGGTCTAGATTTCTCTTGAACAGAGTCAGCGAGGTGCTCTGCCTCACATGGACCGGGATTTTATTCCACAGCATAGGGAGTCTCTGAGTGATAAATCTATCCCTCCAGCACGTCCTATTTATATCCGTGCTAAGGTTTAAGTTGCTTGCTCTAGTGGTTTTGGTGGATTTGGATTTTTTGAGGTGGAGCATGTCCATTAATTCCGGGTTGGACATGGCCTTGTATGTCAGGCACATGTCACCTCTGAGCAGAAGGTATGCGACTGAATAGAGCTGGAGTTTCTTCAATCTGGCAGCATATGACAGATTTTGGAGTCCCTTTATCCTTTTGGTGAGGAACTTTTGGGGTCTCTCCAATTGCTGCAGATGTCTGGTGAGATACATCCTGAATGGGGCATTGTACTCGATCATTGGTCTGATAAGTGAAGAGTACAGGGGAACAATGACCTCACTAGATCTGGATGTGAATCCTTCATGATCAGGTGGGCAATGTAGAAGGTCTTTCTAACCACTTTAGCAATGTGAGTGTCAAAAGAAAGGCCACTGTCAACCTGGGTCCCCAGGTCCCTGATAACCTCTTCTGTGCTTAGTGGATTGCCACCTATATGGTAGCTTGGGGTTACCTTGTTTTTCCCGAAGGGTATGACTATACATTTTTTGGCGTTTAACTTCAGGCCATGGCTCTGGCACCAGCTATCTGTTTCCGTGAGTCCCTTCTGAAGGATATCCGTGTCCGATGCACTTTCCACTATGGCGCCCAATTTGCAGTCGTCTGCAAACTTTGTCAGCCAAAGTCCTCCCATGCTGGCCTGTACTTCTGAGAAGTAGATGCCAAACAATAGGGGGCCAAGGACCGAGCCCTGTGGGACACCACTTGTGACTGGCTTGGAGTCTGACACAGCGCCAGCAACTCTAACCCTGTGGGTTCTGTCCTTAAGCCAGTTTGCAACCCATCTTGTGACATATGGGTTTACATTTAAACTGGTAAGTTTTTCTACAATACCCGAGTGGGGTATTGTGTCGAAAGCCTTTGCAAGGTCAAGGTAGGCTGTATGGACTGCCTTTCCCTCATCAATGGCCTTGGTGACTGTTTCGAAGAAGTCGACCAAGTTCAAAAGGCATGATCTTCCCTTGACAAAGCCAAACTGGGTCGGGTCCAATGTCTGCAAGTCCCCTATATCTTTGTTTATGAGCTCCATTATGATCCTCTCCATAGCTTTGCAGACTAGACTTGTTAAGCTTATGGGGCGGTAATTACCAGGGTCCGTGGAGGCGCCGCCTTTGTGGAGTGGGACCACAGTTGCCGTACGCCACTCGTTGGGCACGTATCCTGTGGTAAGGCTGAGATTAAACAGCTGCCTTATGTGCGGGGCTAATTCCTCATTTAGCTCGTGTAGCACACAGCCGGGGACACCATCCGGTCCCATTGATGCTGTGTTTTTAGCTTTAGAGAGAGCAGCTTTCACCTGCGCCTTTGAGATGTCCGGGAGGCTACACTCGGCTGGGATAGTTATCTCTCCTTTAGGGGGAGAGGGGGGTGAAGTTTGCACTGAACCTGTCTGCCAGTATGTTGGCAATGTCTGTGGGTTCAGTGATTTTTGTATCATTTTGGACTAATTCTGAGCATATCTGGGAGTTTCCACCCAGGTTCCTAACATAGCTGAAAAAGGCCTTATGATTGTCCTTTGAATCCATGGCAATTTTTCTCTCAAAATTGGCCTTAGTTGATTTTATGAGTGCTCGTATTTTTTTTACTAATAATGATCAGGGGTGACTTCCCTTTTGTGGATTTTGTTCTATCATGTAATAGCTTTCTCCTCTTATTGTAAAGTTTGTTAATGGCTGGGGTCCACCAGACTGGACGTTTGCCCTTTGTGGAAAGAGTCTTGGTTTTATTTGGGATTGCCTGATCCATGCAGTCCTGGAGGTGTTCATAGAAGGCATTTGTAAGGGCTTCCGCAGCTTGGGTTGTGGTTTCCTCTGGCTCAGGGGCCTTGATGGATACTACACCAGTCTTGAGTAGTGTGAAGTTTGCTTTAGAGAAGTTCTTCACTATGGTCTTTTTTGTTTGGGGTGGGGGCGGGATGTGGATTTCCAGTGAGATTAGTTTATGATCAGATCTCACCAATGAGGAATATACTTCTGGTGTGGAGCATTTTGTCCCCATGTTTGTGACAATGAGATCTAGTATATTTTCTCCTCTCGTGGGAACAGTGACTAGCTGTTCCATGGCATTTGAATTTATGAACTCCAGGAACCGTTGGGCTAGAAAGTTAGGGCTTGAGTAATGTTCCCAGTCTATATTCGGGTAGTTGAAGTCACCCAATGTGATGGTGTTTGGAGATGCATTTATACCCTCCAGTGTCTTCAGGAAGGCTGTGTGGGGTTCCTGAGTTTGAGAGGGTGGCCTGTAGCATGCTACAATTTGTAGAGCAGTTTTGCCTATGGTTAGTTGCACCTGGATGGTTTCCGAAGCTTCGTGCGTTGCCACCAACCTGGAGGTGTGGGTATCGTTTATGAATATGGATACACCCCCTCCTTTTGTGGTGTGGTCCGGGTTTTGGGGCCGGAACGCATGATATGAGGTAAAATCTAATAGTGCCGGGGTGCTCTCAGGAGCCTTGAACCAGGTTTCAGTTACAGCACAGACATCGATGTTCTCCATACTGAGAAGTGCATTTTGAGATTTAGACTTCTGGCATTGAGCAGCATTACCCTCAGTTTCTTCCCATTTTTGTTTTCTAGAGTGGTATTTTCATTAAAATAATGTTATTCACATTTAATACTCCTACTAGTACTTTATATTTTCTGCATACATGTCACATCTTGAGCAGAATATCTAGTCTATGGATTGTCCTCAAACTGTTGAGTTCATTTTATTGTTTGAGCTATGGTGCTGTATTTATTCTACAAAAGAACAGAAGGTACAATAACAGCAAATATTTTTTGTCTCTCCTTATATCACTTCCATTTTAATGAAAATACATAATTAATAAAATAATTTAAATGATGTGGTGAAAAATCAAATATTATGATACCAAAACATATAAGGCTGATGTTGGTTTATCATATGTCATTTTTAACTTTTAAACTTGATGTCTTGTTTGTATTTGGAATGTGTTTCATAAAAGTCTTCAAGAGACTAGTAGATCCATTTCTATTTACAGTTATTGATTCACTTTAAACATATAATTATTGCAAAAATCTATTTTGTATCCTAGTTATATTTCTTTAGTGGTTATGTAATAGACCATTTATTTTTTAGTTACTTCTATCATGTCAAGGGATAATACTTGTAACTTCTTCTATTGTGCCTATTGCTTTCTAGCCCTCTAGTGGCACATAATGAGAGAGACCTCTAATGACACATATTGAGAGAGACATGTATGCAGAAAATATAAAGTACTAGTAGGAGTATTAAATGTGAATAACATTATTTTAATGAAAATATTTTGTAAAAATAAAGTGATATAATAAATATTTACATTTCTGATATGGGCATAAATTAAGCAGTCATTGTATAATATGACTGCTTCTTTAATCAGAGCACAATCTATTAGAATAAGTATTATGTCATATAAGAAAATGACATTCATTAATTTACTTAAGTGATAGAGACCTTACTTGTTTTGGGAGCTATTATAGAATATAGAATGTGATTTTTTTTCTCTTTCTCCTTTTTTACATTAACATGTTATAGTTCTGGAATGGCAGAGTGGTGTTAATCTTGTTCCTGTTACTAGGTGGGATGACTTGGATAACTTTACTATTTAAGTCTTGTGTGGTATACTCCATGTGGGGAGTGAAAGTTGAAACAACTTCATGTTTAATTTTTGTGCAATATTTGTTTCCTGTTTTGGTGTCTGCAGTTATATTCATTTTATTCATCTGTACTAACATCACGTCTACTAGATTTACAGCTGTTAACATGCCACATTTTAAAGTTTTAAAGTTCTTACAATTTTCCTTGGGCTATTAGATGACATATTTAAAGTGTATTTTTGTTAACATCAATGGATTAAATAATGGTTGTAAAAGAGATAGTTTAAAAACATTTTTAACATTATTTTCCTTCTCAGATCATATTTATCCAAGAAACCCATTTGTTATCAAATGATACTGATAGACTTAATGATAAACATTATACTCTGTTAGCTAGTACCCAATACAGTCGAAAAGGAGATGAGTAGCTGTTTTGTAGAAAAACTCTATGCCTGTGCCAAGTATACTAAGTATATATAGTGATGATAAAGGGATGGTTTGCTCAGTAACATTAGAAATTAAGAGAAAATTATACACTCTCATTAATGTTTACTGGATACCTGGTATAGAAGTTAAAACAGTGAAACATCAGTTAGATCAGATTATTCATCTTTCAAATGGTAGTTTAATTTTGGCAGGAGATTTTAACTGTATATTAAATGAGAAAGATTCTGATACTACAGGGAAACATAGAATATCAGCTTCAGCAAAAGCATTAATAAATTTCATTATGTTTAATATTACAGATGTTAATGAGTTTTCAGTCTTCATTCATCTATTTAATATTAGAGATGTTAAAGAGTTTTCAGTCTCGGATACTGTCTTTTTTAACTCACTTTTTACATATAAATGGATCATAATCAAGAAATGATAGTTTGTTTCCAATTATTTAACTACTAGTCTTTTTAAGGTTAAGGAAGTCTCTTGTCCACTGTTTGACCACAACACCGCAACATCTGAGCTTATTTTGAACCATAATAATAATCACATTAAAAGAATACCAGCGTATATAACTAACTTAAAAGATTTCAAAGAGTTCTTTAATACTGAAGTTTAGGATTGCAGTGAATTCAGTAACACTAAATATACATCTGAGACCTGTGTACGGGATGCTCTAAAATCTTGTTTAAATGGCAAAATTATGATTTGATATGCTTTAAAGAAAAAGCAGTGGGGTAAGTGTCTACTTGAATTACAGGAAAAATTGACAAACTAAAACTAGAAAGTCGAAAAGACAATATTTCAATGAAAGAAATCAAATTACAAAGCAAATATATAAAAATTTTATATCATAAAAATAAAATCCAGAAAAAGATTAACAAACTTCTCTATAAATCCAAAATCCATGCATAAATTAGCCACTAGAACAAAAGTGATTATTAAATCTGATCATATTAAAGAGTTATAGTCAGCTGATAAAACGAAAAAGGTCATGGCAATAGAATTTATTTTAAGAGAATTTAATCTAGTAATGTATTCACAAGATGCAATCAAAACTTTTGTTAGGCAATATACTAAAAATAAATTGACTGAACAACTGAAATTAGTAGATAAGCCTATACTGATATCTGAACTTGAAAATGAAATTAATAAACTAAAATGTAATAAGGCCCCGGGTAATGATGGCATAATTTCAGAACTTTATAAACTTATGCCTTAAGATGCTTTAAATGTCTTACTTTATGTTTTTATTAGTTAATTTAACAAAGTGTTTGTTGCCATGTAAATATGCACTTATATCTTCGATTTTGAAGAGAGATAAAGACCCAACTGAATGCTCTTCTTGTAGACCAATGTCATCATTAAATGTTTGCAAAATATTCATGTCTATACATGCTAGTAGAATTTCTGCCATATTTAATTAATAATGATCAAACTAGATTTATAAAAAATAGGAACATTTGTGATAATAGAATATTAACTGTAATTGATTATACAAATAACATAAAAGGTAATCTAACTTTAATAAATTTAGACATCAACAGCTCTTCTGATTCATTTAATTGGAAATGCCTTTATTTAGTTTTAGAGGAATATAATTTCTCAAATGGTTTTCTGCAACTTGTAAATTTTTACGATAATTCCTAAGCTTTTATAAACAAATGGTTCTTAAATCTCTGAGTCAGTTTGATTACCAAAGGAACTAAGCAAGATTGTCCATTGTCACCTTTGCTTTTTACTTTAATCATGGAACCATTTGCAAATTACATAAGGTCAAAACCAGATATTAAAGGAATACAAGTAAATTACAATACAAGCTCCAAAATACTTCTATTTGCTGTTATACTTTTTAGTTTGAATAACATTGTAAAATCTCTCTATGTTCTCTTTAAGGCTATTGAAGCTTTTCAGTCTAAGTCTTGACTTCATTTTAATGAAGCGAAAGCAAAAAGTTTATGTATAAATTCCAATATACATGATTTGGAGGAAAGATTTTCTAAATATATTGTTGAAGATAAAAAAAAATAAATATTTAGGAATAATTTTAACAGAAAATATTAAACATATAATAAATATAAACAGTAATAATAGTTTAGATATTATAAAAAATCTTATGGAATAAATTACTATCCTCAATAGAAGAGACTTTCTTTAATAAAAATAATTATCTTACCAAAAATATTATGTATGTTACAATCGCTCTCTCTTCCACTCCCCAAACAATGTTTAGGAGAATTTAATTCCTTAATCTTTAGTTTTCTTTGGTATCCCAATAAACCTAGAGTGGCTCTTAATCATCATATAAGAAAGATTTAGAATTATATTCCTTATCAATTATAAAGACAATTACTCTCTAGACAAATATTAATTACAATGCTAAATGGAAAGACATACAAGAAAGTTTGTTTAAAATCTAATTATCAAATATTCTCACTTCACAGTATGATGATTAGTAATTGTCTTTAGTTATTAACATATTTTTTGGAAAATCAAAACCAACTAACTTACCCATCTTATATCTCCATAATATTGATTAACTTCAGAAATGTTCCAGAATATAAAGCATTGTTATTTTTAACATTTCCCATAGCTTATACACACACAACAATATATGTGCATTTAATTTAGGTACAATTACTACATTTAAGGGAAAAAATCTAATATAGTAGTTTGTTGATGGTTAAGGAAAATTTACACTGTCTAGATTTTATATTAAAAAAATAATTTAAACAATGAAATATGGTTAGATGTTCAAAATTGTAGATGCACAATAGAGAAGAAAGTCTAATGCAACATCAGTAAAAAAGCTGTCCTAAATTAATTGACCTTTTAATTATTTTGATGCATCAAGATATTTCAGAAAAAAGACTCTAAAATTTATAAGATGGTTAAAATAATACAAAATATTACAAAGAAAATTATTGTGAGTATTTTAATTTCATAAATAATTATCCAAGTGAAGATGGAAAGGAAATGATACTATCATCCTCTAAACAAACCATTAAAATGGGGAAGTTATTTTCTTCTAAATTTATGCATAAAGCATCCAGCAAGCCACATAAAATTGAATTAATACATAAAAATGTTTGCTAGAGATGTAATTTGAACATTAAAGCAGATTGGCAATATAATATTTTTGAATGTAATGTAATTAAACCATTTGGAATGATATTAATTTTTACAGGCACTATTTAGTGATAAATTTACTTTAAATCATTAATCTTATTTAATACCCCAGTACCTTTATGTATTAAAAAAATAAACCACTCGCTTCTTTGGAGTATTTTATCAATCTCAAGGAAATTCACCAAGGTCTGGAAATGTGAATCAACTCCATCATCGAAAGAATTTGCCATTGCATCTGAAGTCTATCATCTGGAATTGCGTATGGTCAAAAACAACTAGAACTATACCACTTCCTATGGATGAAACTCAAACAACTGTTAAACATTGTTATGTTGGTACTTCATAAACGTATAGAATTTGTCATTTACAGTAGACACCTTTGTAAATGGTTGCTTTTGTTATTTTGATCTGATATTTTCTGTTCACTTTTTTCTTTATCTAATTTATATATATATATATATATATATATATATATATATATATATGTGTGTATATATTATAATGTTATATTTTATTTTCCTGTAAAGTCTTTAATAAAAATATTTAAAAAAAAAATCTTTCTTTACAGTGTGATTCCTGCAAAATGCTTGTTAGAAGGCCGTGAAGTTCCAAAATTTAAAACCAGGTCCTTCATTCAGTTGCTGCTTGAAACCTACTATTTGGAGAAGGTGCGTCATTCCTTGCTTTTTTCTTAAATTGCATTTTTATTCAGTTGTTCTTTTTTCGGCTTTTCCCGGTTAGGGGTCGCCACAGCGGTCTGGTCCGCTAATGATTGGCAGTAGATTTTTATGGTGCCGAGGTGCCAGCTTGACGCCCAACCTTCAACGAAGGCACGCCCATTTACGTATGTCTTTCGAGCGCCACTCGACCGCGAGGAGGACATGCAGACTCTACACAGAAGGCGCTCCAGCCGAGAATCAAATGGGAGAACCTCTTGCTGTGAGGCGACAACGCTACCGTTGCACCAGTATCATCTTTAATCAGTATTTTGCAGCAGATTGCATCCTGTTGTACATCTATAGCCATAATGAGCACAACACCATCTAAAATGCTGTCATCAACCATGGTTGCTTAGCAGCCAACTAAAATCTCATAGCTTTGCATATAAAGTAGAACAGTTGCATGCATCTTGTTTTGTCTGACTCTGACCTGTGTGAGGTAACATTTGTGGCTTTAGTTTATTTTCTTTCTATATACTGTGACAAAATTAATGTTTGATGAACTTTCCCTGAAGTATTGCTTTGAAATTCTGTCTGAAGATTACAGGAAAATACCTCGGGTTGGGAGGGTGGCCTAATGGTTAAGGTGTTTGCTTTTCAAACACAAGGTGCAGGGTTTGAGTTTCACAAGGGATAATTGGCTAAGCTTAAAATGGCTCGCAAGGGCAGTTAGCTTAGTACTAACCTATGAACCTATGTGGTGTTAACTTTCACATTATCCTGTTATGTGTATGGATGTTACATTTTTGTGTACAGTTCTAGCAGCCATGTACTTTTTACTGTCCACTAGCCCTCATTTTTGTCCTTCATTGATAGTATTTGTCAGAGTTCCTTAGCTCTACATTTTCAAGAAGATCCTTCTTTTACATCTTTTTTCATATACTTCCTGTTTTATAGCGCACGCTTTTCCAAAAAAAAAAAAAAAAAACTTGATATGTTTTTCTTCTTGCTCACAGTTGATGAAAGATATTCATTAATGAGTCTGTTGACTGAATTTGATTCAAAACCCTTTATGTGAATGTGTCAGTCCACACATATTACCTTTTTCCCAGTATTTCTTTTTCAGCTTGTGTTTATTTCAACAACTGCTCTTACATCAAGGGCCTACTGAGTAAAGTAACTTGTGGGCATTGCTTCCATTGTCAAGCTGCAGAGATCTTCACCAAACCTGTGCTCCCAAGGCTATGTTTAGTCTGTCCTGCATTTTTGTTAGAGGGCACTACTTGGCATTCTCCAGTGCTTTTTCTGCCACTGTTAATATTTTCTGTAGTAACCATTACATAAATATGGTGAGTGCAGCAAGCCTGCATGGTGCCTAGAGTCATGGAACACTGCTGTTATGTCTGTTTTCTAAGAGGTGTTTCCCTAGCCCTTACTGTCAGTTGAGAGTTATGGCTTACTTTGGCTGCTACCCCTTCTTTCCATGTTACTTTCTAAGAGGCATTTGTCATTGTCAGGAGCTGCAGAGTTGGATTCCCAGCATGTGGCATTCAGTCAGAATATAGTCTTAAGGCTTTTTCATGTAAAGTTTGTTCCACTTATGCGTCTGATGGAAGATCAGCCGGAGTTGGTTGCTCTCCTGTATCTTCCATGGTGCAGCACTTCTGCTGGATCTGCCTTCAGGACATCCTTCATTCTGCTATCTGTAGACCAACATGGCTGAAGATAGCTAAGTGCATCTTTGGGCACATTGTCCACTGAACATTGCATGCTGTCAGTATTACTGCAGCAGCACTGGACTCTGTATTCAGTGCTTTTTTCAACCTTACTGTTTCAGGTGAGATACTTTTTGTGCTACCTCATTGTTTAGTACTGGTCCCTGTTTAGATGTTTCTGTTCTTTCTGCTTGCCCCAGTAGGTGAATGCTGCAATGAATCTTCCAAAATTTTTTTCTTTGTTATACTTGGGGTACTGTAGAGGTCCTTCCTCTAAGAAATGGCAGGACCAGTGAGCAAGTTCATTTGATGACAGGGTCCTTCTTCCAAGAAATATTAACGGTGCTACATTTTGCCATAGAGGAGATAAATTTACTTTTCTATTATCAAGGAAATACCTCAAGGCATCTAAAGATTAGGCCATTGAGGCTTTGCTGTGACTGTCATGAATGAGACCAGTCCTGTTCTGATACTGTCTTCTGTGAGAAACACCGAATCTGATGGCCTTTTAAAATTTTTTTAAAGACTTGCTGTTCAGCACTTGTTAGGGGAATGCAAAGCAGACAGAGGTGCTTAGAATGAAACTGAGAACAAACAAGGCAGTTGTCATGTCAGCAAATGAGGGAATCAGTAGAAGCTGAAAATGGATATAGAAGGGAAAATAGAGGAACAGGTTAACAGATTTGAATATCTGGCCGGGGTAGCTAAGAAGTGAAGTCTAAGTATGGAAGTCAAAGCTATAATCAGTGGTACTGCACCCAGCTGGCACAAAGTGTCAGGGGTAATATGTCATAGAAGAATGCCAAAGAAGTTGAAAATTCAAGTGCACAAAACAGTGGGAAGAGCCATGCTTATGTGTGACAAACCTTGACTGTGAAGGTAGAGCAGCTGAGGAAGCTTGAAGTGATGAAGATGGTGCCTGAGATACATAGTAGGATGCACAAACTGGAACAGATGACATGAGGACATCACTGCTAAAGCAAGAGTAATTGCAGTTGCAGAGAAGGTTAAGGAGAAAATACTACAGTGGTTCAGGCATGCAGATAACCATAAGATTATTTGGTAAAGCAGATTTAGGAGAAACTGAAAAAAGTCAAGAGGGCAAGCACATCCAAAAAAGAAGACTAGTGGATTGCATGAGAGAAGACTAGCAACAGTCTGCACCACTTTCGGAGGTAGGAGAATTGCTCTGAATTGAGAGAGGTGACAAGATACACCAACCCCATGTAAGAATGAGGAAAAGCAGATGATGATGACAGACATGATCCTGACTTTTTAAATAAAAGAGCACAACGGCAAACTTATTTGTAATATCCTTGGCACATCATAAATCACAGTTGTAACACCTGAGTACACTTGGCTTCCCTACAGATAAGACATATATAGAGCTGACTAGAAATCATCATTCACATTGACTTCTCACATGGAGTACATTTTATGACCCTAGTGATCCTTTTCTTGTTGTCACTGGTATTTAAGGCTTTGGAAAATTCTTTATTTTGTCTCCAAATATATTCACTGTTAAGGTTGCACACTGTCAAAGAGGAAGGACTTCATTGTGGTTCATTGCTGCTGTACTGCTGTGAATGCCTCTTGAGATATCTACATTATAACCAGACAGTATCAAACATTCTTATGCTTTTTGTAATCCATGGATATATGACTAGAAACAGAAAGGGATAGGGGAGCACTAAATGAAAGACCAGTTGTGGTACAGTTTATAGTCAAGTCTGTGAAAGAAGCTGCTGTTAAAAAAAATGGATGATAAGTAAGATATTCTGTAGTGATCACTATAACAATCAGTCAGAAGAGGATAGAAAAGATGGGGAAGAGAGGGAAAGGAAATTTACAAATGAACAATGGGAGGACATCTGTATGACTCGCAGGTATGCAACAACTACAAGTAGGTTTAGGATGTTTGCTTGGAAGTGTTTGCATAGGTGTTTCTATACCTCAAGCAGACTTCAGAGAAGTTTTCCTCAGATAGACAGCAAATGCTAGTGTTGTAATGGGAAAGAGAGAGGCAGCTGGGTGCATGTTTTGAGGAGTGTAATAAGTTGACAAACAATTCCCAAAAGAGTTCTTTCTCAAACATTTTGAGGGAGCAAATTTCTAAGGAAATAATTTTTTGGAGCTGGGACATAGGCTCTGACTTACTTAATCATAGTAAGGCCTAATTATGTTATTGGCTACTGAAAACTGTGGATAGAAAATGAAAAAAAAAATCTAAACCAACTGAAAGTGAAGTAAGAGAAGTACTGAATATTGAAAATGAGAGAAAAGAACTAGATATGGGCTGTTTAGAGAAGGGAATAAGCAAATTGTATAGAAATAAATGGAATTTATGGGAACAATACATGCAGAATAATGTCCAAGAGGAGGAAGAAGAGGAGTGAGATTTTAATGGAAAGAACGGAGAAATATATGTAATGCTGGTGTGAATGATGATTGCTAAAAAAGAAAACATGTTTACTGCAAGAAAATAAGGAAAAATGTCACTATGGTTTGTTATTTTATTGATGTACATGTAGTTATGTCATGTTTAAAAAATATGTTTTATATTATTTATTTACATTTGTTTACCTGGTATTACCAAACTGGGCTGGTGGCCCTTTTTCAGTGGAGATCCGGGGAGAAAAGCTCCACACACAAAAATACAGTACAGAATAAAAAGAAAAATCTGCATTACTACATAAATAAGAAACATATTTACATGAGTATCAAGTTTTACAAACAAATGATTCAGTAATAATTTTCTTTATAGTAACTTTAAAAATGTGAAATCCATTGATCTGGATAAGTAATTAATAACTGTTAACAAGCAGTGAGGAAGCCTGGACTGAGAGGTTATGCAACAGTGTTATGGAAGTAAAAATATTTTGCTTATGAAATTTAGAGAAAAATGTACAAACAAAAGATTATAAGGAAGCAATTTGAGGAAAATACTAGACAGTGGGAGCTGTAATAAAGGAAAACCATATAGTAGAGAGATAAATGGGGGTCTATATTATAACATCGAAGTCTGAAAACTTCAAATGTTATAATATCGAACCCTATGCACCGAACGCTGAAAATAGCGAAGCTGCAGAATATCGAATACTTTTCTAGGGAAAGTATTCGGTGGGCCGTTTACGCAGCTTCACTATTTCCTCGACACTGGAGGGAAGATTACGGACCGGGTTAAGGTAAGTGTGCGAACGAAGGTGAGTGTGCGATAGGGAATTTAGGGTTAGGGAGTGGGTAAGGTGAGTGTGCGATAGTTAGGGACCTTAGGGTTAGGGAGCGGGTAAGGTGAGTGTGTGTAGTTACGGACCTTAAGGTTAGGTTAAGGTAAGTGGATAGCTAATAGTGTATGTATGGTTTAGTGTAGGGTTTTGTGAAGTGTATGTGTGTGGATTATTTATTTTGGTGTGCTTGTGTTGTGTGTATGTTTGTCGGAACAGCAAAAGTTTTCCCTGGGAAAAAATTTGCTTTTCTGACTGTTCGAGTTTATGGTCTTTCGATCAAATGGGTTCGATATTATAACATTCAAAGTTTTCAGATTTCGATGTTATAATATAAACCCGATAAATGAGCATAAGAGAGAGTAGTTATCCAGGTGGAGAACAAGGACAAAGCCAGTTGCTTTTTAGATGTTCCTTTGTTTTGTTTTTTTTAATGAGTAGTAGCAAGGGGTGCATTGTATGCTTAGGGGAAGAGCATTCCAGGACTTACTTTGTTTGAGTAGAGAGAGTCACCATGGTAGGTATGTAACTGTGTTATTCTGAGCAATGACCTATTGAAAGATCTAAGGGACCGGATCTGCTTGTTTACCTGTTGTTGGAGTAAGGTTGAAATTGCAAGGCAGCTATGAGGATTGTGTGTGATTTTTGTGGGCTAGGGTTAGTTGGTTTAAGGTTAACAGGTTAGGGAGTTCTAGCCAGTTGAGTTGAAGAGCGGTGCAGCGATGGGTTTTATGAGGGTGGTCTGTGGCAAACTTTACAATTTTGTTATAGCAGGATTCAAGGTTGTGTAGGTCTGTCTTACATAAACTGGTAAAGATATGTGAGGAGTAGAGCAGTGTAGAGACTAGTGATCTAGCAGTGGCTAGTCTGGCTTGGGATATTGGGTATAGTGTGGCCTTGTAGAGAGCACCAAGCTTGGAGTTGACGTTTTGATAGGTTGAGAAATGTGAATATCAAATTTGAGATTGTCATCTATTGTGATACCTAGGAATTTGTTGCCTCAGTTATGGTACCATTTGTGGAGTGAATATAGAGGGGTGGGTAGTTTGATTTGGTAATTTTGTTTGAGAAGATTATTAATTTTGTCTTATTAGGATTTAGAATGAGTTGGTGGTTTGTTAAGAATGATTATACTTCTAGAAATGCTTTCTGCATTTTTTTCCTTTTAGCTCTTGTGGGAAAGGGGCAGAGCAGATAAGGAAAGTATCAGCGTACTGTATGGCAGAGGCTAGATAAGTTGCTGTATTAAAGTTATTAGTAAATATGATAAAGACAAGGGGGCCAAGTATAGATCCTGGGGGTACACCAGTGGTCACTGGTAGTAAAAGGAAGAGTTTGTTTTCCAATTTAGTAGCCAGTTGAAGGTTAGATAGATAACTGCGAAACCAAGGCAGGGATGCTGGACTGAGGTTGTATGTAGTGAGTATGTTTAGTAGTAGTTGGTGGGAAATGGTGTCAAAGGCTTTTGACATGTCCTGGAAAATTGCAGATGCTAGTTGTCCATTGTTCGTTAGGTGGTGAATGGTATTAGTGAAGGATAATCAGGCTGTGCTAGTACTATACTTGGGTCTAAAACTGTGTTGGGAGTCTGATAGAAGGTTGGTGGTGGTCAGGTGGTTTAGGAGTTGAAGCTGAATGCATTTTTCTAGGATTTTGGCTAAGGGTGGGAGGATAGCTATGAGGCAGTAGTTTGAGAGTTCTCTGGAGGGGCCACTGTGGTGGGAGGAGGATGATCTGAGCAGTTTTCCAGAGGAGGGGCACATATTATTCAGGGATAGAACGATTAATATAGAGATAGAATAGGCAATGGATGGGGCAGCAATTTTTAGGAATTCATTAGGAAGCTGGTTGACCGCTAGGCAGCAAGGTTTTAGTTTGCTTAGTAGCTTTATAATGTAGGAAGCTTGAATCGGTTTAAAGGATAGGGAGTTAGTGGAACTAGAGCATAGTGAGGGGGGAGTATAAAGGGCAGTTGTTTATTGTTGGCAAGCAGGGAGGAGATAGAGTTAATGAAATGTGAGTTAAATTGCAAGGCTAAGGGTGTTGGGGGTATTGGTTGTAGAAGAAGGTGGTTGGTGGAGTTACCAGGGTTGAGAAGGTTTACTGTTTGCCAAAATTTTTGTGGGTTGTGAAGGAACTTTTATTGAGAGGTTTGGAAGTAGTGCTTTTTAATTTTTTTAATTTGTTAATTTTTTCTTACTCTGGTTTCTTAATTGCTGATAAGAGGTGAGGTTGGATTTGTCTTTGGTGGACAGATATAGAGACTTGGCTCTGTCTCTTGGTTTAATTAGTTGTTTTACCTCATGGGAAAGCCATGGTAATTGCTTTGCTTTGGAGCGTATTTTTCTGGTCGGGGCTAAGCTATTTAGGATTTCAAGTAATTTGTTAAAGAATTCAACTGCAAGGTCCAGGTTTAGGTTTTTTAATGGGGACCAATTGTAGCGTTTAAGTAATAGATTGAATAACTTTGGTGGGAAATGTTTCTTACTGCAGATGATTCTGAACGAATTGTAAACTTGTGTGTGAATTCTTTTTCTGACTAGAAATATGGGGGTATGGACAATAAGATCGATAGGAAGGCAGCCGGCTTGGTCATGTAGGTTTTTTTTGTTTAATATCCAATCCAGTAGTGACTCTTTTTTAGAGTGTTTGCTGGTGCGTGTGGGACAATTTATAAGCTGTGAAAATTTGTGTAGATTAATAAAGTTAGTAGGACAGGTTGAAGAGCAAGTGAGTCAGTTGAGATTAAAGTCGCCTAGGATGATGTTTTTTTGATTGAATGAGTGGGCAGACCATGAGAGGAGAAGTTCTGTGCTGGGGAGGTTGTTTCCAGGGGGCAGATATGCGGCAATGATGATTATGGTTTTATGTGGATTTATTAGAAGGCGGGTGATGAGACTTTCTGACTTGGGGATGTCAGGAAGAGTACAGTTTAGTTCTTATTGGGTCTTTGACCATGATTACTATGCCACCACCTTTTTTGTTTAGCCTGTCTTGTCTCATAATGCTTCAGCTGCTGAAGGTAATTTCAGCGTCCTTGATGTGAGGTTTTAACCAGGTCTCTGTTATAACAGCTATGTCAGGAGAATAGGTATCGAGGATAGCATGAAATTCAGTAATTTTGTTTATTAATAGGTCAGATTTTGGAGGGCATTTGAATATAGGTATGTACATAAGAGTTTTGGACGTGAAGTGTAGTTGGAGGTGTGTTGTTGTTGGGACCTGGGTTGGGGTCGATGCACGCTAGTAGTTTGATATGTCTAAGGGAGTGTAGTAGTAGGTTTTTTAGTTTGGTGATAGCTTGATGGTATCTAAATGTGAGCAGTTCGGGGTATGATGTTTGGATATGTCTGAAAGAGTAAAGGAGAGAGTTGGAGGTATTGTACAGTTGTGAGCAGATGTGGGTATAACGCTTGGGAGGACGTTGTAGATCAGTAAGTGTTTGCGCTTTTGGGTATAGGTAATTGTTGTTGACATTGGAGGTCAGAGGTTTTATAGGCTAGGAATACAAGGCATGTTAGAGTAGTGTAGTAGAATATAGAGAAGTGTAGGTGCATATTTGATGGAATAGTTTTAAAGGGTGGTGATTGTTTAGATGGGTTATGTAGTTTGGGAGAAGTGGAAGTTGTAGATTATGTGTTAGAAATGAGGGGTGGGACTGGGAAGTAGTGGGAGTACTCGTAGGTGTGTATGGAGAGGTGGGAGGGGGTAGTTGGGAGTACTTGGTGTGGTGTGTTTGGCGGGTGGGGGGGTTGAGTTTTGTGCTGATAGGTGAGAGGAAGAAGTGGGTGTGGTGTGAGTAAGTATAAATATAATGAAAAATTTGTAATTTAAAAAAAAATGGGATGGGGCTAGCCTCATTTTCTGAGTTGTGGTTGAGACAGTAATACTTGAATGTCTGCAATAAAATCAAGTGACTGTTGCGCTGTAGAGACTGTAAAGAAGTTATTCATTAAACAAGCATTAGAAGCAGTCAGTCTTCTGGTGGAGCAAGCTTTGTCGTTCACTTCTGTTAATGGGAGATTATGTACTTGATGGCAAAAATAAAGTAAATGGCATTCTATTAGCAATGTGTATGCTTATCAGTTGCAATTCCCTTCCTTGGCACAAAACAGATGAGCAACTAGCCTATCTTCCTAAACTCAAACACACAATTCAAATTGTGTCTTAGCTGTTAGTACAGGTCAATGATGGAAAATGAGCCTTTTTTCCTAGATTTTACCACTATAAATAAAATAGTACTTTCCGTTACTTTATGAATATAATGATGTTCATCGTGTTACACTGCTGCAGTCATTACACTTGGGTTATCCTGCCATCAGGCGGTTCCCCAGTCGGCCTGAGTTCCAAAGTCTTGGTCCGGCGTCGGTTGCTGTTGCCTCCTCCTTGACGTCAGTGCGACAGGGGTATATAAGATGCAGCTGACGCCATTTTCTTCAGTCTTTCTTGCCACGTGGTGCCCGAAGCAAAAGCAGTTCGCAAGTGCCGTTCGGCCGTCTCCTGAGATTTTCATTCCAGATCCAGAACCAAAGTCTTCTACAAAGCTAAGTACCCCGTTGGGGAAACTTTTTCTTGCCTCAGACTGATGTTGTTAACTGTGTTTCTTGTGGGAAGCAAATACCTCATGAGGATTTCCATTCTACTGTATCCCATGCCTAGGCCCAGACCACAACATCACCGGTTGTTGGTTTTGTGCTAGGTTTAACAAGCACACTATTAAATGTCGGTTTGATTTTGCCCGACATTATTTTGGTAGAAAATTCAATTATACCATGCCGTCGGAACTTCTTACGACCGGAATACACAAAAAGCGCAAAGACAAGGATAGGCATCCGAGACCCAAAACTGACGACGAAGCCTCTTCTAGGCCAGTCGCCGGTTCTCCAGTTTTCAGCGAGGCGCCTTCGCAGCCCCTGATGACCGCTTCTGTAGAACCACAGGCTGCCTCTGACTCCCACATGGAGATGGCTGGGCCTTCAGACGCACAAGTTATTCAGCCTACCGAGACTAACCTTTCAGAGGGATCCGGAGTAGCTGAGCAACCCACAGCTTCAGAGGGTGTCTTCAGACCTACTCAGTTAAGCATTAAACCCTCAGCTAAGTCTAAGCCTCCTTTAAAATCAAAGAAACAAATAGAGAATTCTCCAGGACGGGCCTCCATGCCTAAGAAACAAATGCTCAAAATGGCCGAAGACCTAATCACTCTGATCAGGGGGTCCCACTCCCCTCCTGATAAAAGACCTAGACAGGATGCAGACTATGACTCATCCGACCGGGTGTCCATCTCTTCTGATTCATCCTCAGACCTAGGATACTCTTTACCCCCTTATGAGGATTCTGATACTGAGGAATCAATTCCATCAGCCTCACCACCTGAGGACTACTCCTTTGGGGAAACGCTACATATCATGAGGGAGCATTTCCACTGGGAAGGCCAGGATTACTCAGAATCCAAGAAAAGGCTCAGAGACTTCCTGTTATTACCTCAACACAGACCTCTTGCTGTTCCGCCAGTGTTAGATATTGTGGATGATGTGTATACTGAATCCATTAAATCCTGATTCCTTACCTCCAGCCCCTGTTAAACCTGACAGATACTACAGAGTCCCTGACTCACATAAATTTCTATATAAAAGCTCTGTAGCTGACCCTGAAACTATTTCTCAGGGACCCAAAGGAGTTAAGGCCTCTTCAGCCGAGAATCCAGTTCCCTCTGACAGATTCCAGAGCATTAGACAGATTGGGAAAAAAAGTATATACGTCTGCAACTTTAGCAGTGAGAGCCTTAAATTGCCAGTTTCACATGCTAAAATATCAGCAATTTTTACTCTCTCAGTTAAAACAAAAAATGCTTCCAGAATCAGATCCTCCTAATTTTAAAGAAATGCAGGATTTATTGCATGCAGCTGAACAAGTGGGAAAGCATACATTGCAATGTGGTTTTGATTCTCTAGAGGCCTCCTGCAGAGCAGCAGTTACAGGCTCTGTCATTAGAAGACATGCTACGTTACCAGATCATGTTAAAGCAAAATTATTGGATGCACCTTTGCAGCAGGATGTGTTATTTGGAGTTAAGGCAGAAGAGGTATTAAAGAAAATGGAGGATAAGGCAAAATCTATGCAAACGGTGAAGGATTTCTTACTGGTTCAGCCTCCTAGATTTAGCAGAAACTGGCCAACTAAGAATTGGTCCTTTCCAATTACAGACAGACCTCAAAGGGGAAGATACAGACGTCCAAGAGGTAGAGGTCAAACACAAGGTCCTTACAGGCCTCGACAATGGGTTGAATCAGGCCAGAAAGAAGGGGAAGACAGGCCCCAACCATATAAAAAGTAGCTCCAATGACTTCCCACTACAGCTGCCAAACAAATCCCTCTTGGCAGCCCCCTTGGGAGGAAAACTGGCACTCTTCTACCACAATTGGCAAATGATCACCAAAGACAAATGGGTTCTCAACATTGTATTTCAAGGTTACAGGTTCCACTTTCACACTCTGCCAAGGTTAAAAGGAATGCCAAATCTGCCACCAAATCAATGGGCAGAGGCTCAAAATCAAATTACAGCACTCATGGATATGAGAGCTATTCAAAAGGTACCATCACAGGAGCAAGAACAAGGATTTTACTCCAGACTCTTTCTGGTACCCAGAAAGGACAAAGCCTGGAGACCCATTCTGGATCTTTCATCTGTAAACACTTACCTGGATGTTCCAAAATTCAAAATGTTGACACTACAGCAGCTTTTTCCCATGCTGGGCAAGAAAGCTTGGCTTGTGACTTTGGACCTCAAGGAGGCATACCTGCATGTCCCTACCAGACAAAACTGCAGAAGATACTTCAGATTCATAGCTGGTTCAATGCACTACCAATTCTCTGCACTGCCCTTTGGCTTATCTACTGTGCCCAGGGTCTTCACAAAGTGCCTGGCACCAGTAATTGCACTTTGCAGACAGGAATTCAAATTTATCCGTACCTGGACGACTGCCTGATTCAAGCAGAGAGCAAGGACATTCTTCTAAAGCATCTGGCATTTGTAAAACAGTTATTAAGTTGCCTAGGGTACATAGTAAACGAAAAGAAATCAAAACTAGTGCCCTCACAAGAGATTATATTCCTGGGTGCCAGCTTGAACACAACGGCCCAGATAGCTTATCTCACACCAGACAAGCAAGGACAACTAACTCAATACTTTCAATTAATGGCAACAAAGACCCAACTCCCTGCAAGAAAAATTCTGCAGGCCTTGGGTTACATGGCATCCTGCATACTACAATTCCATATGCCAGACTGCAAATGAGGAAACTACAATGGTACCTAAAGAATGTATGGTCTCAACACTGTCAAAGTTTGGAAACAGTTATACCACTAATCCCTTGCATTCAACAGGAGTTTCAATGGTGGGCTCAAGCTTGTCACCTCAACAAGCGACAGCCTTTTACTCAACCCACAGCCAGGCAAACACTGACAACAGATGCATCGGATTACGCCTGGGGAGCACACATGACAGGCAAATGTATTCAGGGCACGTGGCCCGCAGAACAAAGGCATCTTCACATTAATCAAAAGAGATGCTAGCTGTACAAAATGCCCTTATAGCTTTCAAGGACCTGCTGCATCCAGGACAACTACTGCTAAAGACAGACAACACCACAGTTATGTGGTACATAAACAAGCAAGGGGGCACTTGCTCCTACCCCCTATACAGACAAGCCATGACCTTGTGGAACACAGCTATAAACCGTCAAGTTTCCTGCCAGGAGAGAAAAACACACTGGCAGACGACTTAAGCAGAAACGTCATGGATCCCCATGAATGGGAATTGAATCCACAAATATTCAGAATGATAACACAGAAATGGTGGAGCCCGGACATAGATCTGTTTGCATCCCCAATAAACTGCCAGCTACAAAAATTCTGCACAAGGAGTTACCATCCACAAGCATGGAAAGTGGATGCCCTCTCATTCAGCTGGGAGAACCTACAAGTATACACTTTCCCACCACTACCTCTCCTGCCAAAGGTACTCATAAAAGCCAGGCAAGAAGAGCCAAAGATGATCCTGATTGCACCAGACTGGCCACGCCAGCACTGGTACCCAATCCTAAGGGGCTTAGCACAAGAACCACCCTGGATTTTGCCTCAAATCCCACATCTGCTGACTCAGCACAACAATCAAATACTACACAGCCAGCTAAAGACCTTAAACCTAGCTGCTTGGAAGATTCCTTAGTCAAGCAAGCAATGCCTCTCTCCAAAGCTGTAATGGATGCCATTCTGGAGGCCAGAAGACCTAGTACCAGGAAAGCCTATTCGGATAAATGGAAGAGATTCTGTGCCTGGAACCAAGCTCACAGCCTTGACCCTCTTGTCCCAAACATTCCTCAGGTACTACAATACTTAACTGAGATGTTGGACAAAGGCCTCTCCTCATCCATCAAGATCCACGCCTCTGCCATCTCTGCTCATTACAACACGGATCCACCAATTTTCTCTAATCCTCTGTTAAAACATTATCTCAGAGGGGCCAAAAACATAAGACCGCCCCGTAGAGCACCTACTCCAACTTGGGACCTCAACTTTGTTTTGGAAAAACTAACCTTACCTCCTTTTGAGCCAGCTACCACAGCAGAATTAAAATATATCTCTTGGAAAACTGCTCTGCTCCTGGCAATAACATCAGCACGAAGAGTTTCAGAATTACAGGCACTGATGTCAGTGGAACCCTTCCTAATTTTCCACCAGGACAGGGTGTCTTTATGAACTAACCCTACGTTTATGCCAAAGGTGGTATCCGGTGTGGCTCTAAACCAAACTATTCACCTGCCAACTTTTTATCCTAAACCACAGAATACAGGGGAGAGACTACTGCACTCTTTGGACATTCACAGGCAGTTACGCTTCTACTTGGACAAAACCAAAGCTTTCAGAAAATCAATTATTGGTAGCATATGCTGCAGGAGCACAGGGGAAAAGCCATTTTAAAACAGACTATTTCAAAATGGGATAGGACATTGTATACGTTTCTGCTACACATACCATGGAAAACCTGTACCTAGCAGCATTAGATCTCACTCCACCAGGGCAACCGCCACTTCATCTGCCTGCCTCAGGGGAGTACCTACCAAGGATATTTTGGAAGCAGCAACTTGGAGTTCTGTACATACCTTCACCAAGCACTACCATCTGCCTCTATACTCTAAATCCAGAGCTGGCTTTGCCACTGCAGTGCTGCAGGGCCTTATAGCCACCCCTAATGCCTTATAGAACCAGACACCCTACCTCAGCTTTGGGATTCTACCCAAGTGTAATGACTGCAGCAGTGTAACACGATGAACATAGTACAGTTTTGTACCTACCATAAATGTAGATGTTCAAGTGTATATACTGCTGCAGTCCAGGTTACCCTCCCTCCTTCCCCTCTTACTGGCTGGTACGTACCTATGTCTTCTACCCTTACTACCTATGCGGAGTATTTGCTGGTAGCTGTAAATTGTTTTTTTGCTTTTCTTATGTATGTTTTATTAGCAATTGGAATTACCTACCTATTTAGAGGTACTGACATCTGGAGCAAGAAAAACTGAAGAAAATGGCGTCGGCTCCATCTTATATACCCCTGTCGCACTGACTTCAGGGAGGAGGCGACAGCAACCGACGCCAGACCAAGACTTTGGAACTCAGGCCGACTGGGGAACCGCCTGACGGCAGGATAACCCAAGTGTAATGACTGCAGCAGTGTATACACTCGAACATCTACATTTATGGTAGATACAAAACTCTACTTTCTCTATGGCTAAAATCCTAATATCTCCTTACTTCTCAATACCCCCCATTTCAACTTCATACCTTAACACTTTGGTTTATGATTATCTGCTTGAGTTTATGTACATGGGCCTTAACAGTGTAGCTTTGAAGTATCCCTTCACCATAGCTGTCAACCTTCTATCTCCAAAATGCGAAGCACTACTTCTCATAATGTGGAACAAATGGTCAAAATGTAGAATGCATGCTAACAACTTCAACTAGAAAGCTCATAGGATGGTTAAAATATTCTGGTTTTATTTATAAAAAAGATATTTTAATTAATTAATATAATTCAGTCCTATTTACCATGGATATCAGGTAAAAATATTCCCAACACTGAAAGATGACAGATCCTTTCAGCATGGAATTTCAAAGAACGTGAACTTTTTAAGACTCCAAATGAGGTATGTTTCTTGTAATGATGTACACTTGACAGGTATGCCAGCCTGATTGCAGTAAGTGTTCTAAGACAGTGTGGTAACAACTGCTGTATGCTTACTAACTTTTCAGTAATTTTACCAGTTGATAGTATATAATGTGTAAGAGATGTAAATGTGCAAGGAATATGGAAGTCAACCTTTCACATCAGCCAACTGTTGATAAGCATCATATACCTACACCACCACATCAGTCACAGCGCACAACTAGGCCTTTAACTTATGCAGAGGCTGTAAAGAAGAAAAATGTCAAAGCCTCCTAGAAAACACAGTAAAATATCTTAGCCTTCACCACACTAGGCAACACCTACTTCTACACTCCCACATACTGTAACTACACACAGATCACCCAAGAGTCACCAGGAAAGCAAACCTAACCCCATAAGGCCTATTAAGTCTGGTGCCACAAAGGCAGATGTCTTAGTTGTAAGTGATTCTATAGTTAAGTATACAGACTTCACACTCACCAAACGGGATAAGAGCAGAGTAGTACGAGAATCCATAATGTCACAAGGGCCCTAAGGTCCCTTGTGTTGTAGTGGTGACCCATGTGGGAGTGAATGACCTGAGGCACTTCACCCAGATGGACTTGCAAAGAGAGACATGAAGAACTTGTTACTCATGTATTAGAGAAAGGAAAGGGACTGGTTGTGTATAGTATCTTGCCTTCATCAAGAAAGATGCCCAGATACAATGACAAGATAATTGGCTTTAACAGTTGGCTCGGTAGTTGGTGTCATTCTAAAGGGATCCAGTATGTGTCAGCCTGGGATAAAATGGCAGATAACATTTCCTGTTTAACCAGAGATCAATTGCACCTGTCATACCATGGCTTCAACATTCTGGCATAAGCCTTTGCTACCCCATAGTACCTTTTAGGCAGAGTTCTCCCTAATGAATATTCCTACATAGCAAATCAAACCCAAATTTAGATCTTGTCATGGTTGCACTTCACAGTGCTAGAAGTCTATGCAGACAGATGCTAGAACTTGAGGTCCTCCTGCAACTCAAACACATCTACATAGTTACTTCAGACCTGGTTTCATTTGAATGACAGCACTAGCTGTATACCAGAGTTTAGTATTTGTCATACCTTCAGTGTTTTGAGTAAATTTGGGGCCGCTTCTGTGTTTGTGAGAAACACCATCATGGTACAACACATTACCCACAAAGTTAATTTGAAGCTCCTGGAGATCCAAATAGTCATCCACAAGTTCGGCTATTACATCATTTCTAGCTGCGGATCCCCATGAATATCCACCAAAGACCATGGAATTTCCCTTAATACCATTGAAGGGTTAAATATCAAACCAGATACCTTTTTGCTATGGAACTTCCAAGTACCAAGTATTGATTGGCACACACTCACATCTAAAAATGGATATGCTCAGGATTTCTAGACTTTTGCAATTTGCTGCAGTGTATTGGTATTAAAAAAAATTCCGATATCCTTAACCTGGTCATTAACAACCTAGTCCCCCCACCTGTATGCCACCATGCATTTCCACATCCCTAACTAAATCTGAGTACAAATCATTTATCTTCTGTGTCAGGCTTAATGGTACTACTCTACCACCAAAAGAAACCCATCTTTAGGGACTGCTCCAGGGCAGACTTTCTTCAGCAAAATTCCCAACAATCCCCTTAAAATGGACCTGCCTGTGAGGGCTGCCACAGTCAGATCCAGTTTTTAACAGCATCTGCTAAACAACTGCATAACAAATTATGTACCTGGCTGTGCTAAACATAATAGTAAATTCAGTAATAAATCTCTGTGGTAGAACTCCCATATTAATAAACTGTGTAACAAAAGGTGGAAAATAATGAAAGGTTGTAAGAAACCATCATACCCCTACCTCATGACCACACTGAAACATACAAGCAAGCAACTTAAAAGTACAATTAGGAAATGTAAAGCAGATAATGAACTTAAGGTCAATATAGATACCAAAGGAAACAACAGATCTATCTTCAATTATGTCAGAAAAGTGAGTAAAAATGTTCAACAGTGCGTTGAGCTTATCCATAATAATGTCATTTATTCTGATTCCAAGGATATAGCCAACATATTGGTAGACAAAGGTAATGCACAAACTGCACACTATAGCTTAAAATTTAGTTTCCACAATAATAACCTTGAAACAAGTCGTAGAATCCCTGTTGAATACTAAAATGATGTCCATGGGAGCAGGTAACATACCTAGCAGCATTCTCATCATTGCCAGCTGTGCACTGTCTGAGCTTCTACTTAAGCTGTTCAGCCACTGCCTATCTACAGGGTTTGTCCTGTATCCATGGAGAACAGCCACTGTGACTGTTCTACAAAAGTGTGGCCCCTCTGAAGACTCAGGTAATTATAGACCCATAATCCTCATCAGCTGTATATGCAAAACTATGGAATACATCATAGCAAAACTCATTTATACAGATGTAATCAACTTAACTGATCTAGACCTCTCTGAGTTTGGTTTTGAGCAGGGCAGATTATGTCTCCTGAACCCAGAAACTTCTTTGGAAGGTTTCAGAGGCTGTGGAACAGTGGTCATTCTGTGCGTGCTGCGTATCTTGACCTGGCCATGGCTTTTGACAGCTATCCCCCGTGCTAGTATTATTGAAAAGTTAGACAAAGTTAATGTAAATCTCTGTGGTGTTTGTTGTTTATTATTGCAGACATCCAAGCCAACATTCCTGAAATATGGTTGACCAAATTTGCTAATGACTGCAAATTGGGTACTGTTATCTGCTCGTCCACTGATACTGAACTGCTCCAAAAAGGTCTAGAATATGAGCATACCTGGTGTACTGAAAATAGTCTCTAGCTAAAAAAAAAAAAAAAAAAAAAAAAAGTGCAACGTAATAACATTGCATTGTCAGTGATGCAATGGTAGCGCACTCACCTTTGTTGGTGCAGAAGACTGTAGGTTCTATTTCCACACCAGGGAGATCGATTGTTGATACTGCACTCATGAATATGTCATCCTTTGGATGAGATGTTAAACTGAGGCCCCATCTGCCTGAGTTGATGGTAGATCTGGTGGGTATAAAGGATTCCATGGCACTTCCCAAAATTAGTAGGGGGGTCCTTTATTAAATATATTAGTTATGTAATTTGCATCATTTACACATGTATTCTTCACATACATTATACTGTATTTACAAATACATATAATTATTTACATTTTCTACATTTTTTACAGTTTTTCATTCTTTTAAACATTTTTATCAATATCTTTTGCATAACTATTTATACAAATATATACATGAGAGACCCCACTCTTTTCTCCCCACAAGCAAAATCTTATCTTTTTTAATATCAGCCATTATCCACTTTCCATTATACTTCATCTTATTCATTCTTTCATTCCATATAGTCCAGATTTTTATAAAACAGCTTCCTACCAAGTTTTGTTGCAAATTCCTTACTCTTATTACTGTAATAACCAAATTCTATCATATCCATATTGAGTCTTCCTATTTTCATAGTACACTCCCAAGTAATTTTCTTCACATAACGTATCCCATAATTTCTTTACCCTTTGTCATTGCAAAAACAAAATGTTCTGTTTTAGTCTCACCACAATAATGACAAATTATTTCTTCTATTTTTTGTATGGCATATTAGCTTTTACCGGCAATTTACTTACAGTCTCCAAAATTGTCTATATTCAACATACTTTTTTACACCATTCTGTTCTGTTTTTTTTTAAATTCCTTTATCTTTTTACCCTATTGTTTTCCATGGATCAGTACAATAATATGCACTCATTGTATTCATATACCATATTTTCCAATTTTCTTCCACTTCTCTTATTTTTAAATTCCACAATATATTTTTCTTTTGATATGTTATTTCTCCATTCATTTATTTTCTTATTCTTTTATATTTGCTCAACAAACTCCATATAACTGTATATTATTCTGTCATAATTACACTTATTAGATAACCATTTTCTTTTAACCCACTTTATTACCCTGTATAAATTCAGTGATGCTACGTACACCACTGGATTTATCAGTTGCAATTCTCCTTCCTCTTTAACGTATAACCTCTAGAGTGGAGCAGCTGGGTAACCCCTCAGGGTTGCTGCGCGGGCCGATCCGAGGTTCAACCTGGAGCCCCACATAAAGGAGAAAACAGTTGTTAAAATTTATTTTTCTTCCTTTACTGGAATCATATATATGTTTGCTAAGTATGCTATTTTCCAACAACAGAGTTTATTAAGTACGCCTTTTTTTATAAGATATCTTGTACATCTTCCAAAATAGTCACATATTTCTCAGTTTTGACTTTTGTCTCTTCCCATTGTTTATTCTTTACCATGCCATCTCCAAATGCTATTCCTAATAATGTTCTTTCATGTTAAAATGAATGTCCTCTGTCTTACCGTCTACTCTAATTCTTTGTTTTTATCTATATTTATAGTCTTTCCTGTACACTTCAACTGTCCATTAAGTCTCTTAATCACTTCTGTGACACCAGGGGAAATACTGCCAGTCCAGCTATCTGGAAATTTGTAAATAATTATGTCACTTGAAAATATTAATATGATTTATATAGAAATGTGATACTGCCAGCCCAGCTATCTGGAACTTTATAAGTAATCATATGTCATTTGTGAATAGTAATATAATTCATATGCTAGTCTTACAAATGTAAGAACTGTATGTTATATGTAAATTAAACTACTGGTGCAGAAGTGTGTGTAAAGTACTAAGCTAAAATGTAACCACAGTGTACCCTACTGGAAAAGAACAGAAATGTATATAAACTATATACCTTTGCAAATGTATCCTTTAATAGTAGAAGCTGGAACATACACAGTTAACTTGAAAATCTTCACAAGAAAATAAGTGGGCATTGTTTTACAGTTGTGTTATCTCAGTTTCAGTGCAGCAAGCAAACACAATGTCTAAGAGCTAGAGGTTTTCCTATTGTCTTGAAACAGAAATAATTACTAGGTTTCAAACGTAAAAGTGTTTAATTGTTTTACGACTTCCAGTTCTGAGCAAACATCTGAGCGAGATGTTTTTTCACAGAGAAATGTTAAATTTTAAGTTTCTGTTAGCCAGGGAACTGAAGGTAGGTGACAGAGTGATGTCATCCAGGCTGTCTCTGAGACTGTGCATTTTGTATCTTGTCTTGGACCTAGCAAGAACATTCACTTATCTGCATTTGCCTTGCTCTGTAAGTAAGTTACTTAGGACATAGTATGTTTTAGATATAGTTAGGAATATATAGTAAAGATTAGTTTAGATGTTTTCTGTATTTATTTGAGATTGTCCTGCAATATTGTTTTAAAGTAATTCATTTGATTCTGAACTCTGCATTTAGTGTGTTGTTTGAGTACTGTCTTGTTCTTTTATTTATTATTAAATATATTTAAACCTTTTAATATATTTAAACCTTTTAATTGTGGCTGGCTTGTTTAGAGATATTTAAGCTCTTACAGTACTTGCATATGTATTTGGTGACACTGTATAGGCCACTCTAATAGCCTTGCTCTTGGTCACACTTACCATTTGGATAATAGTAACATTACGCAGTAGGATTGGCCACCAATTGTAAGGGTCTTTAAGTAACTGATAAGTAGGGGTTGGTGGCAGTGATAAGTAGCTTATAGTCTGGGCAGAAGGAGGCATAGCTAGTAAGCCTATGCCAGCCTTCCCCAGGTGTGTGTGTGTATGTGTGTGTGTGTGTGTGTGTGTGTGTCAGCGCCAGCTAGATGGGCAGGGACACAAAGCACTGGTTGGACAGAGAGAGTGCTGGAGGTCTTGGCTTGACCCCTGAGCTGAGATCTTAACCCTATAGCTGTGCCAGTGGGGAGTCTTATTGGGGGATCTGGAGAATGAGGGAGAAACCATCCCCCAGGCTGACTATGATCTCTATGTGCTGTTAAGGGAAATTGTACTTTACTGTGTGTGTACTTGTAATCCTTCCAGTGTGTACATCCCTCACTGGCGCTAGTGGTGAGGATTGAGGCTCCTTGATTACCGGGCCAGTGCAGGGACGTCACAGCTTCTTCCATCCCTTGTCTATTCTTTACTACTATTGTTATATCATCTGCTAAGTAAGCATTACTGGTATCCTTATACCGTATATAGTCTTATATTCTAATTCTTTCAATGCTTTATTTGTTTTACTATTTTATTCATAACTAACAGAAATAAAGTATTGCTTGTAGGACATTTTTGCTTTATCCCACTTTTTATATCTATTTCTTGACATTACCTTCATTCAGTACAATTTTTACTTTATTGTTTTTGTATACTATCTTAAAAATCTTAAGTTTCTCTCTTGATATTTCTTCATTATTTCCAATATGTCATGCTCTATCTTATCAAGTGCTTTATTTAGGTCACCTACTATAATTTTTGCTTCTGCTTTTTTATAATAAATATGTGCAATTTCTCTTATCATTAATAATTCTTGAATTCCTTTCTCTTTCCTTCCAAATATAGTGTCTTATAATATATCAACTTTCTTATCCAATCTTATTTGCAATATTTTCATAAATATTTTACAATCTGAGTTGTGCTATTGGCCTTTAATTTCTTATATTATCTTTAATCCATTTCTTCCGTATACATTTCATCTCTCCAATACACATCTTCTCTTGACTAAATCCTTTTTCCAACACTTGTACAAATACTTCTTTTTGGGAATCATTCATATCTTTATGCATATGATATTCTACCCCATCTGAACCAATTGTTGATTCTGAATTTACCATTCTTAATGCATTTTTCAATTATTCCATTGTAAATGCTTTTTCTATTTCTGTATTATCTTGTTCTGCTAATTTTTTAACCTTCTACATATATATTTGATCTGTCTTTTTTTTTATATATACTGTTTTACTACCTTCATTATTTCTTGTTGACTCCTTACTTCTCTCCTTTCTTATTTTAACTCTTATTACCATTTTTTTTTCTTTATGGTGCCACTTCTTCCTTCTTCCATTGTAAGGCTTATCTTTGTTTATATAAATGTTATTTAATCTGTTATTGAATTAACTTTTATATTTCTTTAGTGTCTGTTATAAAATTCTTTCTTATTACTTATCTTCTCCATCACATTTTTACTTGCTTTTTTATATTTTTCCCCATTCTCTCTTACTTTTTGCCATTGTATACAAAATGTTTATATTTGTTTTTAAAACTTAGCCACCATGCTGTACATGTAAGATTAAAAAAAATCTCATTTCTACATGATCTGTCCACAGCTGATTAATAATTTATCTCCCTTCTTTATTTGTTTTTTACTCCCTATACCTTTTCCAATTTTTATATGATTCTTTTTCTTGAATTTCTATCCAAATTGCTAAATGTTCAGAAAATCCTTTTATTTTTATGCCTTATTTTATGATACTTAAGTTTTTAAAGTTCTGACTTTAATTCTTTCACAGGTCCATAACTTTTTATTCCATACATACAACTTTCTGTTTTTTGTTACTTCTACTAATGTTTTTATATCCCCTCTCTCTTTTTTTATGTCACAGTTCATATCACCTACCATTATGTCCATAATGACACTTGCATATTAAAAAAAAGTTTAACATTTCTTCTGTTGCTTTCATTAGAACACATGCATATATAGCACTACTTCTATGCACCTGTCCTTTCCATCTTACATTTGCAAATGTTCTCCTCATTACCACTAATATAAAATCCAACACTTTGACTGATGACTTGCATAATACTGCTAAACTTGAACAAGTTTCTAGAACTATACTGCAGATGATTTCAACACCCCCATAACCTTTCAGTTTGTAGTCTCTCATCTTCTGGCAATATTCTTATGGCTTCTAATATGATTATATCCGTATATAATTTAGCACCTATTCTGTTCTTTATATTTTTAATGCTATCAATATTTACAGCTAATATTTTCAATGATACATTGTTATATTATTTACACACACTGCAAAAAACACTACCCTTTACCTTTCTCTTTTTTTTTTTATGCTCACCCCTTGAAATTTTCATCTGATGTTGTTAATCTTCATTCAGTCCTTACTGATGGGTGTTGGTTCCTTCCTCGGAACTGAATCACCCTTTATAACAAGCTCGCACCAGCCAAACAAAACTCTCGAGCTAAGCTTACCCATAGTGCTCCTCTCCCTATTACCTCAGATCTTGCTTGCCTCAAGCCAGCTCTCAGTTAAGTCATTAAGAATTCCTTACTTCTTAAACCTCTTTGATTTTTTTCTGGTTAAACTATAACAGTGTACATTTTTATTATTAGTCACTAGAGTTTGAGTGCCTCTTTCCTTTTTCTTACTAATTTTGGTACTCTTCGTACCATCGCTGGTACAGGCCTTTCCCTTCCTCCTCCTTTCTTACCCTCTGAGGGTAATTCTCAATACCATTGCTGGTATTCTCTTTCCTCTATCTTTCTTGGGTGCATCTGTCTGTTGTTAGAAATATCTACGTTTTATTTTTTATTCCCTTTTCTTGATTGTTTTGAGTGTGTGTTCATATATATGTTCAAAATAATTGTTTTAGAGTACACTGCTGTTTGAGAATCTTGTCCCACTATGCCTGATAAAAACAGAACAACGGGGTTCAAACAGAGTGACCAGTGTTGTAGAAAAATGCCAAACCCGGACACCCATCTGTCATGTGTTTACTGCCTGGGTGTTCCGCATTTGTCTATTCAACCACCGTGAGACATATGTGAAGGCTTTAGCACCCACACTTTAAATGAGAGGAAAAATCAAATCTGAAGTAGTTAACTTAATTTGTTCATCAACCTGTGGGTATCGGATCTGAGCCGGCAGCTTTATTCAGCTAAGATCTGAGCTCCAAGCTCTTCCCTCTTACCCATAACCCCCTGCCATCCTTCTCTCTCCCCAGATCTCGTTTGCCGCAGCTTATTCAAGCACCTAGAATGAGTTCCAGGCGTAGGGTTTCGTGAGTTTTTGAAGAACATTTTCTCTGTTTTTTACCTAGTTTTTAGTTTAATTGTTAACGAGTGAGTGTTATTCCCTTTGGTAGTTGATTTAGCTAATTTTGGTTGCTAAACCTTGTGTTTTTTTCAGTTACTTTAGTCTCTCTCTTCCCATGTGTGTGAAGGTGTGTTTGGGTTAGGCCCTTTCTACAATTATGGCTGAGGCCCCTAAAACTTTCTTTTCTAAATGCACCAAGTGTGGCCATAAGCTATCCCCGGCGGATGGCCACACTCTGTGTGTTATCTGCCTTGGGGTTGATCATTTTTCAACCCCAGGGCTTTGAGGGATAGGAGGTCGAAGTTGATTCTGGCGGGACTTCTGCCCCCGGACTCGGCTTCGTCCTCTTCTCCCTCGGTGGCACCGGCTGCTACCGCAGCGGCGCCACCTTCCATCCCAGCTCCCCTGGCCGGGACTCACCCTCCCACCAAGGCTCAGGAGGAGAGGGAATCTAGGAGGGAGAGAAAAAAAGCACAGGCACCACAAGCGGCGAGCCGAAGCTTCCTCTTCGGCTCTGCCAGCGAAGCAGCTAGTCTCTCCTAGGGCCTCCGGGCCTTCTCCTTCCCGGCTCCATTCACCCATTTTTTCCCTGGGGACGGAGTAGTAGGAGACCCGGTCGCCTTCGAGGCGTCACTCTGGGCCTGCCTCGGTGGCCTGTCAAGATCAGCAAGAAGCTTGTCAGATGCAGATATGGACCAGATGATGCGTAGGTTTCTCCAGGCCCAACTGCAGATGGGAGTGATCCTGCCTCCCCCCCCCTCCGGGGGGGAGCTCGACCCCCTTTTTCGCCCCGATTGCTCCTTCTCCGACCCACTTCCAGGGTTTGGAGCCATCGGATCCAGGCAGCGTCAGAGCCGGGGGAGGATCGGCACCGATAGTACACCTTTCTTCGGCTCCGACCATACCCTCGAGGTTGTCTGGTCCCTTTTCGGATCCGAGCTCTCGGAGCTGTGAGCTGAGCTTTGGATCCAGAGGTGTTAGTGTGTCTTCGGCTCAGTCTCAGTCGGAGCACACTGGCCCTTCGGATCCGACTGCATCGGCCCCGGTCCACACCTCGGATCCAAAGGGGCTGCTCTCGGAGCTTAGAGAGAGCAGTTCTCCTTCGGCGTTCGATGTTGTGGAGAGGGTCTTGTCGAGGGACTCGAGGCCCCAGGCTCCTGCTGCGGTTCCACCCATCACTCCCTCTCAGACGGGCCTACCTTCCATCACCCGGCCCCAGGGACAGCCTGCGCCTATGTTCCAGATGGTTCCCTTAGAGGAACAGGATGTGGTTGGAGAGGCATCCTCGGACAGACCCCCCGAGGAGGTTCCTCACAAACGTAAGTGCAAGAGGAGGCACTTGGACTCACCTGAGTCCCTGACAGAGGACACAGACTTAGAGGAAGGGGAAGGTTCCCCAAGGTCACCCCCCGAGGACGTCTCCTTCGAAGACATTATGGAAATGCTTTGTATTAGAGAGGGGTGGTCAGCCCAAAAGCCTTCCTCCGATGAGTCTGTGTTTCTGGAGGCGTTTGATGCAGGCCCATCTACCTCTTGGGTGTCCCCTCCCGCCGATCCCCTGGTGGATCTGATCACTACCAGGGCATGGAAGGAACCGGACACTGTGAAGCCCATACCAAAGAGACCTGACAAAATTCTTAGTCCACCCACATATTGGACGGTTTGGAGTAAGGGTGCTCCAATAGATGCCATGTTGGTAGCGGCTGCCACCAAGAAGGAACTGGCCCAGGAGAGTTCCTCGGTCCATCCTCCGGACAAGGAGTCTTGGATGATGGACCGCATAGGGAAGCAGATGTTTGCTAAAGCCACCTTCTCTGTAAGGTCGCTGAACTACTTGACACATGTGATATGACTCCAGCGGGATCTTATCAAAGAATACGCAGGGTCGCCCCCAGAGTCCATGTCGGCCGAGGATAAGAAAGTATTCTCAGCCTGAATGGCCACTCTTAAGTCCATTTCAAACACATCTATGCGTCTCCATTCCCATGCCACGGAAGGAGCTGCTAGAGCTAGCGGAGCGGGCATTGTCTTACGGCAGCATGCTTGGCTCCGCCTCTGCGACTTTGCGGAACCCTTCAAGGCATCCTTCGCAAATGCCCCTTTTGATGGCTCTTCGCTGTTTGGCAAGACCGTCTGCGACACGCTGGTCCAGAGCGAGAAAGATGGGAAGACGTTGTCTGCCATCGGGATCCGCTTCTCGGCTCCCCAGAGGTCCTTCTCCAGGAACCAAAGGGGGCAAAAGAAGATGTGGTTCCGGAAATCTCAACAGTCCCGTTTCGCTCCGGATCCCTAGTCCTTCAGAGGCAGAAGAGTGCAGGCTGGACGCCGGCCCAGAGGCAGAGGGGGACCGAAGAATTTCGGGTCGAGAGAACCCTTTTCGGATCGGCCCGCGCAGCAACCCTGAGGGGTTACCCAGCTGCTCCACTCTAGAGGCAGTCAGGGGGCGCTTCTCGAGGCACCTAGCAGTTTGGGAGTCAATTACAACGGATCACTGGGTGCTTCGAATCATATCCAGAGGTTACACTATCCCTTTCCTGAATAGTCTTCTCAGACCCCAGAACCGCCCCGATGTCCCACCCAATCAGAGGGAGGCAGCAGCCACAGAAATAAAACAGCTGCTAGAAAAAAGTGCAATCCAGCCCGTCCCCCAAGACCAGTCCAGATCAGGCTTCTACTCCAGGTTCTTTTTGGTGCCAAAAAAGACGGGGGACTTAAGACCAATCCTCGACCTGTCCCTTCTGAACCTAGCGGTTGCCAAAGAAAAATTCCAGGTCGACACCATTCAGTCTATTCTCCCACTCCTACACGAGAACGACTGGATATGCTCTATAGACCTCAAGAATGCGTACTACCACATTTTGATGGACAGACGATCCAGGAGGTTTCCCCGCTTCTGGCTGGGAGCCAGTCACTATCAGTTCAGGGTCCTCCCCTTTGGTCTCACCACAGCCCCCAGGGTGTTCACCAAAGTGATGGCAGTTGTAGCGGCCCACCTGAGGCTTCAAGGAATGCAGGTCTTTCCGTACGTAGATGACTGGCTCCTCACCGTCCCCACCAGGCATCTACTCTGTTCAGCCAGGAATTACTTCCTTCACTTGGCCTCTCATCGGGGAATTTCAATCAATCTCAAGAAATCCTCCCTTCAGCCAACTCAGACCTTAGATTTCATAGGGGCCAGGCTAGATACAAACCTGTTGAGGACCTTCCTAACTCCAGACAGGCTTCGAACTCTGACATTCCATGTGATGGCTCTTTTACAATCCCCGGCCCCCCCAGCGGAATTGGTCCTGAGGGCACTAGGTTCCATGGCGGCTGCCATCAGTCTTTCACCATTGGCTCGTCTGAACATGAGGGTCCTGCAATGGACATTGCAGGTCCAATGGTCCATCCTGCCACATCCACTAAGTACGGCTATCCCCCTCAGCAATGCTTGCAAGAGGTCCCTTCTCTGGTGGATCCAATCCTCAGATCTCCGGGAAGGGCACCCCTTTTCGATGACCCCACCCCAAGCCACGGTGACCACGGACGCTTCTCGCCTCAGGTGGGGGGGGCATTGCATGGGCAGAACCGTCCAAGGCACGTGGACACACTCAGAGACCTTGTTGCACATCAGTGTCCTAGAGATGAGGGCGGTGCTTTTGGCATTGCAAGCACTCCAGGCCCTTCTTCCCTTAGGGTCAATTGCGATTCAATCAGACAACATGTCACTAGTCTGGTATATCAACAAACAGGGGGGAACCAGATCCTACCTGCTGTGTCGAGAGGCTATGAGAGTTTGGGAATGGGCGATCACCACCAACCGCTTTCTCATAGCAACGCACTTTCCGGGTCGATCCAACATTCTGGCAGACAAGCTGAGTCAAACCATCCTCTCACCTTACGAGTAGTCTCTGAACCCGAGAGTAGCGAAGCAAATCTTCCTCAAGTGGGGTCAAACTTGCTGCGATCTTTTCACGTCGCCTTCGAACGCAAAGTGCAGCGAGTACTTCGCTCTACTTCCCCCACCAGGGGAATCCCCCAGAGATGCTCTAGTCCATGCTTGGCCACCCGGTCTACTTTATGCTTATCCACCTCTTCCCCTCATGGTAAGATTCTTGCAGAAAGCTCGTCGGTTGAGGAGCAGAGTGATCCTCTTAGCTCCATTCTGGCCTTGTCAAACGTGGTTCCCTTGCCTATGGTCTCATCTGGTCAATCCTCCATGGATTCTGGATCCCACTCCGGATCTGATTTCTCACCCCCTGGAGTTGGCAACTCCAAACCTGGACAATCTCAAGCTCACAGCTTGGTTGATCCAGTTCCAATCATAGCTAGGACTCCCGGTATCTCCTCTCCCGTTAAAGCTATTCTAGTAGCCGCTCATAAACCTTCTACCAGAAAGGTCTATAAGAGCAAATGGAAACGTTTTTCGATCTGGGCGGAACATAGACATATGGATCCCTTTACAGCCCCAATACCAGCTGTATTAGAGTTTCTGTCGCACTTATTTGATCAAGGTGCCAGCTCCTCTACCGTCAAAGTCCAATTAGCAGCAATTTCACACATTCACGTGGGAAGTGATCTCGGTTCTTTAGCTTCCTCCAAGATCTGCAAGACCTTTGTAAAAGGTACTTTCCTATTAAGGCCTTCCGTGAAGGATGCAGTTTCTCCGTGGGATTTAACCCTTGTTCTTCAGGCTCTTACTGCCCCCCCCCCCTCTTTGAACCTGCAGCTTCGGTGGACATTAAATACTTATCTTGGAAGACGGCTTTTCTCATTGCCATCACTTCAGCTAGAAGGGTTTCAGAGCTTCAAGCCCTTTGCGCCAAACCCCCATATCTGGTCTTCCATAAAGATAGAGTTTCCCTCAGGACCAGTCCCTCCTTCTTACATAAAGTCACCTCTGAGTCCAACATTAATCAATCTATCAGGTTACCAGTGTTTTTCCCGAATTATCAAAACAAAGGTGAATACAAATTACACTCTTTAGATGTCCACAGACAATTGAGGTTCTATTTACACAGGACTGCTGGTCATAGAAAATCGGATCAACTCCTTGTATCCTTTGCTAAACCCTTTTTGGGCAAACCTGTGTCAAAAGCTACATTGTCCAGATGGATTTCACAATGTATACTTCTTGCATATAAGAGTTCTGGCCGACCAGAACCTGTCGGAGTTCATGCCCATTCCACTCGATCAATTTCAACTTCTGCTGCCTTTTGGTCAAGGGTGTCCTTGGATGATATTTGTTCTGCAGCCACTTGGGCTTCATCCCATACCTTTATTACACATTACAAGCTGGATTTAATTTCCAGAGGAAGGGCGTCCTTTGGCTCTGCAGTGCTCCGGAATATTCTTCCATGAGGACCTCCCAAGTTTAGGTAGCTGGGGACTCTGTCCCACAGGTTGATGAACAAATTAAGTTAACTACTTCAGATAAAGAAGTTATGTACTTACCATAACGTTCCATCTGAGTAGGTAACTTCATTTGTCAGCAGCCAACCCCCTAACCTGTAGTTCATCCCTTTTAGGACCTTAGGTTTTCTGTACCAGATGACATCCGGTTAGGATCTTTAGTTGATCCTGATTGTACTAGTTTATAAGGCTATGCAAACTCGATCTGAGGAGAGAGAAGGATGGCAGGGGGTTATGGGTAAGAGGGAGGAGCTTGGAGCTCAGATCTTAGCTGAATAAAGCTGCTGGCTCGGATCCAATTCGGATCCGATACCCACAGGTTGCTGACAAATGAAGTTACCTACTCAGTTGGAACGTTATGGTAAGTACATAACTTCTTTTTAATCCTTAAGGGTCGTCTTAAAACTCCTTTTTTTGGAGGTTATTTCTGGGTTGGATGGCTCACCTCCTCCTAAAAAGGAACATAAACAAAGGAGCCATTCCTTTCCTTCTTCCCCTCATAGTACTGACACGAAATCTACGGAACCAAAGACAAAAGTCACAAAACTGGCTCTGATGACCTCAGTCTCCTTTCATGGTTCCATTCTCTGTTTCAAGACCTCAACAACCCAGTACAGTACCATCCTCAGCAACATTGCCTCAAGCACCAACCATGGTACCGGTAATAACCACTGAACTGGACATGCCTTTATTTTCTGCTACAGCTCCGATCTCCCTTTCAGTACCAAAAATAGTACTCCCAACTCGAGTCACCCCCCCCCCCAATACATCTTACTGGTCTTGTGACCAAGGTGCTGAAAGATGAAACAGTCCCTCAGACCCAATATTCCTTCATGGCAGATCGCTTTTTTTGGGCAACAATGCAGCCCCTTGTTGGAGCTACCGGAGTCTCTGTCGGGGATATCAACCTATGCTTCGAGGAGCCTTTCGGAATTCGATGTGGTAAGACTTATGGATCAGCTCCTGGTGGCCAGAGGAATCGCAACCCCTTCCAAACCCTCCCTAAAGCCCAGAGCCAAGAGATTTTCTCCACAGACTCCAACATGCACTCCTCCTTCAACTTCCTTGGAGGTACTGAAGCCCCTGATATCAATGCTTATCCCGGTGCCAGTTTTTTTGGTTCCACTGGTAGACCTCACCTTGACTCCGGAGCATGCCCTTTTGCCATCGATTCACTCAGACCTGAGCCATTCTTGGGATCATGACTGGGCTGTCGGCACTGTGACCCCTAGTACAACGCATACTTTTTCTACAGCACCATCCACTATGGCTTTGGTTGTCTTGGCACCAGGTCCTCTTAGGGCTCTCTCCCTGGTGGGGGCTCGTCGGAGCAGGGTGTGACTCCTGTTCTGAGGTTGTTGTCCTCAGTTCCAGGCTCCAATCTCTCTTCGGGTGGGCCAGCTTACCAGGTGAGCCTCTGCAGGCACACAGCTGGTTCCCTCGGTGTCTGAGTACCATATGTATCCCCCCTCTGAACTGCAGCTGACACAGTCCACCACACTGGGATGTCGGGCACAAGAGCCTCAAGATAACCTACCACATGGCACCCTTTCTTTGGAGTCCTCTTCAGATGTCCCCACTGAGGAGGTACCACATAAGAGATGATGCAAGAGGAAGCACGTGAACTCTCCCGTGGAGTCCCTCACCAAAGATGCAGACTACGATGAAGGGGAGGGGTCCCCATGGTTGCCCCCTGAAGATGTCTCCTTCAGAGTCATACTGGAACTTTTAAAGCAGCGGGGAGGCTGGAAGCCCACCAGTCCCTCCTCTGAGGAGTCTGTTCTTGTAGGCTTTTTGTGCTCGACCCTCTACTTCTTGGGTTACCCTGCTTGCAGATGAACTAGTTCAGCTCATCGTGCAGCGCACCTGGAAGTGTCTTGACACCGGTGAACCAATCCTCCGGGGACCAGACAAAATTCTTTCTCCGCCAGAAGATAGTACACATTGGTCCAAAGGCCTACCAATAGACACTATGGTGGTGGCGGCGGCGGCCACTAAGAAAGAGCTTGCCGTGGAGAGTTATACTGTCCATCTGCCTGAACAGGGAGTCTCTGACGATTGACAGGTTAGGGAAGCGAGTGTTTTGTTCATTGACCTTGGCCATCTTGTCTTTGAATTACTTGGCACACTTTACCAGGCCCCAGACAGACCTAATCTTTGAACTCTCTGGAACTTTAGCAGGAGCAGTTTCTGACGAGGTACATGACAAAGTTGCCTCAGAACTTGCAACCCTGAAATCTGTATCTAACTTGTCCATGCAGTTGATTTTTTACACTACCGAAGGGGCAGCTAGAGCAGTGGCTGCAGGCGTTGTCATGAGACGCCATGCCTGGATGTGCCTATGTGATTTTGCGGACCCTTTTAAGTCTCTTTTCTCAGCGTTCTAGTGGAAACTTCTTCCCTTTTTGACCCGAAAGTGAAAGACACATAGCCAGGTGTGAAAAGGATGGCAAGATCCTGTCTGCCGTGTGCGTACATGTTTCCACCCCCCAGCGATCCTACTCTAGGAATCAGAGGAGTGGAAAGATGTGCCACAAGGAATCCCATGGTCCTTTCCGTGACACACGTGGCAGGTTTACCCACTGACGCAGAGGGGTTCCACGTAATGAGGGTTCCAGAGATTCCTTCTTTGGACAAACCCTATCAGCGCTCCTGAAGAGCGGCCTGATTGCTTACCTCTGGAAGCATTCAGGGGATGGTTTTCTCTACACCATCTTGCCTGGCAATCCATAACCACAGATTCTTGGGTGCAGACGATAAATTCCAGAGGTTACCACATCCCCTTCCACCCTTACCCGAAGCCGCAAAGGAGAATCCCTGACGTTCCTCCCAGTCAGAGAGATGTAGCAGCTCAAGAAATTCGAAAGCTGCTTCAAGAAAGAGTTATCCAAACAGTCCCACCAGACCAGATAGAATCCAGTTTTTACTAAAGATTCTTTTTAGTGCCCAAAAAGACAGGGGAGTGGAGGCCAATCTTGAACCTCAGCATCCTAAACAAATCTGTCAGACAGACATAATTCCAGATTTTCTCGGTTCAGTCTATCCTTCCATTCCTGGAAAATTATAATTGGATGTACTCTATAGATCTTCAGGATGTGTATTACCACACAAAAATGGACAAATGCTCCAGAAAATTCCTCTGCTTCTGGCTGGGAGCCAATCACTATCAATTTTGAGGGCTGCCCTTTGGTCTCTCTATGGCCCCCAGTGTATTCACCAAATGCATGGCAGTGGTAACAGCTCACTTAAGACTGCAAGGATTCCGGGTGTTTCCGTATTTAGACGATTGGCTTCTTACTTGCCCCCACCAAGCGTCTATTGGTTACAGCCTTATGTTACACCCTAAAGCTAGCAAAATATGTATGTATCTCAGTAAACGAAGAGAAATACAAGTTGACTCCTTCTCAAACTCTGGAATTCATAGAGGCAACTTTCAATACTCACTCTTGCCTAGTCTCCCTCCCTCTTCACAGATTAGAAAGACTAAGGTCCCATCTCCGGGTGATACTCTTTCAGGACAAAGTTTCAGCTCGGGCAGTCCTTCAACTACTAGGATCAATAGCAGCAACAGTTACAACAGTTCCCCTGGCAAGACTACACGAGACTTCTACAATGGCTTCTTCTAACACAGTGGTCTCTCCCTACACGAGACTTCTACAATGGCTTCTTCTAACACAGTGGCCTCCCTTTTTTTATTTCTCCACATCTTTTGGGTTTTTAATACCATGACTGGAATGGACCTCATTCCTAAGGTAAAGTACGATTAAAGTTCATGAAATTAGTATTGTTTCATTCTTTGATGTCAGCCAAGTGCTCTTTACAGCACCCGCAGTGTGCCCAGTAATGACTCCTCCTGTAATTCGTATGGAGTTACGTGTATCTAAATAAGATTTTAGAGACTTTTTTTTTATAAGACCCGTTGCTCCTACTACTATTGGAACTTTTTGGGTATCTTTCTTCCACGTTGCTGTCGTTTCTGCTTGCGAATCCTGTTGATCCTGATAACTTTGTGTCGCTCTCTGTGCAGGACACTGTAGTCACTGGGTGTGGCGATTCCAGTAATCAATGCTACTTTTGTCTTCTTTTCCTGGACCACATATCTGGTTTTCTAGCATCTGTCTGTTGAACTGTTGGCAACGGATGTTCCCATGTGATGTAAACTTCATTATTTTCTATTATGCTTTGTGGCTAATGTTTCCAGTGTTTTTCAGCCAATTCAACACCATAATGTTTGCACAATCCCCAGTGCAGCAGCCTTGCCACATTATTATGCCCTTCAGTATGCAGTCCTTTTGTCCTTTTGCCATTAGTATGTCACAAGCAGCAACTAGGTGTGTGATAGTTTCTGTTTTACATAACCTACATTTGTCTGTTTCTCCCACGTTCAATGGACTTTGTAAACCAACGTGTATGTAGCCCACTATCTTGTGCCACCAATATTAACATTTCTTCTCTTGGCTTGAATTCCCCTCTCCTTAACCATTCCTACATTCGTTCCTGATCAACATGAGGTTCTTACAGAAGTTTTCAATACTTGCAACTATATTTATGCATTTTCCACATTTCTTGCCTTTTCATCTGGTCTTTCACCTTATATTCTTTCTTTTGTTTTTTTGGCGCATTCAGTTGCTGCCTGATTTCTATCTATTTCTGGTTTGATTTCCATTCCTGCTTGACACCTATATGCTTCTGCTAACTTAAGCAGGGAAGTCATCTTAGATTTATTCTCCTCATGTTTCAAAACTTTCACTATGTTTGGGTCTTGTGAGGTCAGCAGATATGTGTGGAGTCCCACAATTGCAGATCTATACATGTATTCAGTTTCAAGGAGGCCCATACCTCCTTCAGAACGGGGAATATATAATCTTGGTATGCAATGATTTTTATAAAACATTTGGTGAGCATGAAGCATCCTTCTTGTTTTAATATCTAATCTATCCAACACGTTTTGGGACCATTCAGTCACTCCAAAACTATAAGTTAGGACATGAAGCCCAAATTAGTTTATAGCTTGGATTTTGTTCGTAGATGTCAGTGCTGTTTTCAGGATTACTTTAAGTCTTCTGAAATATTCCTTACTAAGTTTAACTTGCATTTGTTCATGTTTTTTTGCTGATCCTTCATCAGCTCCCAAGTATGTATACACTCTCTCTTGCTCAAGTTCTTTTATATCGCATTTTTGTCCCAAATTGAGGTTTTCCTGGTGCTGCAGTTTTCCTGCTTTAAAGGTTGCTTTTGCACATTTATCAAGGCCAAATGACATCTAATATCATCTGAAAATGTTTTGACAACCTGCAGCTATGCTTTGCAGTTCTTCATTTGATGAGCTATACAGTGTTAAATCATTGACAAAGTGAAGATGAGAAGTCTTTAGACTTTGTTGTTTTCTAGGAGCCAAATTATAGCCATGGCCTAAGCTGTTAAGTAAACAGCTTAATGGGTTAAGGGCAAGACAGAACAGCAGTGGTGACAGAGTCTCACCCTGGAATATCCCCCTTTGAATTTTTATCTCTGGGATAATAATTTTTCCTTTATCATGGCTTAATTGTAAAGTGGTCTACCATTGTTTCATGGTCACTGTAATGTAGTCAATCAGTTTAGGGTGTGTCTTATACATTTGTAAGCACTCTTTTATCCATGAATGTGGGATACTATCAAATGCTTTTTTGTAGTTAAATACATGCCATACTTAGATTCTTTCCCGTTTTATAGTTCCCCACTATGACTTTGTTTAACAACAAATGATCCTTGGTTCCGTATGACTTTTCTTTTATAGCCCTTTTGTTCTGCTGCCATAATTTTCTTTTAAATAACTATAGACTCTGTTGACATCAATTCCCATGTATAATTTATACGTCGTCGGAAGGCAAGTTATTGGTCTATAATTTTTGGGGTAGCTTGCAGGTTCACTCTTAAGCAGGAGCATTGTTTTACCTGTTGTTAGCTAGATTGGTGCCTGTTCGGGGTGCACATGTAAATAGTTCTTACTTATGGCTAGGTCTTCATGCAAAGATGTTAATACTTTTAACCAAAAGTTTGGGTTAGGTACTGCATCTGGTCCTGGGGTTTTCTAGTTAGAGGCTTTTCTTAACTTTGTTTCACTCTCTCTGGCTGTTACTTTATCCCATTTCATATCCTGTACTATTAAGTTTCTTATTCTTTCTTTTACCCATTTCTCATCTTTGTTGTCCCCTTTGTCTCATCCTATGTCTTTTCAGATCCATGTAACAAATTGATGCAAACAAGATTTATTCTGGTGGATGAAGACAGAAAAAGACCTATGGAGTCATCCTTTCTTCCCCTCTCAGCCCAAGGCCATAGTGACCACGTACGCTTCTCTGATGGGGGCACTTCCAGGGGAAAGGCAGTTTAAGGCACTTGGTCCCCTGGGGAGGCCAATCTGCATATCGGTGTTCTAGAACTGAGGGCAGTGCTTCTAGCGTTGCAAGCATTTCAATCTGTCCTTCCATCAGGAGCAATTGCTATTCAGTCGGACAACATGTCCGTAGTCTAGTTTATCAACAAACAGGGGGGAACCAAGTCCTACCCATTGTGTCAGGAAGCCTTGAGAATTTGGCATTGGGAAATGTCTTCCAACCATATTCTGATAGCAATGCACATTCCCGGGGATTCCTGCCTCACAAGTGGTCCCTCAATCCTGTTATATGCCCTTCAGTTGCTGGGGTCAGCCTTGCTGCGATCTTTTTGCATCCCCCATAAAACCACAAATGCAGCAGCTACTTTGCCTTAATTCACCCGCAGGGGGTGTCCCCGAGGGACGCTCTGGTACACGATTGGCCCACGGGACTTCTTTATGCTTACCCTCCCCTTCCTTTGATCCTACAATTTCTAAAGAAAGCCCTAGTTGAGAAGCAAAGAAATCCTCATGACACCCTATTGGCCCCAACAGGTTTGGTTCCCCTTCCTTTGGCCTCACCTAGTACACCAACCATGGATTCTAGATCCAACTCTGGAGTTGCACCCACAAGGGTTGATATATCCAAACATATTAAGTCTCAAGCTGACAGCTTCGTTCCTCCACTTCCAGTGATTGCCAGGCAAAATAATCTATCTTCCTCTGTATGTAACATTCTTCTGGCTTTTCATAAACCATCCACCAGGAAACTTTACCTCTGCAAATGGAAAAAGTTCATAATTCGGTCTCGTGAGAAGGGAATAGACCTGTTTTCAGCTCCGTTGGATTTGATACTGGATTATCTATTGAATCTCCTCCATTCAGGAGCGCCAGCCTCAACTATTCGGTTTCACCTGGCTGCTATTTCTAACTTCCACAATGGTTTCCAGGTCTCATCCTTGATTTCTCACCGTCTCTGTAAAACCTTTTTGAAAAGTGTCATCCACATTAAAGCCCCCTTCAAAGAGCCAATTGAACCCTGGAATTTAACACTAGTCCTACAGTCCTTTACTAGTCCCCCCTTTTGAATCTGCTGCCATTTGCGATATGAAATTCTTATCCTGGAAAACTGTATTCTTGGTAGCTATTACTTCAGCAAGGTGAATATCTGAATTGTAGGCTTTGTGCATAAAACATCCTTACATGGTTTTCTACAAAGACAGAGTATCACTCCAGACTAATCTTACCTTCTTGCCCAAAGTTATTTCCGATTTGACTATCAAACAATAGACCTGCCATTTTTCTTTCCAAAATTTTCTAACAAAGGGGAATATTCACTACATTTACTTGATCTGCACAGACAATTGTAATTCTACTTGGACAGGACTAAATTATTACGGAAATCAGACCAATTATTCATATCATTCTCAGGATCAAAATTGGGAAGTTCTGTTTCCAAACTAACTCTATCCAAATGGTTGAGAGATTGCATTGGCTTTATTTACCAACAAAACAAAGTTCTTCTACCTTAGAAGGTCAAAGCACATTCAACCAGATCAGTCACAACATCTGTTGCCTTCCATTCAAGAGCTTCCATGGATAACATTTGTGCAGCAGCAACATGGGCCACTCCTCATACCTTTATCACTCATTACAAATTGGATTTGGTCTCCAGGGAGAGAGCCTCCTTTGGTTCAGTGGTGCTCAGAAATATCCTTCCATAGGGCCTCCCAGGAAATAAAGTAGCTAGGGATGCTGTCCTATCAGTAAGGAATGAATGAAGATTAACAACATCAGATAATGAAGTTACGTTCTTACCATAACTTTTCATATGTGTTGTTGATCTTCATTCATTCATTACATGCCACCCTCCTTTCCTCCCTCCATAAGACTCCTGGAGGTTTGGATTTGGTCCAAATCCTGTTTTTAGGGAATTTTCTCAGAAAAAGCCTCGTCTTTCTTCCTTACGGGCAAACTCGACCTGAGTTAACAGGGAGAGGGGCACTATGGGTAAGCTTAGCTCAAGAGTTTTTTTGGCTGGCGCGAGCTTGTTGTAAAGGCTAACTTAGTTCTGAGGACAGTGCCGACACCCATCAGTAATGAATGAATAAAGACCAACAACACAGATGGGATGTTATGGTAAGAACTTAACTTCTTTTTTTCCTATCATTTACTCTTTTTCCAGTCAGATTTTTCCTGCTTTTCACCGCTCTCCAATTCATTTCTTCTTCACTTACATCTGACATTCTTTCATGTCCTTGCTTATCACTTTTTCTTTCCTTAGTTTTTGTACTTTCTTTTATCTCACTCTTCTCTGTCATTGTTTGATTTTCTTCCACTTTTTCTTGTTCTATTTCTATTATTTCATTTAGATGTTTCTTGGTCAAGTCCTAGATCTTTCTCTCCCCCTTTTTATATTTTTGTATATTTTGCTTGCAATCCATCCATAAATGTCCTGACTTCTCTAAGTTAAAACATTTTAAATCACATTTTTTTCACATCATGTCACACATTTCCAAAAATGTAACATTTTCTATCACATTCATTAAATAAGTGGTCATTTTTTTTACAAAAAAAATGCGTTTTTGGTTGTCAGCAGTATTTTACAAACCATCTATTCCCCTCAACATTTGTCAAACTTGGTATTTGCACATAACCATCATTTTCCATTTTTAATGTCACATTACATTTCCATCCCCAATCCATAAACCTCTGTAGTCATATATTTTTACAAAGTCCATCCCTTCTTTACACATTGACTTAGTCTCTTAATGTCTCTTTTTCAGTTTCCATGCAAAACTGAATAAATATATTTTTGTTTCCTTATTAAATAGTCACATGCAAGTTCCACAGATAAAAGTTCCTTTTTAATTCATATTGTCCCAAAATCTTTTCCATAGATTGTCCTGATTTGTCACAATAAGAGTCTTTATTGATATGTGTGAAAGCTCTAGCATGTTTTGGTGAGATTTCCAAGGAAACCACTATATTATCCCACATGTCATATCTGTCCAAACTTCCATCTTCTTTGCTGCTGCTATGTACTAAATATTTTCTTTTCCGTTGTGGTATTTTCTTCTCTTCTTTTCCCCCTCCTTCTCCTACTTTCTCTACATACGTCTTTTTACTCAACACTGATGCACCTTTTTCCTCCTGTACTCTCTCCATAATGTCTGCCCACAATGCTGCTTCACCACTCTCCTGTCCACTTTGTACAACTAAATCTTGAAGTACAACATCCTACAACCCTTCTGATTGGAGGATTGTAATATTACATCCACCATGACTCTCGCGGTCTTCCTCAAACAATTGCCTCTAAAATATTTTTCCAAATCTTGTGGAGGTTCAGACACCTGTACACTCTAAAAAATTATTCCCACTCCATCTGTTTCATTATTACTGCTGGAAGGCTCAACTGCCTTCTGCTTCTCCAACATTTTTACTAACTGCTCAACTGCCATTACATATTTTAACCTTAGTCGAAATATTATTTTATCTGCCACTGTTAATTTCCAAGGAAATATCTTCAAGATCCAAATAAGACATCTTAACACTGTACTTCTCCCTTACCAGACGCATCATCAAATACAATATCCCCTTTGGAACATACAAAATCCAAGCATAATGTTCAAATGGCAAGACCGCAATATTTTCTAACTAAAGAATAGATTAACACAGCTGTCCTTACACTCAGCCAACTGGCTGCACCAAGTTGACCTTTGTCTCACTTTCTGAGCCAGAAAAGACCCAATTCTATTTGACTCTCTGTTTGCAAACCCAATGGATCTACAAAGACTCATACTGAGGACCTAAACGTACATTAACAGATAAATATGGCTTGCTGGATGGGTAGGTTCCTAACTTAACTTTTTTCCAGACTGTTAAGTTCCAATTACAAATCAAACAAATTACTACTGGTTTAAGGCAAATCCTGGTGATTGAATGTGTTATGTATAGCCCTGCTTGATATGGGAGGTGTGGGCACTGTTACTTTCATGTAAAGTATGACAAGAACTTTTAAGTGTATCCCTTTAAAGGTGTATATGGCTAGGCTTCTTATGGTCATTATGATTTCTTGCATAGTACTGTTCCAGTGTTTTTAAATGAGATAATCGCAATCCACGTTATTCTTTGTAGAAAGTCAACTTACCCCACTTTAACTCATGCCTTCTTCTAGTCTTTTTTGTAGTTATCGTCTGGAGTAAGGCTACCTTTGAGAAGTCATTACTTCAGTATTCAGCCATCTGTAATGTGTGCTTTTGTGATCTTCCAGTTTCTTCCTCCCTGGCAATAACTGCTTGGAATTGAACCCAAAGAAAGACTGCTGAAGACAGAGTCTTAAGGCTAGATGTAATATTCTCTTACTGGTCAAGCTGATTTGAGAAAGGAACCTTATTGTTGGGTATGGAATACCCAATCTCCATCCCAATTTTGGATGAGTGTCTTTTTTGCCAACTTCTACTGCTGGAGATCCATGTATGTTGACTAAATAAATTTCTATAGGTTCATTAGTGCTTACTAGGCTGTTGATGTGTGAAGCTTAGCCCTACATTCCTATAGTAATTATTAGCCCTTATATTGTAATATAAATCTCCAGGGACTGACTCCACAAATGCATGTTTTTTAATTATATGTTTTCCCTTTCTGAAGACCACTGGAGCTAAACTGGGTGTGAACTTGTGGTTAACCATCCTTTTGTCCAAGTTACATTTGAATAGGGTTTGAGAAATACTCTGCTTTATATGGAGGGGAAATTGGTTCCCTAGACCATAGAAATGGTATCCTCTGTGATGTATACTTATCTCTCCTTCAAGTTCTGTTAATCTTCCAAAGGAGAGTGAAGTCCCTTGAGCAGGTATTTCTGATACCATTTGACTATTGAATGTGTAATAGGTTTAACAGAGCGGGATCTCTTGAGTCTCTACTCATGACATTAGCCTGTATGAAAGTGAGAAGAGAGACAAATCTTTGAGATGGTGTTCATAGTTTTTAGTGAAGAAGCGTCGTCATTCCAGCTGTGACAAGTATTCGGAAATGTATGCTTAATGAGTGCTGAATATAGAAAAACAATTATGTCCCTGGATCTGGATGCCATACCCTTCCATATAAGCTGTACAGTGAAAAAGGACTTCCTTAAAATAGTATATATGTGGTGATAAAAGGGCAGTTCATTGCCAACATAGGATGTTCATCATATTGATCACTGATGCAGTAGCTTTAGCTATATGGATTATATCGTGCCAAAGATACAACACCTGGTCAGCTTCCAAAGCTTCAGGGCAACCTCCACGTACCAAACTATCATTCAACTTGAGCTCAGCTAGCTAAAAAGACAGGTTTGGGCTGTTGAAGAAAGCACTCTTCTGCTGGCTTTCAAGGATCAATATAGCAGATATGTGATATTCCTTACAGAGCAGATAAGTTCTTTTGGGATAAAAGGTTTCTCTTTATTGGAATTATTTTATTGTACTTTCAAGTTTTGGAAGGTTAGTTTTAAGTTAGGAGTGTATTTTTTTAAGAGACTGTCACATGACTTAACTGCACTTTTAACCAGGAGCACTTTTTTTTCTGTCCGTTTAAGACATTTAAAGTAAGTGAAGATTTTTCTGTGAAAAAATTGCATTTATTTTACTTTTGGGCACTGGCAAAATGTTTTAAAGTAGTTTTTACTTGTTTTTCTTTGAGAAGAGTGACTTTTAATAGGTTCATAAGTAAGTACTAGGCTAACTATGCTTGCAGGCTGTTTTAAGCCTAAACAGTTTCCATTTCTTTGCTCAAAATAACCTATCCTGTTTGGATATAGATTGGCCTTACCCATCCCATGGCTGATAATTGTATATTACCCCTAATAAAAATAACTGGGATCATACCAGGATAATTTGAGGGGATCTGTGCATAGAATACAGCATTTAGGACCTGCCTCTGTCCATTAGTAGTACAGGGATCTGATTTGCTGTTGTCCTTTTCATTCCTCCTCAATGTATGATTTCAGATCCAACTCAGATGCTTATTTCAGACTTGGGATCCAGCTCTCGAGCCCCTCTCTCTACCCATAATGTTCTGCTGTATCCACAAAGCCTCAAATGTTGTTTGCCATCTTTGTGAACAGACAGAGGTTTCCGTAGCTCTCTAGCAGTCTTTGGGGTTTTTTGTGAGTATCTAAAATCTTGTTTAAATATCTTATTACATTTCAAAGAAACAAAAATCGGGAACCAATGGTCAAGGCAAAGAAAATATAAACTGGTTTAGTGTACCACAGTTTATTAAACGCTTTTGTCAAAAGACTTCATCAGAAAACACAATCCACTTGTAAAACCAACATATAAATAATCAAACCAATCAAGTAATCTAAATAAACATATGGATTTAATCACTTATTTTGATTAAGATTTTAACACCTTCTTTTTTGTGTTTAACATTTTTCGTATGGTCTTGTTTTCAGGTTTTGTCTTTTTAAAATGTTTTTACATCAAGTGATTTGTATTAATGATTTAATTACTTGATTGGTTTGATTATTTATATGTTGGTTTTACAAGTGGTTTGTGTTTTCTGATGAAGTCTTGTGACAAAAGCGTTTAATAAACTGTGGTATGCCAAACCAGTTTATATTTTCTTTGCCTTGACCATTGGTTCCCGATTTTTGTTTCTTTGTATTTAATCTGGTTCGCACCTTTTTTATTGATCTTATTACATTTCCTTTTCCCTGATTTATGTATCTTCCCTGCTAGTTTTTCTTTGCTGGCATTAGGGTTTTTCTTCCTGTTGTACTATTTTTAATAATAGCCTTTAATACCATAGTTGGTATCCCCCTTTACCAGTATTATAAGGGTATTTCTACTTATCATTGTTGGTGACTGACCCTTTAAACAAAAAAAAAAGTATTACTGTTCTTTCTGATTTTATTGTATTCCTGTTACACTAGTTGTGTTTCTTGCTGTGGGTATTTTTTTCTGCCACTGTCGGAGAAGCCTACAGGGTTCAAAAAGTGCACATCTTGTGGGCATAAGAATCCTAATTCAGATGCCCAGAAAAAGTTTCGGCTCCAAGGAGGCAGGTCAGAGTTTCTCCAGGTCCTTCTACCTTCAAGGTGGTGGAAAGGGATTTTTCTGTCCACAGGGAGTCACCGCCAACTAATACCTTGGATCCTACTCCTTTTCCTTCATCAGTTCCGAGCTCTGACTCGCACAGACCTATTCCACAGGGAAAGCCAGGATCAGTAAGTATCTGGACAACTCCATTAGAGGAACCTCCTCTCTCTTCTGAGACCTCACATGAACATCCCACAGAGGAGGACCGGAAGAGAACGTGTAAAAGGAGACACACTGACACTGCTAATGGAGTCTCTTACAGAGGATACTAATTTTGATGAAGGAGAGCGGTCCCCCAGATCACCACCGGTTAACTTGTACTTCAGAGGTATTTTAGAGATCCTGGAACAGAAAGGTGGTTGGTCTTCCCACAGCCCCTCATGAGAAGAATTGGCATTTTTGGAAGCTTTTGTTTTTAGACCACCTACGTCTTGGGTTACCCCCCCCCCCCCATGGTGAATGAATTTATTGCTCTAGTTGCCCATCTGGCTTGGAAGGATCTGGGCACAGTCAAACCCATTCCAAAGAGACTCTGAGTTTTTGTTACCCCCATCTGACAGACCACGCTGGAGCAAAGGGGCACTGTAGATGCTGTGGTGGTGGCAGCGGCAGCAGCGGCCACCAAGAAGGAACTAGCAGTACAGAGCTCTACTGTCCATCTGCCTGACAGGGATTCTAGAGCATTGGACAGGTTTGGAAATCAAGTTTTTACCTTGGTAACCTTTACCCTAAGGTCACTCAGTTAGCTGGCACATTTCACTCTGCTTCAGAGAGATTTTACAGAGGAGCTTTCATATACTGAGTCCAGGTCTGCTGAGGATTTCAAAAGGACATCCTCTCAGCTGGCCACTGTATTGTCCATATCCAGTGCTTCAATGTGGCTGATCTCTCACATGGCTGAAGCTGCATGTACAAGCAGCCAGTTCTAGCATTGCCATAAGGAGACATGCCTGGATGTGGCTTTGCAACTTTAAAGAACCTTTTAAGACATAATTTATTAATGCCAAATTTGATGGCACATCCCTATTTGAGCCTTCAGTTAGAGATGCTGACCCACAGTGAACAAGAGAGAATGATTTTGTCTGCCAATGGAATCAAGTCTTCTTTCCCCTCAATGAACCTTTCCTAGCAATCAAAGAGACAGCAAGAAGATATGGTTCCACAAATCTCAGGGTCTTTTCCAAGATCCTCGCAGTGATAATTCGTCCAGAGGCAGAAGAGGAAATTTCAATGGTAGACATCACCCTAGAGTTTCATAGTTTCATGGACTTTCATAAATTATTAATAGGCTAATTTCCCTTGTGGGACATTTTACACCTAACCAATTACCCCATGTGAGACTCGAACCCTGCACCTTGTATCTGTAAGTTAAACACCTTAACCATTATACCAACTTCCCATCCACATAGGTTAGTACTATGCTAACTGCCCTTGTGGGCTATTTTAAGCCTAGCCAGTTACCCCATGTGAGAATCAAACCCTGCACCTTGTACCTGTAAGGTAAACAAAATCAGGGCTTTTAAGACTCTTTCTCAGCTAGGCCTTTTCAGTGCTCTTTGAAGCGTTGCCCAACTGTCCAGCTCTGGAGGCAGTTGTGGGTCAATTGGCTTTGCACCCAGATGCCTGGACAAGTATAACACAAGATACATGAGTGCTAAGCTTAATATCCAGAGATTATTACATACCATTTTCCCTATTTCCATCTCACAAAAGAAATAAACTTCTTGACATTCACCCAGTCAGAGGAAGGCAGCAGTACAAGAAATCCTAAAGCTGCTATACAAAAGTCATCCAAAAGATCCCTCCAGACCAGATGGGGTTCGGAACTTATTCATGCTTCTTTTTAGTGCCAAAGAAAACAGGGGACCCCGGACCCATTTTGGATTGAAGCAGCTTAAATCAATTCATAAAGAAAGCGAAGTTCCCAATGGTCAGAATCTGGCTCATTCTACCATTTCTACACAACGATGATTAGATGTGCTCTAATAGAGTTTTAGGATGCATACAGTCATATCAGAATAGACAGGCAATCCAGAAGACATCTTCCCTTTCGGCTGAGAGCCGGTCACTACCACTTCAGAGCCCTGCCCTTTGGACTTATCACAGCCCTCAGGGTGTTTACCAAGTGCATAGCAGTGGTTGCAGCTCACTTGAGTCTCAAAGGATTCCAGGTGTTTCCATATCTAGGAGACTGGTTCCTTACCGTCCCCGTCCCCCCCCCAAGCATCTACTTCTGCATGCCAGGGACCGTTTGCTCTAGATTTGCAATTCTTTGGGCACAGCAATAGGTTATGCCAAGTCAAAGTTAACCCCATTGCAGAGCCTGGAGTCCATTGGCACTCTTCTAAACACAACAAAACAGATAATCTCCTTAGCTCAACATTGTATCTCCATAAGGACTCTGGTTCATTTCTTCATTGCTTTTTCGGATCCTCCAGCAAGGTCAGTACTGCAGGTATTAGGTTCCAGGGCAGTGGCCATTGTATTACTTCCCTTGGCACACTTAGTGGACTTTAGCTGTACAGTCCTCCATTCTATTATCAACCTCTATCCCGTCCAGTCAGACTCACTCCAGTTTGCAGAAGACACACCAGATGGTGGGTGCATTTAAACGATCTACATCTAGGCAGGCCCTTTGTCCTACCAGCCCCTATGGCCACAATGACTACGGATTCTTCTCATTTTGAATGGGGGGGGGCATTTCTTGGGAAAGACAGTTCAAGGAACATGGTCCCTCCAAGTAATCAAGTTGCATTACAGCATTCTGAAGATGAAAAGCCTGCAACACCAAAAGCACTGCTGTCAAGATGTTCTTCCTTTTGAGACTATTGCAATTCAAACCAGCAACATGTCTGTAGTCTGATACTTCAACAAACAAGGAAGAACCCGATCTTATCTCCTATGCAGAGAGGCCATGTGAGCATGGGAATGGGCACTCTCCTCAGACCTCTTTCTAGTTGCAACGCACATTTCAGGGAAAAAACAGTGTGTTAGCAGACAGGCTTAGCAGATCCATTTTGATGCCCTGTGAGTGGTCTCTCAGTCAATCTTTGGCAGAGATGATCTTCCAGCATTAAGGCCAACCATGCTGCAACCGGTTTGCCACTGTCCTTAACAACAAGTGCAGCAGGTTCTTTGCTCTGATCCCCCTCAGAGGTAGTCACCTAGAGATGCTCTAATTCATGCTTGGCCCACGGGTCTACTTTATGCTTACCCTCCCCTTCCCCTGATTCCAAAATTTTTACAGAAATGTAGAATGAAGAGCTCAGTGATCCTCATGGCCCCCCTTCTGGCCTCGGCAAATATGGTTCCCCTTCCTACGGTCTTATCTTTGTTGTCCTGCATGGATAATGGAGCCAACTCTGGATCTCTTGTCACACCCATCAGGGATCAAACATCCCAACATTCGAGCCTTACGACTAACGGCATGGGTTTCTCCACTGCCAGTAATACTTAGACAGCCCTGGATTTCTTCCCCTGTATGTGATATTATTTTGGCTTCTCAAAAAGAATCTACCAAAAATGTATACAAAAGCAAATGGAAAGATACACCGTTTGATATTTGAATAGACATCGATCCATTTTCTGCCTCAGTCTCTGAGATTCCCCAGTTCTTGACCACGCTTTTTCAGGAAGGAGCTAATTTCTCTACAATTAAACTTCAACTAGCAGCTGTTTCCAGTTTTCATACGGGGAACAGACATATTTCTCTGTCTTCTTCTAGACTATGCAAAGCTTTCTTAAAAGGAATCTTTTTTCCTAAGGCCTTCAATAAAAGATCGCTCATCACCTTGGGACCGGACAGCTGTACTACAAGGCCTAATGCATAAAGCTTTTGAGTCTTAAGCTAAATATGATCTGAAGTTTCTATCATGGAAAATAGTGTTCTTGGTAGCCACCACATCTGCAAAGAGCGTATCTGAACTCCAGGCTCTCTCTTCCAAATCTTCATACATAATTTTTCATAAGAATAGGGTCTCCTTACAGACTTAACCCTTCCTTTTTACCTAAAGTGGCTTCTGAAAATAACGTTAACCAATCCATCCATTTACCAGTCTTCTTTCCAAATTGTTCCAATAAAGGACAGTGCATGCTAAACCTTCTTGATGTACACAGCCAATTACGTTTTTATCTTTGTAGGACAAAGCAGTTCCAAAAATCAGACCAACTTTTTGTTTCCCTTTCTCCAAAAAAACTGTGTTATTCAGCATCCATCTTTGTAGGACAAAGCAGTTCCAAAAATCAGACCAACTTTTTGTTTCCCTTTCTCCAAAAAGACTGTGTTATTCAGCATCCATAGTCACTTTAGCAAAATGGATAACAGACTGTATTTCTCAAATTTAGTTTCAGAAATACATGACATTACCTAAGCCTCCTAAGACTCATTCAGCCAGATCCATGGCCACACCTTCTGCTTTTTGGTCTAGAACATTTATTGACAACATTTGAGCTGTTGCTAGTGATCCAGTGCTCACACATTTGTTACTCATTACAAGCTGGATATTACTTCTAAAAACAGAGCCTCCTTTGGTTCGGTGGTACTCCGGAATATCCTTCCATGAGGGCCATTCAAGAGCAAAGTAGCTGGGGACTCTGTCCCATACTTTGAGGAGGAATGAAAAGGACAACAACAGATTTAAGTCATGTTTTTACCATAACTGGGCATCTGTGTAGTCCGTTTTCATTCTTCCTCAACTTCCATTCCGCCCATCTCACGTCCCATCCATCTCTTATCCAAAGCTCCTGGAGAGACCTGTTGGACTGTATTGGAACCTACAGTTCCAGGTTTGAGCCTTATCTTTTTTCAGTCTTCTCCTGTCTCTGTTTTATTATGGGGATTGAGCAGCAAACTTCATCTGAGGCTTTGGGGATATAGCAAAGCATTATGAGTAGAGGAAGGAGCTTGAGAGCAGTATCCTAAGTCTGAAATAAGGATCAGATCCAAACCCATGCATTGAGGAAGAATGACATTGGGCAACTTTTAATTCAACATCCATATATCTAAGTTGTTTTGAATATGAACTTTGTTTTATGTGGCTAAGGAGTTTTTTCCAGAGCAGCGGTATCCTCTATGAGATATGTCTGTCCCACCAAACCATTCTGTTGATGATGTAGAAGAGGTTTACATCCCTAGATCAAGTATTTCTCATCCCAAGTGATTTGCTATTGTGCAATAAATCCATCAGTAATGAGTCTGAGAATGCCTTGTATGCCAGAGACAGATCATATCTTAGCAGTCTGTTGGATACTGAGTATAATGACACGGCTTTGAGTAGGTCCATGTAGGACATATTGCTTTAGGCCTTGTATCCATTCAGTAAGGTATCTCTGTGTGTGTGTTCCGATTGTTGCATGTGTCTGGACAGGTACATGCCAAATGGGTCAACTCATGAATCACCTACTTTCAAATAATATTGTAACACCCAGTATGGCTTTTGACCTAACCACAGCACCACTACAGCTCTATTAAGCTTTACAGACACCATCAACCATCTCAGAAATAATGGACAACTAGTCTCCTCAATATTTCTAGACATGTCCAAAGCCTTTGATACAGTCTCCCACCAAAAACCTCTACATGAACTCCTCTAAGTATTACTGGCAGTGGAGAAACCCATGCCGTTAGTCGTAAGGCTCGAATGTTGGGATGTTTGATCCCTGATGGGTGAAAAGTCTTTAAACTAAGCCATTCTGCTCCTCGGTGATTCCATGACTACCTATCAAACCATCATCAGGCCATCAAATATAAAAATGAATTTTCCCCTTCACTACCTGTTACACTATATGTACCTCGGGTCTCAATTTTAGGTCCACTTCTATTCAGTATCTTTGCTAACGAGCTCCACTCTGCTACAAACCTGGCCACAGTCATAGAATATGCTGATGACACCACACTCATCTGTGCAGTCCCCTCCCTCCTGTGAACTTCAAGAAAAAACCCAACTTACTTTCTCTGCAGTAGAATCCTGGCTTGCTCCTCTTTCGTCTGTTCCCATTAGGGGTCGCCACAGTGGATCATCTGTTTCCACTTCTTCCTGTCCTCTGCATATTTTGGCTTGCATAGAATCCTGGCTTGCTAACTCTCATATAATCGTGAATTCCAATAAGACAAAACTAATAATCTTCTCAAATAATAACACGTCTGACCACCACTCACCCTGAAAATCTGTTCAGCTAATAACACCAAGACTGAACCAGTAACACACAGCAAGCTACTTGGCATCACAATTGATAGCATGAAATTGAATAAGCATCTGTCAACTGTTATGAAGTACACATAAAACTTGTCTCTCTCTACAAATCTAGACCATATCTCATTGACTCCACTTGACAGTCTATTGTCGGGACTCATTTACGGTCTCCTGTCCTCTATGCCTCTGCTATCTTCACCAACCTGAAGAAAACCGATCTAGCTAAACTAGACACTTGCTGTAACAAAGTTGCTACATTTGCTAATAACTCCCTATACAGATCCCATCACTGTATTGCCTTGCAGCAACTAAACTGGTTGGATTTGTCTAACCTCCTTACATTCACCCAACTTATAATAGCTCACAACATAGTATATCAACCTGAAAAATGCCCAGCTCTTCAAGACCTACTTAAATCCCAATCTAATACAAGGCAGCTCAGATCTTCAGACAAGCTTCTGTTGCAAATCACTAAGGCTATCAACTTCTGTGGGGATTATGTACTCCAATTGCATCTCCAGGATATGGAATCTGACTCCCAACATATATTAACCACTGCTACCCCCCCCCCCCCAATTTAAAACACTTCTCAAAGCCCAACTATCTAAATCCTGCCTTTGCTCTTGTCTAAATCCTGACTCTGAACACTGTCTGTTTATTCCTTCCCGAGAAATTCCTATAATAGATCTTGAGTTTACTAAGTAAGCTTGATGCTGATGTTGTTTCTCTAAATGTATGATGATCTTTATAACACATTTATGATTATTGTTAAACAAATGAGCTACAGTTGATCACCTCATTATATGTTTTGTATTTTTCTTTTATTATATGGATTTTTTTAACTAATGGGACTTTTTTGAAGGTATTAACTTGAGTCTGTATTTTCTTATATTGTGTATTCTCTGTGGGTTTATTTTTGTTGTCTCGGCATATGATTGTAGTTTCTTAGACATTTTTTTTTGTAACTAGTGGGGCTTTTTCTCCTGGACCTCCTCTGAAAATGGGTTATCCACCCAGTCAAACTGTCCTGGTAAACAAATGTAAAATAATACAAATAAACATTGTATTATTTGGCCTAATGAGGGCTGAGTAAAGGGGGGGGGGGCAGTGACATCCCTAGATTTAGACACAATCCCTTTGTTTATAAGGTGTGCAATATAGAAGGACTTTCTTACAACAATGGGCATATGTTGGGCAAAAGTTACTTCAGCACCCACATAAGTTCCCAAATCCTAAACAGCTAGGTCAACTATTAGGGACACATTGTCAGTGTTGTTGTTCCTTGTGGTAGATGACTTTCCGTAGGGTACAGTAATGCATTTTTTGGCATTTAGTTTCATTCCATGATTTTGGCACCATTTATTTATTTGGGACAAACCTTCCTGCAGTATGGCTAAGTCCGTGACTACTCCTAGTTTGCAGTCATTTGCAAACTTAGTCAGACAGAGCCATTTGGTACTGGCTTTTACTTTAGAAAAGTAGATGCCAAACAGGAGAAGTCCCAGCACAGAACCCTTGCTTTCCCTGGGAAAGAGGCACCATTTTTGGCTTAACCATGGTGCAAACCACTAGCCTCATGATTGGTCCTTCTTCCAGCCACAAGTAGAAAAAGTTAAGCAAGCAGGTTTTGCCACTACGGCAGGCTAGCAATTTGCCTCGGCCACAGGTGGGTAACTCTACTGTGGCCATAGTTTGTTCCTCAAACCACTCATCTTTCACCCCATTCCCAGTGTTGTAGCACCTAGAGCCACTATAGATTGGAGGTTAGCCACATCCTGTGCAGCTGTTGGGGTCCCCTCAGTGGGCAAGGAGAGAGAGACGCTTTGTCATTCCTTGGAGAGATAACAGGTAGCTTCCTTTTTTATTCAGAATGTTGTCTCTTCCTTTGGAAACTGCTGCTGCCATTTATAACCTTGTTGGCCCCATTTTCCTGTCAAATAGAAAACCAACATCTATGCACTCTTCCTCAGATTTGTGTAGACAGGAATAGTTTACTAGGTCTGGCTCAGGGTTTAATTCAGGCTGTTTATCCTGTTTATAAGGTGGTTTCTTGAAGAAGAACTTGCAATACCTCTTTTCTTGAAGTGTTTCAAGAATTTGAATCTGGACAGCAAGATGAAGGGACAGATGCAGGGGTTTTGTTCCAGTTTCCTGGTTCATACTCTGAGGAGAGCTCAGTTTCTAATTCTTCGGGAGGGGGGGGGTGTTTCTGTCAGACTATTTCCAGAATGAGCCAATGTTTTCAGTGGGAGAATAGTGAGATTTCTCAGTCCTCTAGAAAATACTTTGAGATGTTAGAGAAGGAATTTCCAGAACCTTCACCCATTCCCCCAGTTCAATCAGCTCTAGAGGATGTGTGCATCACTGTCTGCAATTTTCCTTATAGACTACTGCCTCTAAAAAGGCAGAGTATAAAGTTACTTAGTATTAAAAGTTTTTTATACACTCTTCCCAAACCTGACCCAGCAGCTGGTACAGTTTTAGATCCAATGTCTGCTCTGTCTGGATTCAACCTGTTGGACTTTAGAATCATCCTGTGAGAGATCCATAGTCTTTAGCCCATCTTGGCTCTGCCTCCATTACCTGTAACTCCCCGCTCCTCCATCAACTCCCCATGTGTAGTTTGCCCCCATTCGTGTCTGCAGGTTGGTCCTTGGCTCCGCTTGGTGATTGCTTTATTTTGAGAACCTTGTGTAGGATTGATGAGATTTCCTTTCCATTACCCCTTAGGATAATGCTTAGCCTTTTCTTGTTCATTTTAGATGGTGTTTGAGGTAGTGTAAGGTAGTTTGCTAGATTGGTTGGCATAGATCCATTTTCTCCAATACCCTTCCTACCCATTTTTCTCTCTCCTGATTTTTATATTTTTACTGGTGTGTGTGTGTGTGTGTGTTTTGTGGTATAATGGACAAGGTGTTTAAAAAGTGCATCACTTGCGGGCACAAACTACTTTCCCAGGCTGCACACCTTAATATGTTTATGGTCTTGATATGGAGCATTTGGATTACAGTTACTCTATCTGCAAGAGCTTTGGCTTTCAAGCTATAAACGAGCACAAGGCCAAGCTCATGTTAAAGCGGATTTTGTCTTCCAGCTCTTTTTCCATTTCTGCTGCTTCCAGTGCTTCTCCCCCAGTTCCCAAGACTGGGTCTGAGAAGCCTTGGGCATGAGGTTCCAGGGTTTCCCAGAGGAAGTGCAAGAGGTCATCTTCAGCTTCCACCTCTGGGACAGCTGCATTGGATTCCCCAGGTCTGAAGATTCCTCATCTTTTGGCCTTCCTGGGTACTTTGGCATCGACTTGCCAATCACCTTCAGCCCTGAAGTCAACAAAAGACATCTCCAGCTCTGAGCATTTCAAGCCCTTTTCTGGTCAAAGGGGTACCTTTGGGCGGGGTAGCATCTTTTTTTTCTCTCTGTACTCTTCCTACTCACTCACCTGAGTCCTCCCCATCTCTACTGCAGTTCAGAGCTTCCCCGGCTCAGATCTGGCATGCAGGGTCCTCTTCACATAGACCCTTGAAGCCATCCTTGGTGGATTTGTCTATCCAGTAGTCGAACTTGGTAGGCAGCATCAAGCTGTCAGATCTGAAGGAGCTGGTGGGGTCCTTTTTTGTAGGCATAAACCAAAAGACAGCTGGCTCACCCAGGCTAACACTGTGCTGAAAAGCAAATAAACTGTCTGTGCAATCCAGTAATAAAAGTTCTGTTAAAATCCAGAATTTAATGAAAAGAATGAAATAAAACAAAAATAATAAAAATTAAGTCCCTTGTCCAACGATAAGCGCTTTCGAATAGTTCTTCTTCAGATCGTATAATCAAATGGGACATTCATCTGTATATATAAGCCGGTCAAAATGATTCACCCAATGAGAATATCAACACCAAGGTTCCAGCCAATCCATGTTTGTATTTCTCCATCTGATTTGCATTAAACAGGTTAACAATCTCATTTTCTAAATGGATGCCTCACACAGCTTGCTAATGTTCAGTACTAATGAAATATGCAAAGCAGGTGATGTTAGTAACCAATAGCACTTCCAAAAGAAGTGACAGATGAAGCAGCTAGCTTCCATGCATACTTAGAAGCATGCCTCACACGAATGTATTGGAGTCAGAATATGCAAAATAGGTGAACTAAACAGCCAATAGTGGCTTCCAAAAACAGCAAAAGACAAATCTGCTAGCCTTCATGTATTCTTATTGAAAAACTTGTCAAATGATCCCAAAAGCAGTTCTTTACATATTTCTAATATTCAATAGAGGAAAAATGGCACAAACAATAAATGGATGATCTAAGTAGCCAATGGTGGCTTCCAAGGAGCGGCAAAAAACAAATCTGCTGACTTTCATAAATTCTTATTATGAAACTTCTTTTCTTTAATCTAATTAACCCAAAATAAGTTTTTCACATATCTCTGATATCCAGTGATGGAGATGACAAAAAAATAATATATATAGTAGTATGCATCACTATCAATAAAAAATAGGCGATGTCATTACTAAAATTTCATTTCTCAAGACAGGAATATAGCAGGACAATTACTAGGTGACAATAAATGTCAAGGCTCCATGTCTTGCATGGCCACATTTGTACCTCGATAAATTCACATGGTGACTGCCTATAAGTTTTTCCTGGGAAGAGTATAGGTATGTTATTTCACTCTAGCAATGTATACAAATTTCAGACTTCATTTCATCCATCCAAAGTCTGTATATATAAGCATCTGACTTCATCCCATCCATTCAAGATCAATAGGGAACCTTTACTAGAATTCTATTTAATCTACTACTGCTATTTGTAGTTTAATATGCCATGTCTTTCCTGCTCTGGTTTCATTAAAACAAAACTGGACAATATGACAAACATCTGAACAGAGATGGTGGAACTCTAGAGGAATTCTAGTGGAATTCTTGAGGTATTACCTCTTCTGAGGAGGGATAATTGGATGTGCTCGATAGACCTCAAGGTTATCTGCCTTCACATTATGATAGATCAGCTTTCCTGGAGGTTCCTTCACTTCCGTCTGGGAGCCAATCACTGTCAATTCAGGGCCCTGCCCTTTGGTCTCACCACAGCCCCCCAGGGGTTCACAAAGTGCATGACAGTAGTCGCAGCCTGGCTCTGGCTGCAGGGTTTTCAGGTCTTTCCATACCTAGATGACTGGCTACTTACTGCCCCCACAAAGGCATGACTGATCTCTGCCAGGGACTCCTTGCTCCAAGTATGCGACAACTTGGGCATCACAGTCAACTACCCCAAATCAAGACTTCAACCTCTACAAGTCTTAAAGCTCATAGGATGTCATCTGGATACAGTCCATCAAATTGGCAGGCTTCCAAGCTCCAGTGTTATTCTTCAAGCTCAAGCCATGGGAGTGCTTGCAACTCTGAAACCTCTGGCTCATGCACTTTTTAAGCTTCTGGGTCATATGGCAGCTTTAGTAGGACTTATTCCTCTAGCCAGGTATCATATGAGGACCCCGCAATGGACAATGACCATTCAGTGGTACCTCCTAAAGCACCCATTGGATTTCTGTATACGGATGACGAGAGCATGTTATGAGCAGGTTTAGTGGGCGTTACAGTCTCTGTTAATGGTTCAAGGCAGACTATTTGTAATTCCTTCTCTTTCAGTCACAGTCACCACATATACCTCCCTCCTGGGGTGAGGGAGGTATTTTGAAGGGAGAACAGTTCAAGGGTCTTGGTCTTCCACAGAAGCTCATATTTACATTAGATTTCTGGAGATGAGATGGTCCTTCTAGCGCTGCAGGCTTTTCAGGACAACTTCCCCAGAGGTGTGATTGAGGTACAGGCTGACAGCGTATCAGTTGTTTGGTATCTGAACAAATGGGGGAAGCACATTCTTATTCTCTTTGTCAGGAGGCCACAAGGGTTTGACAGTTGGTGATTTCCTCTCAGCAGTTTCTAGTGGCAACACATATCCCAGGGAAGTCCAACATTCTGGCCAACATCCTCAGCAAGAGCATCTTATTGGCTCATGAGTGATCCCTAAATCTGATGGTTGCAGCTTAAGTTTTTCATTGCTGGGGGACTCTGTGTTGTGTCCTGCTTGCATCCGTAACATCAAGTGTGATGATAACTATTATGCCATTGTTCCCCCTCTGGGAGTGGAGCCCAGGGAATCCTGACATTTGCTTTGGCCCCGGGTTTCCTTTATGCTTATCCCCCAGTTCCCCATTTCCCCCGATAGTGAAGTTTCTTCAGAAACCAGCCTATTGCAGTCTCAGTGATCCTCATAACCCCCTTTTGGTCTCACCAGGTGTGGTTTCCCTTCTTTTGGCCTCTTCGGAAGCATCTTGGGTGTTGGATCCTGTTCTGGATCATATCTCTCATCCAGCCAGGCTGGATTTCCCCCAGCCTTCAGTCCCTCATGTTGCCCACATGGTTCCTCCAGTTTCCTTGATGGCTAGAAATCCCATGCTTTTGCAGGTGATGGTTCATATATTGTCATCTTAGAAAGAACTCACTAGAAAAATGTATAACGGTAAATGGAAGTTTTGTTTTTTGGGTGGAGGTGAGGGACTTGACCCCTTCTTTTCCTCATTGGAGTCAGTATTGGATTTCCTGGCTGAGTTGTTCAGCTCAGGCTGTAGCTTCTCTACTATCTAAGTACAGTAAGCAGCCATTTCAAACTTTCATATCGGTAGAGTTAGTATGTCCTTGTCTTCTGTCAAGATTTCCAAGGTTTTTCTTAAAGGTACTTTTCTTCTTTGTCCTTGAGTATAGGATCTGGTCCCTCCTTCGGATCTGCTTTTTGTTCTTCAGTTTCTAACTGGCCCTCCTTTTGAACCTTCAGCCTCTTTGGATTTGAAGCTATGGTCTTGGAAAACTTTGCTTTTGGTGGCGATTACCTGTGCTAAAAGGGTTTCAGAATTGTAAGCACTTGTTTTTTCCCTTCCTTACTTTTTTACCAACCTTTCTTAGTTTTTCATAAGTACAGTGTTTCTCTTCCTACGCACCCTTCCTTTTTACCTAAGGTAGCTTCTGCGAAATTATCTTAACAGCGTCATTCATCTTCCTGTCTTTTTTCCAATTTCTCCAACAAAGGCGAATACATTTTGCATTGTTTGGGTATGCATAAAGTAACTAAGACATGCATATAAAGTAACTAATAACTAAGATTTTATCTTGACCTTAGCAAGTCTTTCAGGAAATCTAGCCAGTTTGTCTCCTTTTCAAAATCCAGGATGTGTGCTCTCCCATGTCTAAAGTAACTTTATCCAAGTGGCTGTCAGATTGAATTTTGTTTGCATATTCTTTGAAAGGCAGGAGTCTTCTACATAAGCCTAAAGGTAATTCAGCTAGGGCTGTAGCTACTTTTACAGCTTTTCTTTCGAGAGTACTTATAGATGATATTTGCGCTGCTGCTGCTGCTTGTGTGGGGCATCACACTTTTGTGTCATTATAAGCTGGACATTTAATCAAGGTCCAGGTTTTTTTTTTTTTGTTCTACTGTGTTGCGAAATATCCTCCTTTTGTTCCTCCTGAGGAGTTGTCTTGGCTGGGGACTCTCTCTCCCCCACAGGTTGAATCCAGCCAGAGCACACAACTTTGGAAATGAAAACTGTGTAGTCACCATAATGAAATATCTGTGTTTTCTGTCTTCATCTGGTTCAACCTTCCCGCCCTCTTTCCCCCAACTTTCTTTTTGATTTGATGAGTCTTTCCCTTTGTGATGGCCGGACAGCAGGGATTCTTTCATTATACTCACCTAGTGTCTCGCATTTCCCCTGGGTAGTTGCATTGTATTTGTGAAACAGGTGGGGACTAGTTGTATATGTTGTATCATATCTTGACTCATGGGGCACTGGGAGGAAATCCCTGCTTTTCATGGGTAATTCCTCATTGACCAAATCAGACTTTATTTCCCCCTTTCGTTCATCACATGCTGTCTCAGGGAGTGATAGAAGCAGTTCCTCTGTCCCAAGTCAGCAAAGATTTGTATTCAAGGATGTTTCTAATGCCAAAGAAAGAAAATGCTGGAGACCAGTTCTGGAACTTTCTTTCCTAAACCTGTTGTGATGGTGTCCAAGTTCAAAATACTGTCACTTCACAAGCTGTAACCTCTCTTTCCCCATTCATGTTTCTTGGTAACACTATATTTAAAAATGCTTATCACATTCCTATTCTTCCAGACTTCTGGTGTTTCTTAAGGTTCTGTGTTTCTGGATCACATTATTCCTTTTCTGTCTTATCCTTTGCACTATCCACTGCACCAAGAGTATTTGCCAAGTGTCTAGCCCCAGTTATAGTTCATTGCAGGCTACAGGAAATCCACATTTTTCCATGTTTAGATGACCTGTTTATCTTTGCAGAGTCTTCAAACTGTCAGGAATCTCTACCTTAGGTGAGAGATCTCTTACATAAGTTTGGAGTCCAAGAGAAAATTTAAAAGTCTTTTTGACTCTTTCATACAGGATTGTGTTCCTGGGGTGTCAGCTAGACACCTCAGTTCAAAGAGCTTTTCTTCCTCAGGAAAAAAGTAATCTATATCTAGATCTATTTCTGCAGTTTTCCATTCAGACTTTGGTCACACTGAGGAAGTATCAAGATTTTGTCTCTCGTGGCATCTGTGATTCTTGTGTTACCCCTGGCATGACTCCACATGAGAAAGATACAGTGGTAACTGAAGTCTGTTTAGTCCCAGCACCAACATCCTTTTCTTCTTTTCAAATTTGAGTGCTGGGGTTTGTCAGAAGAGTAATCATTTGGTGGAGACAGCAAATACCCTTAAATCCAGGTCTCCCATTCTCCCACCCTGTTCCAAAGGAATCAGTCACCACAGATACCTTGGACTTTGCTTGGGGAGTAGTTTCATTTGGGATAAATGTGCTAGTTGTGTAGTTTGTGGATACCAAAGACAGATGGGAGCACATAAATATAAAGGAAATGCTTGTCCTGATTCAACTCTCTGAATCATCTGTGGTCTCCAGGGCCTCTTCACTTTATTACAGGCAATACCACAGTCATGTGGTACATCAGCTAGCAATGGGGAACCAGGTGGAACTAGTCATGGTAGCTTGGGATGTAGTTTAAAAGCACAATCTCACTCTACAGGCATCATACATTCTGTCAGCAAAATTGTGTGGCAGACAGACTGAGCAGGACAAGGGCAGAACTTCATGAATGGAAACTAGATTAGGGTGTATTCCAGTATTTCAGCCATTTTTTGGGAAGTTCCTCAAGTAGAACTGTTTGCCTCCCTTCTAAACAATCAGCTGGTAAGATTCTGCTCCAGGACTCCATGCAAGAAGGCCTGGAAGAGAGATTCATTTTTATTTCTTTGGACTGAAATGTTCTTTTATGTTTTTCCAACAATATCCATGGTAAGTCTGAAGATTCAGAAGTAATCCCTCATGATCATTTTGGTGATTCCCTTTTGCACCAGATGACACTTGTTGACCCTTCTTTTGGAAATGGCCAGGGGCAAGTAAGGGGAGACCTGGATTTAAGTGCTAGTTGTGTAGTTTGTGGACACCAAAGACAGATGGGAGCACATAAATATAAAGGAAATGCTTGTCCTGATTCAACTCTCTGAATCATCTGTGGTCTCCAGGGCCTCTTCACTTTATTACAGGCAATACTACAGTCATGCGGTACATCAGCTAGCAATGGGGAACCAGGTGGAACTAGTCATGGTAGCTTGGGATATAGTTTAAAAGCACAATCTCACTCTACAGGCATCATACATTCTGTCAGCAAAATTGTGTGGCAGACAGACTGAGCAGGACAAAGGCAGAACGTCATGAATGGAAACTAGATTAGGGTGTCTTCCAGTATTTCAGCCATTTTTTGGGAAGTTCCTCAATGATGTACCACATGACTGTGGTATTGCCTGTAATAAACCACAGATGATTCAGTGAACTTTCCTCAGTTTCCTCCACATCTCTTTTCAAAAACAAACTGAAACTTTTCCTAAGAACACACTGGCTATGCCCCTGTACTAAACCTGACTGATCAGTTTTCTACTTTTTCTACTCATAACAGGTACTGCCTACCCACTACTTCCCTATAACTAGCTCTACCTTCCTTCTTGCCACTTTACCTTTTTGCTGTTCCTTACCCTTCTTTTCATCCCCCAAGCTTACTCATAGTGTGAAAACTCATTTATTTATATAAAAGACACACTTATGCCTCTCTTATTTTGACTTTTTGTATTCTACCTGTAATCTGAACTGTACCTGCCTACTGCACTGCAAAGTATTTCTGCCCTCTCTGTAATTTTTCCACTATACCTGCCTTTGGCACTGTGATGTATTTCTGTCCTCTTTGATTTTTCCAGCATAACTTCTAATGTTCTTTGTAAATATATAGGTTTTATTTTCCTCTTATCCCAGACCTATTTCTCCCAGACTATAGTATAATATTAGACCTATTTTTAGTATTGTACCCGAATTTTAAAATGGAAGGTACTTAGACCTCTATGATAATTTCTGTATTAACCTGTGACAACATTGTTTGTAAAAATGTTTTTTTTGCACGGAGCTTATCTCCCCGGGCTTCTGCTGAAAATGGACATGTATCCAGTTGGACTAGCCCGGTCAACGAATGTAAAATAAAAATAAATAAATGTAAAATAAATAAGTAACCACAAGCTTCTTCACTGACTGGATCTACTCACACATGGTCAGGGGTGCTTGATTCACCTCGACCCCAGTCAACTTCAACTGAATGGATGATAGGGTCTTAATTCCCATTAGGCACCTGTATACTAAGGACATGCAGGAGGCAAGAAAACCTGCTATTAAAAATGATATATTAGCAAATGGAAATGGCTTTCTAGTTGCTGCCAGCAAGATAACCAGCACCCATTGAGGGCTTGTTGTTTGACAATATTTGTGTGAGTTACTATCCTATGGCCTTTCTGACTCCTCCATCAAGGTTCATGCATTGGCCACTTCAGTACGTCTGCCCATGAGTCCTGTTCTGTTTCATAAGAGGCTTCCAAGTAAACAGGTGGTTTGTCCTTGGGATCTAAATATTGTGTTAGAGAAGCTAACGCTTGTTCCATTTGAACCAGCTAACCTGGCTGACTTAAGGTTCTTAATATAAACTGTTTTACTGATTGCTTTGACCACTGCAAGAAGGGTATCTGAATTGCAAGCTCTTGTGGTGAGACAACTCAGTCTAATTTTCCACACAGACAGGGTTTCTTTGAGAACTATTTTTTCTTTTTTGCCTAAAATGGTGTCAGCTTACCCTAAGCCAAACTATCCACCTCCCTGTTTTCTTTCCTGAGCCTAAAAATGACAGAGAATGGATACTGCATACCTTGGATGACCACAGGCAAGTTGGTTGCTATCTTGATAAAACTAAATATTTCATATCTTTGGATCAATTGTTCATTTGTTGTGAAAGTAAGGAGAAGGAACAACCTTTGTCAAAACAGACATTTTCCAACAGTAAAACTATTCCAGACATGGTCAAGGCCAACTTTACCTGGGCTTTGGCTTCATCTGTGGCTTTTTAGAAACAGCTGGAGTCTGGAAGTATTCTAGAAATCTTGATTCCTTCCCCAGGTACAGTTCAGGCTTTGTTAGGATCATTCTCCAGGGGTGTCTGGACCCTTGTATTTCTACCTCCCAAATGTAGTAAGCTAGAGTAATCTACCCATGTGTCTAAGACTACTGAAGCAGGGAATCAGTATAATGTACACAGTACATTACTTTAAGTAAACTTAACATAACAGTAGATATTTGAATGATCACATCTGCAGTATCCTTGCTTTTTTGTGTTGTTTTTGCCAGGGTGTGAATTTTTTTTTTGGTTGTTCCTAGTATTTTTTCAGGGCTCAGCCTCTCTGTCTCCATTGGCCTGAAAATTTTGAGAGGCTTGGCACACCAATCTGTCTTTTTAGTGAGCTCAGTTCAAGCTCATTGACTTTTTAGGCATATGGAAGGTGCCCTGAAGCTTTGAAAGCTGGATGGCTGTTATATCCTTGGCAGGATATAACCCATATAGCTAAGGCTACTGCAGCACTGATCATTCGAACATTTACTGTTATTGGGGGTGGGGGATGACATTATGATAATTACAACGGGAGTCATGCTTGTTGGTTGACATGATTATACATATCTTGGTATTTAGATTCAGTCCATGATTATGGCACCAAATATGTGTTTGAGACAGGCTCTCTTGTAGGATCGTGGTACCCTCTGGGGAGTTGATGATGGCACCAAGTTGGTAGATGACTGCAAACATGGCCCGCCACAATCCCTTAATATTAACCACTGGGAAGTAAATGCCAAAGAGAAGTGGCCCAAGGACTGAACAGGCATTCCTCTAGTGACAGGACTTTGGGGGATATAGGGCCACCCATCCTGGCTTCCTTGTTCTGTTTGTGGACCAGTTTGGTATCCAGTGAATTACATAGGGGTTATCATTTAGCTGAGACAGTTTATCTGTGTTGTCTGTTTGTGGTATATGGTGTTTAATGCCTTTGCAGGGTCCAGTTAGGCAATGTACATTGTGTTGTCCAGTGCCTCAGTGACTTTGTTGGAGAAGTTAGCAAGGTTAAGTATATTGAACCTTCCTTTGAATTCGAACTGGATTGGGTCGAAAATCTGTAGGTCTATCTGTTTGTTAGTTCCATGATGATCCTTTCTGTAGCTTGCTGGAGAAGCTTTTCATGCTTATTGGTCTATATTTACTTGTGTGTTTTAGCCCCACCTTTGTGCAAGAGTATAACTGTTGCTATCCTCCATTCATCCAGCATAAAGCCTGTTTTTAAGGCTAATGTTGGATAGTCTCTGCAAGGGGGTCCGACAGTTCATATTTCAGGCTAGCCAGTAGGTAGGCTGGAATGTTATCTGGACCCGTAGATGTATTATTCTTGGTCTTTATATAGTTCTTTGAGAACTTGACATTGGGAGATTTGATGAGGGGGCAGATGTAGGAATTTGATCTGAGAATATTGGCAGAATAGGCTTTGAAGTTAGAACTGAATTTGTCTGCTAGCAGATTGCAATATCTTGTAGGTCTGAACTTGTGGTATCATTTACAATTAGCTCTGCACAGGGCAGGCTATTGTTTTCGAGATTTCTAGCATAGTTCAAGAAGGCTTTATGGTCATCTTTCGTCAGGATGGCTATTTTGACCTTATATCTGGCTTTGGTTGATTTGATGAGGATTTGGAGTTCCTTGTCTAGTTCAGCAAGACCATTTTTGGCTTCGTGAGAGTTACGTTTATTTTTGCATGCAATAGGTTTTCTCTTTTGTTGCAGTGCTTGTTTATATTAGGGTTCCCCCAAAGTGGTTTATTTTTTGAATTATATATTGTATGTATTTATGAGCAGTGCAGATCCCTCTATGCAACTATTTACATTTTACATGTGCATAGAACTTGGCTATAAAGGATTTTGCATAAGCAGTGGGATCATCAAGGTGGAAGGGGCAGTCTTAAGGTGAATGTGACTGACTTGTGGTCCAGTTTGACCATTGAGGAGGTTACAGTAGGTGGGTAACAGAGCTGTCCCATATTGGTCTATCCATAAAGCAATCTCCTTTAAAATAAAATCCCTTCCACCCAAGGTACCTTTAAATTTCTGTAAGACAAGCTACCAACTCCTAGGTGGATACATTGGCAAGCTTCAAATCCCTACCAAGCCCAGTTAACTCCATTAAGTATGCAGAAATGTACTCCACTACCTTATACCAGCATGTAAACAGCTGCATACATGCAGATTTACCTTGTAGGAACAAATACTGGACAAACCCTAGAAACTAACCCATGTGGCAGAGCCATAATATCACAAAGTTTTACAATAAAGGGGAAAGAATTTTGACCAAAATTAAGGAGCAATTCTCAGAATGTTAAAGCCCTTGTCACTAAAATAAAGAAACAATTCAGGAGCATAAAAAAAGTCCACCAAAGCCAGTTTTGAAACTAAAATAGCTACCCAACCCAAAGACCATCACAAGGCATTTTTTAATTTTGTTCATAATCTCAAAAGCACAGCACAGCAGTGCTCTGAGCTGAATGTGAACAGTGTTACCTGCAGAGACACTGAAGATAAAGTGTACTGCCTGATAAATGTAGCTCTTACTTTACTTCTTTGTCTCCTCCATCTGTCCCTCAAGATATACGTGATACTGGCTCCCCTCCTACTATCACACAAGACCAAGTCCTAAAAGTGCTATCAAAAGATAAAAAAAATATTGCATTGATGGGTCCTGGCAGCATCCCTGTTTGCATCTTAAATAGCCGGAAGCATGATGTAGCAACACCCATAACAACACTGTTCAATCTCAGCCTCCATACAAGTTTTGTACCAAGTGAATGCAGAACAGCTGCAGTCATTCCTTGCATAAGGGAGGACCTTCCACAGGCCCAGGCAATTACACACCCATAACTCTGACCAGCCTGATATGGAAAGCCATGGAAAAACTTATGAAACTCCAGGATACCAGGAACCTCCAAACACTGGAATTGTTTCTGTTTGAATTTAAGTGCAGGTCATGCTTACTCAACATGGTGGACTTTTTTTGAAGAGGTCACCAAAACAGTGGATGAAGATAAAGTAGTACACACCACATACCTCAACGTGGTCAGTTATTGATAAAATGTCCCACTCATACATAGCAGAAAAGCTAAATAAGCAGAAATTAACATGTATAGCACCTGCTGGATTGCCAGTTGTCTCACATATGGGACACAGGAAATCAAATTAGAAGTTACCTCCACAAAAAGACCAGTCACAATTGGAGTCCCCCACTGTTCTGTACTAGGGCGACTCCTGTTTCGCATCTACTTTTCCTAAAGTAAAAGCCATTACCAAAGGGCTCTGGCTGACTGTTTGCAGATGACTGCAAGCTAGGAACAGCCATTGAATCCCCAAATAACTTAGCCATCTTGCAGGAAGGTTTGTCTCAAATAAATAACTGGTGCCAGAGTCATGGACTGAAGCTAAATGCCAAAAATGCATTTTTGTTTGCTTTGGGAAGTCATCTACCTGAGGCAACTACCACACTGACAATATGCCCTTAAGATTTGATCCAGTTGTTTGGGATCTGGGTACTTATGCGGACTGTAACCTACCTTTTGACTAGCATGTGTCCATTGTTGTAAGAAAGTCCTTCTATGTTGCACAGCTTGTAAACAAAGGGATTGTGTCTAGATCTTGTGATGTCATTGTCCCCTTTTTACTCAACCGTCATTAGCCCTGTCATTGAGTGTAATGCCCTCTTTGGAGTGTATATGTCCAGACACATGCAACAGTTGGAATGCCCAAAGAGATACCTTATGAAAAGAATACAAGGCCTAAATCACATGTCCTAAATGGACTGACTCAAAACCCTGTCATTATACTCCATATCCTACTGTCTGCTAAGATGTGACCTGTGTCTAGCATGCAAGGCATTCCCCTGACCTGCTACTGATGGATTAACTGCACATCAGCAAGTCAAATGACATCAGAGATACTTGGTCTAGGTATCTAAATCTCTTTTGCAATGTCAACAGAGTGATTTGGAGGACAGGTTATGTCTCTCAGATGATATCACTGCTCTGGAAAAGACTCCACATCCACATAAAGCAAAGTTTATCCCTGTCCATATTCAAGTGCAACTTGGATTTTTGGAAGGGAAATAGAAAATTTACCCCAAAAATGCCTCCTCTACCATTAATGGACTGAGGTAGCAATGCTTTATCATATGCATGGATGCCCTCAAATTATCTGTGGTATGATACCAGTTATTGTCATTAGGGATAATATATAATTATCAACCCTGGGATGGGTAATGCCATTCTCTAACCAAATGGGATAGATTAATTTGAGCACAAAAAGGGAAATTGGCTAGGATTAAAATGGCCAGCAAGGGCAGCTATCATTGTACTTGGTCCTTACCACTAGGTTCAAAGGCAAGTCCAGGATTTTATATCTCCATGTTAGGCTGAGGATTAGATGGTCCAGGGAGTGTGATTTTGCGAAGTCCTGAAATCTCTGGTCATACATGTTTTTCATAATATACGGGGACTACATACTGATTAGGTGAGCAGTATGAGCCATGGGGGGGGGGGGTATAGGGGGTCCAGTTGTGTTAGCTATGATGTGATGGTTTTGTTTATAGTGAGCAAGATATGGATGAATTCAGTTAACTTGTTTAATGAGTTTGGAGGTGAGATGTTTAAGAATATAGAAACACTTTCTCATTTAGTACCTCCTTCTAATATGGTAGACCTGTATGAGTAATAGGCAATGAAGCCCTCCAATTGAAGGAATGCTTTCACTGGCTTTTGTTGTATAATATATTGTGTTTACCAATATATGTGTTAGACCTTTGTTGTTTTCTCTTGAATTGCAAGCAGTTACTTCCTAGTGGCTAGGAGGTAGACTAGCGGACTCTGGGTTCACATATGTTTATGTGATTGGCAAGTCTCATAACTGTGTACGTTGATATGAACATCCCTGAAAAGGAAATGTTATGAAAAAATAAAAGTGATTTCTGTTGAAGATATGAGCAACCATGAAACTTGTAAGATGATTCATTGCTGTGCTGTAATTCTCTTGATGCATTTAGAATATATCTGTTTTTGTTTTTTTACCTGTTCATTCTTTGTCTCAGCAGAGGAGATGGCTTTAAGCAGATTTTTTTAATTTGTACATTTTTGCCAAATATATATCTGTACATCTGTATTATATAAATCCAAAAACAGGTTCGAAAAACCAGCAATACAGTCCGGAAAGAGCCAAATAACACTGTTTATTCCACTGTTTAAAGCGCTTTTCATCAGCCTGACGGCAAACTTCTTCAGAAACAGTTAAAACAAGAATAAAACCTTCCTTATGAACTAAGACAGGTGATCAACATTCACCAATTGCATCACTTTGTTTTACATACGTAAATGCACATTTGAGTTAAAGTGACAACTACTAGTAACCAGAAGTAAAAACAAAATTAAAATATAAACATGCCTGCGACAGTAACCACAGTACACAAGAGTAAAAGCAGTAGAAGTAGTTTGTGTAACTCAACCATTGGCAGAAAAAATGTATGTTTATAACAAAATATGACTCATCTCTGCAAACTCTTTAATTTGAGAATGCTGCTGATTGAGCATGAGTCATTCAGCCCAGGAAAATTATAGGCATTCAGCCTCACTTGCCAAGCTAATTCAAGTTCTTCAAGTTTAAGTGGTCTAGGGCCACCCCTACTATCATACTTGGCTTAATCAATGATGATAAATTTAAAGGCATGATCTTTGTTAGAGATAATGTGCTTAGCTAACGCATTCTCCAGTTTACATTTATTCATAGCATATTGATGTTCGTACATTCTGTCACAAAGCCTCCGCTCTGTCTTTCCTATGTAGAAAGAAGGACAGAATGTACACTTAGCTAAATAAACTACAAAAGTCGAATTACAATTAAATCTGCCTTTCAGTTTGTAAGTTGTACCATTAACCTTGAAAGAATTAGTGAAGTTAGTGACTTCTACAAGTTTGCAATAGTTACAATTTTGACATTTATTCATCCCTGTATGCCGTACTGATGGGATGTATTGCTGTTCTAGGAGGGTTTTAAGATTTTTCCCTCTTCTAAATGTCACTCTAGGAGTCT